>NC_069382.1:201036285-201358785 GCF_027475565.1 Acinonyx jubatus | reverse complement strand
TTCAGGAAGGTTGGTATGCAAAGCTGAAATGTTTAAAGTCGGGCCTTTTATAGGAAGTCTGTCAACTCACGCTCTGGGGGTGAGGTGGGGTGGGGGTGGGAAACAGTCAAGGCAACTCACCAAATTCCAGAAAGTTTTTTGGGAGGAACCTAATTCAAAAAGTCATGTGGAGACGCCAAGAGCCAAAAAGAGCCACATGATCCCTAAGAAGTCAGGCCTTACTGTTAAGCTCTGTTAAAGAAGGCAAAGGAGCACAGGGTCCAGGACCAACCAACAGCCCCACAGGACACCCAGTGAGTGCCACGCCCGTGGCAAGGCGGTGCTGAGGGAACAGGACGGCCATCCAGGCAAGGTGTTGGGAGAGCCAGGGGGCCACCCATGATGCACCAAGGAAGACCCGCCCCTACGGGCAAAGGTGGACGCCAGGTCCCCCGGACAGCATGCCTGGCCAGACGCCTCGGCAAGACACGGAAGCTCCACTGAAACCAGAGCATCCCATCGGAGACGCTGTGCAGAGGGTGATGGTGCGAGCTACAGCGTGACCAGCGTGGGCTCTGATGAGCCAAAGTGAAAGGGACCCTTCCACAGGCGCCCCCACGGAGAACGTCCAAAGTACAACACGCTTGAAAAGATGCTCAACTTTGTTAGCAGAAGGAAAATCCAACTAGGACCACTTAAGCCACATCCACATGACCTGGGTCACGTAGCAAAGTGCAGGCACAGGGGCCGCCATGCGCTGCTAGTGAGGACTTCCAACAGAGGTGCAAGCGTCCACGGGCCAAAGCACAGACAAGGGCATCGGGGTTCAGAACAGCTTAGGAAGCGGACATCAACCAAGTGCACAAGCACGAGCACACGCGTCCCCACACGAGACGGATGGACCTGCAAACCATAATGCGAGCAAACAGCCTGACACCGGCTACACTCCACAGCCCACAGGCTTGGAAGGAGCCATGCATAGGAGCAGAACAAGAAGGACACGCGTCCCCATGGTCTCTGCCATCCCCCGTGTCCCGCCTGCCCCTCCGCAGGGCGCCACACGGTGAGGTCCACACACCAGCCACAGGGACACCTGCAGGGGGTCCCAGCACTGGGCGAACAGAGGGCGCTGAGAAGACAAGGGACGTCCAACCCGGGCTAAGCTCACAAGCGCTGATCCTTTACTGATTCTACCCTTCTAGATATCCCTTCCCTTAAAAAAACTACGGACACACAAGCACCCGCATTAACACACAAAGCATGGGTCTTGACGCCCCGAAACAATCCACCAGCCCCCAGTCAGCTGAGGAAGGCCCATGCAGACAGCAGGGAAGGGCCGGCTGGTGTGCAGGGCAGCCGCGGCCCAGGCCCCTCCAGACACACCCCTGCAGCCCCGTGAGCAGGGTCCAGGGCGGTGGCCCCCACCTCACAGACCTTCTGTAACGGGGGCGCACGTGCCGACCACTCGGGCTGAGGGACAAAAGGAAAAGGTCAGGCTCACCCAAGGTCAAATCTAAACAGAGACATCACTGCACAGACAGGGCGCCAGGGCCTCCGTGGGCACATGGCCCTGAGGAGGAGAGGGCGCTGTCCCAGACCAGCCGGGTCGGAGGCACGCTTTCCTCATACCTGAAAGCTGGCCACAGACCAGACAAGAGAGAACGCTAAGGGACTGTAACGTTCTCCGGCAAAAACAACCTGTGCCAGCAAGTAGGACACAGCGGGGGCCACCACTCCCCCAAGAAGCGGTCGGAGTCAGGGTGTGAGCTTCGTGGACGTCAGGCAAATCTCACAAAGTCTTGAGTTTCCCAAAGACACAACAGGGGAAATAGAAACTAGGCCATTAAGCAGGAGAAGGCATTCGCAGCACAGACAACATGAAAAAGGCCGCCGTAAGAACAGAGGGAGGAGCTCCTGCTAACCAACAACCTGATGGACAAGAAAACAGGAAAAAAAGCAAAAAGCAAGTTAACTGAAGAATAAGGCACTGACTGCAAACACAGCAAAAACCGTCTATCTCACGAATCACCAGGAAAAGGGAGAATCGGGACCGCGGTGCCCCTCGTCCCCAGCAGGCGGGCGGCTGCGAGTACGGCAGCCCCACGGTGCCCGGCCAAGGCGCGTCCGCACTCCTTGTGGTCCCTCGGCGGCACTGGTTGCCGCGGGACAGCGAGCCCTGTGGTGTCACGCCTGGGGACGGATGACCACAGGGCAAGGGCACGGACGACCCCGAGGGGCGGCAGCCTCCTCCTGGCTCCTGGGGGCGGACGGAAGGGAGCCTCAGCCGAGAGCATCCCCGGGCCGGCCGAAGGGCCGGCAGGGGGTGTGATGGCCAAGCAGGTGGCCTGAAGCCACAGGACCAGGCCGCAGGAGGCCACAAAGCCAAATGACACAGAGAGAGGGCTCGGCGCCGCTTCAGGGGAGAAACTTCCAGAAACCCAGTTTGGCGTTAAGAAGCTCCTTCTTCTCTGGAAAAGCCATCGCACACTTCACAGCTGGCAAGGTGGCCATCCTGACCGGGGGCAGCGGGGCAGGCCCGCGAGACGGACCGGAGGCGGTACCTTGAGGTCTCTGTGGATGATGGGCGGCTTTTGTCTGTGCATGTGCTGCACGGCTCTGCACGTCTGATAGAATATCTTCAGAACAGTATCGCACGAGAGCGGACCTCTAGATTCAATTTTCTTTAAAAATTCCACCAGCTGCCCTAAAAGAGACAATTAAATTCACATCACCATGGAACCAGAAACGCTATACCCACCCCGGGCAGCCCCCCGGAGCCCACCGCAGCACTCGCGGGAGAGCATCCGCCGCTCGGGCCCGGACACCCGGGAAACCCCGCGGAGGGACGTGAGGTTCAGGGACCGCCACCGGGATGCAACGAACTTACAGAGGCTCCGTGGGAACACCGCCGGCCGCGGCCACGTGGAACAACGGCCAGCGGTGCGCGCGGTACAAGGCAGCCCCCAAATTCACCACGGACCACGTACCCGCGCAGCCAGGCGCTGAGCGGCAGCTACAAGAGGAACGGTCCCAAACGTGTACACGGAGCTCTCTCAACCACATCTAGCGAAGCGGCCACCCCGCTTCCTCAGGCAACAGGTCACCTGTCTGTGAGCACCACGTCCCAATAAACGCACAGACTGCGTGTGGATGGGGGGGCGGGGGGGAGAAGGAGGCCACAGGCAGGCACGAAGTACTGAGCTGCACCCCAGTCCAGGACAGAGCCCTCCCTGGGCCGTTCCTCCCCGTCTCTGTAGCCCAGACACCTGCAGTCCTTGGACCCAGCAGAGTGAAGCCGGGAAACTCCGGTGCGGGGCCAGCCGGCTCCGTCGCATGCGGGGTGAGAGCTTTCTCCGTGAGCACAGGCCATCTCCTCCCCGTCCCGCACGGAGCACCCACGTTCATGCCTCTGGCGCCTGCCTCCACAAGCTGCCCACACACCACATGCCTTGTACCCTGCCCCTCCAACCCCATTCCCACCTGTGGCCCCCTCCCTGGAGCCTCTTCCGGAAGCCCACCCTCTCCTGGGCACTGCACTGCTCCCTCCCTGCTCCAGGCCCCAGGCTGTCTCTCAGCCTTGTAGCTCCTTCAGTTTGCCGGCACACTGTTGAAGCAGAAGCAAGGTGGTTACCACCCCTACAGGCCTTATCTCTTGTGACATCCCCACACAGACTCCCCTCCAGCCACATGCCTCCTTTCTGTCCTGCCCCAGGACCTTCGCACATGCTGCACCCTCAGCTGGGACAGTTTTCCTGTCTCACCTCCTTCAGCTCCCGGTCTGCGCCATCACACCCTTTCCCTGGCCTCTTTCCTCAGTTTCGCACGGGACTACCCAACCATCACTGAGGACTTTGGTTAGGGTCTATTTGCTTTATCTGCTTGAGTCACTGAACCCCCGTGCCTGCATACAGTAGTGCCAACAGACACGATTCTCAACACGAACTAGATTCTAACTGCTCTGAACAGGCATAGCGCCTGGGGAGAAGTGTGGACTTCGTACACTCCCAAGGGGTTTGGATTCTTTTCATAACTGCATCACCTTTGCAACTTTCAGAACAGGGAATCACGGCTCAGGACCCGCACGTTCTTGCCCACTGACCCATCTGCCGTGGAGCCTCCACTCTGGTGATCCAGCCACGATTCCCCACACACGTCTGACCCTGCCCCGCCAGGGCCACCTCTGCTGTGGCTCTGCAAGGATCTGCCCTCTTTCCAGACCTGCACACCAGCCCGCCTGGCCCTCACTCTACCAGACCACCCCAGCATTCCCCTCTCCCCCCGCCACACCTGCCTCCCAGCCTTGCACCCGCACCCTGAGGAGGGATGGGGTGCCCTCCCTGTGATGCAGACAGGGCAGGCAGGGCACGGGCCCCACGAGGCATCGCAGAGGGTCCAAAGCAAGGGTGACACGTTGACCACCAAGCCGCCTGGAGTTATGGGAATGAGCCAGCCTGTGGCGGTGGGGACGGGGGGGGGGGGGGGGGGGAGGGTGTCACAACATCAGTTCACAGTTCACTGGCCTCTGGGTCCAGCGAGAATTTAAAGGAAACTTTTTAAAAGTAACAATCCCCAATGTGGCAGGACAGCTGGAGAGGACACAGTGGAGGACGAGCGTGGGGAGCGAGGACCAGCGATGGGTGGGGGCTCGGTGAGCACACATCCAGGCCCTCCTTCAGTGGGGCTGGCACCCACACCCCTCCCTGAGATCCCCTCCGCCCTCCGCCCCCACCCTGCAAGCACCCCCAGCCTCTCACACTGCTCCCAGGCTGGCAGCCCATGCAGCACCACACCGAGGGCTGCACTCTGTGGGTTTGCCCCATCTTGGAACCACGCTGCCACCACCAGGCCCCACACCTGCTGCCTCTCATGGGAGGGACCCTGGCGCTGGTGAACCCACAGCCTTCTAAAACCCAGAATGAAAGTGACCCAGAAGCACTGAGCGCCCTGAAGATGAACAGAGGACTCGGTAAGCGAACCAGACGTGCCAGCTGTGGAACGCAGGACGAGGCACGGCCAGCATCAGCAGCGGGGCCCCCGGGGCAGAGGGAAGCTGCATGCAGCCTCACGCGTGCTGACTCGGGGTTCCACGTGGCACCCCCTACTCCACAACCCCGAGCACAGGATCGCCGAGCTCGCAGCAGCTCCGTGCACCAACATCTGTGGTCAAGAAACGGTATGCATCACAAAGGGGGTGCTGGTTGGAGACGCTGCGGGACGGACCCAGGAGGCCCTGCGAGCCTTCAGGAGAGAACAAGTAGGTGTTTGGGCGCGAGAAGATGCCCGATGCAGGAAGCTTTTCTCAGAAAAGAGAAGTACGTGTCGCAAACCCCCATTTTTAGGAAAACCTCACTCCCCTACGCTTGAACAGGGACGTCCTGCCCCCGGATGGTTCCTCACCCTGGCTCCTGGCCACTGCTGGCCGTGCACACCGTGCTCAACGCCTCTGCCCTCACGCCAGCTACAGCGCCCACCTTCTCCTCTTGCATCTCCACTCCTCCCCGCGCCTATGCTCACCGCCCCCGCCGTTCCCTTCTGTGAGTGCTCCTCTCGGCGCTCCTCTCGTGGGCATGGCGCTCGGCTGGGCCGCTTGCTCCCCTTGGCCTGTGGCCACGGGGCTGAGGCCTCTTGTCTCCCAGCATGCACTAGCGGTGACTAACAGGCAAGCGCACCCTGCTTACGACAGCCGATGGCTCCCGCCTCTGGCTCCAGACAGTCCTGGCCAGGCGTCCGCACCCACCCGGCCCCACAAGTCCCGCCTCCACTCTTCTCGGACAACTTGTGCTGTCTGGCGTCGCACATCAAGACCGTGAGCTTCAGCGGGCAGGCACTCGCCGGGCTCACTGCCGCCTCACCCACAGAGCAGACGCTCCACAAGGGCGTGAGCCCTGACCCTCCCCGGGGCAGAGAGACTGCGCCCTGCCTGGGGGATCAGGCACGCCCCTCGCCCGCGCTCCCTTGGCACCATCCGCACACACTCACACGGCCACTCTGCCCCTACAGCTCTCTGGAAGGCGCCTGGGTCCCTCCTACTCCTGTGACGGAACTCAGGAGTCTAAGAACACAGGGAGTGCTTGACCTAGCAGGTCACGTGCCCTCAAAGGCCACGGCCGCAACCCCACCCTGTCCGTTACACCTGACCGCTCAACCATGTGACAATACTGTGGTCCAGACTCCAAGGAAACGTTACCTTTGCAGAGCTCGGTGAGCAGCAGGAACTCGGCCTGCCCCGTGTCCGACTCCTCCTTCCCTATGGATGCTGCAGAACAAAACTGGACAATATTGGGGTGGCCAGAAAGTTTTTTCTGCAGGTGTCTTGTTAAAGGAGAATGCGTAAGTCTGCACATTTAAAAACAAATATACATGTGACATTAAGACACTAAAGTCAAAGTGTGGAATGAAATTACCTTACAGTCCCAGCACATCGGAGCAGAAAGACGGAGGGCAGTTGGGGGGGGGGGGGGGGTTGGCGAGAAAGGCAGGCGGCAGGGAGGGGGGAACGGAGAGGGAAGGTGGGGGTGAAAACCGCCACCACGCTGGCCACACGCACCTGACCACGGGCCAGGCAGGACAGCAGACAGAGGGCACGTGCGGGTGCGGGAGGCCACGGGTGTGAATGAGCCCGCCAAACCTCTGCAAGGCGAGAGCCCGCAGGCTCACGGTACACAGAGCTTCGAGAGAGAAAAGAGAACACATTCTGACAGCAGAGGGCAAGAGCCCAGCTGAGGGAGAACATGGGCCAGAGCTGAGAGCCCACAAGAGAAGCGCCACAGACCCACGAGCCGTGCACCGAAACCTGACAGCCTGACTGCCGGGGGCAGGGTGAGGGAAAGAGGGGCTGCTGACCAGGAGGGACACGGAGGCCCACTAGAACCAGGCCCAGCAAGGGTCCTGGCAAGAGCCGGAGCAGCGGGGCACGCCACGCTCACTAAGGGGAAGACGGAAGGGCGGAGAGCAGGAAACCAATCCTGCGTGAGCACGGAGACCTCCCGGGCCGCAAAGCTACTGCACCTCTAACTGTTACCCTGGGAGCGAAGGAGGAGGAAGGAACCCTTCTCCTACCAATACTCTACAGGCAGGTCCAGTGAAGGCGGAAGGCCAATTTTAGCGTGTCCGAAAGAGCAAGAGAGCGGCCCGGCGGCGGCGGGCGGCCACAACTCGACGCAGGCCTCCCCACGTGACCGCACGTGCTCTCGTCCCGGGAAAAGGATACCATGAAACAAACTTCCTGAATGATGGCTCTGTTCTTTTCCTCTTCGTTAGACAATAACCTCTGCATCGGGAAATAAACACAAAGATTAAGGAGTGTTTATCTTTCTATTCTACACCCAGGAGAACGCATCTAAAAGCTTAACCTGCTTACCTGTATTTTAACATCTGGCCTGTGTAAAAATTTGACAGAAGGTTAAGACCCTTGAAAATGGTCTTTTATGACCCAAGGACACAAGAAAAATGAAAAATAGGAGGCTTTCTCCAAAGAGGCTATAGCAAAGTTAGAAAATCAAGGAAAATGGGAGAAGATGCCGGCAGAGAAGCGGGCCTCTGTTCCGAACCTCCAAAGTCAGGCAGCCCCTCAGCAGTAGCCCTGGCACCGGCACCTGCACGGCCCCAGGAGGCCCCCGCCCCCCAAGCTGTGGACACAGAGTTCACAGCAGTGACTTTCAACCCCTTGCTATCTGTGGAACCCTCCTTCTGGCAGTCGGCGCTGAGGTTGCCCCTCACCACAAAGTCGGAAGCCACAGCTTAAAGTGTTCTGCAGCTGCTGATGGCCTCACCCTCAGAGGGAAATAACAGGACAGACTATTTAAAAAAAAAAGCAAACTAAATACTAGGGACGAATCTCCGGAAACTTAGAGATCTACTTAAAATGGCCCAAACCCCACACAAATGCCGCCCTCGTTACCTTCAAGGCGTACTCTCTGCCACTTCCCAGGTCTTGAGCCTCATACACAAACGCAAACCCTCCTGAAAATTAGAAAGACGTACAGGTCAGTTCAGTGCTCTGACTTCCCTTGACATTAAGCTTCAAAAATACGTTCACTAGGTGAAATACAAACCGGGCTTGTGGCCAGCAATTTGCTGCCTCATTTATATGATGCTGTCTTTTAAATATCCCGCTTTGGGGACAGGAAGGAAATCAACACAGGAACAGAGATCAGTGGGGGAAAGAATGGAGAAAATCAACAACACCAAAGCTTCTGAAAGCCAACATTCTCTGAAAACAAGAAAATGAAACTGATAAATTCTAGATAAACTGGTCACCGAGAGAGTGAGAGCAAGAAAGGAAAAATTAACACAGGAGCAACTACCTCCAGAACAGAAGGCCAGCACTGCCTTAATGCCCCAAAACGACTTTAAAGCACATCCAATATCACATGAACACAAAAAGTCCTTTTTTTAAATGTTTATTTATTTGGGGGGTGGGGGGTAAACGAGCAGGAAGGGGCAGAGAAGGGGACAGAGAATCCAAAGTGGGCTCTGTGCTGACAGCGCAGAGCCCGACATGGGGCTCGAACTCACAAACCAGGAGATCGTGACCTGAGCTAAAGTCAGAGGCTTAACCAACTGAGCCACCCAGATGTCCCAACAAATTTTTAATTCTGGGTAAAGTAAAATTTCAGCATATCAAACCCAACGATATATGAAGATAACACACTGCGACTAAGTAAGAGTTGATTAAACATTTGAAAATCCCTGTAGTTCTCTTGTTTTTAGGTTTCATTTGCTTAGCTTCTTCTAGCTCCCCACAGTGGAAAATTACATCATGACACTAAGAGCTGTGAGCAGACACCCTACGATGCAGCAACTGCACTACAAGGTATTTATCCAAGGGATACAGGGATGCTGTTCCGAAAGGACACATGCACCCCAAGGTTTATAGCAGCACTACCGACAATAGCCAAAGTATAGAAAGAGCCCAAGTGTCCATCGATGGATGAACGGATAAAGAAGATGTGGTATATATATATACAATGGAGTATTACTAGGCAATCAAAAAGAATGAAATCTTGCCATTTCCAACTACGTGGATGGAACGGGAGGGTATCGTGCTAAGTGAAACTAGTCAAAGAAGGACACAAATAGTGACGTCACTCATACGAGGACTTTAAGAGACAAAACAGATGAACATAAGGGAAGGGAAGCAAAAATCACATAAAAACACGGAGGGGAACAAAACAGAAGAGACTCATAAATATGGAGAACAAACTGAGACTTGCTAGAGGGGTTGTGGGTGGGGGGATGGGCTAAATGGGGGATGGGCATTAAGGAGGGCACTTGCTGGGATGAGCACTGGGTGTTATATGTAGGAGATGAATCACTGGAATCTACTCCTGAAATCAATGTCGCACTACACGCTAACTAACTTGGATGTAAATTTAAAAATTTTTTTTAAAATTTTTAAATAATAAAATAAAATAAGCAAAAGACACACAGACACATTCCGCCCATGCAGGTGCATGGTCATCCTCCAGGAAGGTGCACCTGAAGGCACAATAAGGTATCAGTACACACCTGCTCGAATGATCAAATCAGAACACAGCACAAAACATTGGCAAGGCCACGGAGACACTGGGTGACTCTTTGTGGCCACAGACTCCACACGTTGAGCCCTAGCTCCCAGTGTCACTGGATCAGCAGACAGGGCGTTCAGGGAGGCAATTAAAGAAATGAGGTCATCATAGTGGGGCCCTGACCCAGCAGGACTGGGGTCTCTCTCCACCCACGTGCACAGACAAGGTGCCGTCTGCCGGCCAAGGGGACAGGCTGCCCGGGAAACCAACGCTGCCAGTGCCATGATCTGGGACAGGAGCCTCCGGAACTGAAAACATAAATTCTTGTCGTTTATGCCTTGAAACTGTGCTACTGTGCCATGGCGGCCTGAGCAGACTACCACACTCGTCTGCTGCTGGTCAGAAGTGTAAGAGGACACAGCCGCTCTGGAAACAGGCTGGCAGGTCTAGACAACAAGGTCTGCAGCTACCGCACAAGTCAGTCATCTGCACTCTTAGCTGCTCACTCCAGAAAAATAAGAACCTGAACACGAGTGTTTACAGCATCTTTATTTCTTTTTATTTTAATTTTTTTTCAACGTTTATTTATTTTTGGGACAGAGAGAGACAGAGCATGAACGGGGGAGGGGCAGAGAGAGAGGGAGACACAGAATCGGAAACAGGCTCCAGGCTCTGAGCCATCAGTCCAGAGCCTGACGCAGGGCTCGAACTCACGGACCGCGAGATCGTGACCTGGCTGAAGTCGGACGCTTAACCGACTGCGCCACCCAGGCGCCCCTACAGCATCTTTATTTCTAACAGCCAAAACACTTCTGGAAACAACCCAGACGTCCTTCAGTGGGGGAACGGTTAAAGAGACAGAGCCACCCACAACACGAATACGCTTCACCAATAAAAATGAGATCATGGACACAACCACCCGGGTGGATCTCCAGACACTAATAGCGAAAAGGGCCAATTCCAAAAGGATACACACACAATGTCAAAACTGTAGAGACAGAGACCTGATTAGTGGTTCCCAGCGTTAAGAACATAGGTTTTAAGGGGATGGAAACTTCTGTGTTTTTGACTCTACTGATGTCAAGACGCTGGTCGAGACACTGACTAGTTTTTCAAATTGTTACCACTGAGGGAAATGGGCAAAATATGCTGGTGCCATTTCCTAAAACTACAAATAAATAAACCCACACTTTTCTCAAAATTGAAAGTTTTCATAAAAATATTACTGCTGAATAAAACATCTCGAGAAATGAAAGGGCAGGCATTGCTAAGACGCTGCTGTCTGCATTCATTCTGAGTA
Organism: Acinonyx jubatus; assembly: GCF_027475565.1. Taxonomy (NCBI): domain Eukaryota; kingdom Metazoa; phylum Chordata; class Mammalia; order Carnivora; family Felidae; genus Acinonyx; species Acinonyx jubatus. Next base: position 201,347,997 of record NC_069382.1, on the reverse strand, counting down.
TGTTCTGGAATTGGGAGACAGGCACAGGTACCTCAACTGTCGGGGCCAGACCCTTGTCCCTCGAAGGCAGGCTGGCCAGGGATGGCAGCGAACCCATCCATGGCTTCCCTCCTCCTCCCCACATGCGTGCACGCGTGTCTGTTATATAAAATGCACGACTTGCATCTGGAATAAAAAGCTCCCACAACTCCTGCCTGATGGGAAATGGACAAGACTTAGGCATTTCACACACACACACACACACACACACACACACACACACACACGCACGTACACACAGATATGTGACTGGTTAACAAGCAGGAGAAAAGTGTTCACACTATCATCAGATAAATGTAAATCCCGTGCCAAGTAGACACCAGTGCACACACCTGTGGACACACACCAGTGCGCACAGAGCTGAGGACGGGCACGCACACCCGAGGACACGCACCAGCGCGCACACACCCGAGGACGGGCACGCACACCCGAGGACACGCACCAGCGCGCTGAGGACGGGCACCAGCGCGCGCACCTGATGACGGGCACGCACATCCGAGGATAAGCACCAGCGTGCACACACCCGAGGACGGGCACCAGCGCGCACACAGCCGAGGACGGGCACGCACACCCGAGGACACGCACCAGCACGCGCACAGCCGAGGACGGGCATGCACACCCAAGGACACGCACCAGCGCGAGCACACCCAAGGACGGGCACGCACATCTGAGGACATGCACCAGCCCGCGCACACCCGAGGACGGGCACCAGCGCGCACATCGAGAACAGACAGAAAGAACTGAAATGACGTTAAAGAACACTGGCGAGGGTGTGGAGACGGGAACCCGGGGCCTGCCGGCCAGAGTGCAAATCGGTGCAGCCCTGCTGGAAAGCGTTAGCCGTGTGCACGTAAAGTTTATCCTACATCCAACCCATACCCAAAGATCCCCCTCCTGGGCACTTTACCTGAGAAAACACACTGCAGGCGAGTCAACAAACCTCAGAACCACACAGCTGGCCCAGAGGGGGCACTCAAGGTGTGACGCCATGTGCATGACACTCTGGCAGAGAGGGGACTTGGAGCCAGTGGCTGGCTGGAGGCGGGGAAGGGGGCTGGGGGCCATGAGAGGCTTCCTGGGGTCACTCAGCTGTTCTCTACCTCTTCAGGTGGTTGGCTACACGGGTGTAAGCCTTCACCAAAGCAGTTCCATTCTGTAGATTTTTCTGTATGCCAATAATTTAAGTCGTTAGTTAAAAGAAACATAGGCATAGGACATCGATGCGTCATTCCAGAAGAGGAACCCGAGTAAGCTAATAAGCACCGAAAAACGCACCAACTCGTAAATCAGAGAAAGGCGAATCCACACAAGCCCACACGGTGTTTGCCCATCACCATGAGGGTGGTGTGGGGACACTGGGGTCTGGCAGGCCTCCATGTAAGGTGGCGAACTGGCGGGGAAGACCGTGAGCACCAGGAAAAGATACGACGGCACGAGGAACAATCCAGGAGATTCACCACGTTTTGTCAGCACTGTTTCTAAGAAACACTTTCACAAAAGGAACAGAATCCTGTTACCCACGTCACATCCTCACATCGGCACCACACATCTTCGGGGTACGTGACTATGCAGAAATGACCGTGCAGACGGCGGGAGTCCACAGAGAGGAAGAGGCCGAGCCATGGAGAGACAGACAGCAGCCTTTCCCAAGGCAACCTCCCCTTCCCCGGTGACCTCCGGGGAGGGTGACCTCCTCCCACAACAGCCCCTCCCACCGTGACCCCTCCACCATGACTTCCCCCCAAGGTAACCCCCCCACGGGGACCGCCCCCATGATGTCCCACTCCAGCCACCTGCACCCCAACAGAAAGAAACTGGAGAAGTTACACACGCCTGCTGCTGCAGTCGCCCGAGGCACGGAGCAAACGGCCTTGGCACTCGGCTCCCACCCTGGCTCCACAGCACCGCCCACTTCCATCTGCCTCAGACAGGTGCACTGCCCTTGCTTCCTTGACCTTGACGTCCTCCATGCCTCTCTCCCTTCAGGATGCACCCCACAGGCTGACCTGGGCCAACATGCAGGTGACCAGACACACTCGAGCAGATGCCGAGGAGGCCAGCCTCCCAGGGGCTCCCAGGCCCAAGTCTACCACTCACTGGCCAGAGGCTCTGGGAAGCTACTCCGGCCTTAGCTCAGCCACTGTCAGGCTCGCAGTCCATGTGAAGCACCAGGCACGGTGTCCACCAAATAGAGCCCCGTAAACAGTGTTACGCTGGTTATTATCATTTCACACTAGGTGTTCGTCACCATGGCTAAGGGGCTGATGACAAAGTCGCCAAGTCGCAGGTGAAGAGGGTGCGGTAAGGGCAGCTGGGAGAGGGCGACTGATCAGACGCAAAATCGGACGACACCACCCTGAATACTAGCATCAGTGCCCAAGCTCTCACGGCAAAGACCTGGCCCCTCTGTGCTCTCAGGTGTCTGGAGAGAGGGCCACTCAGCACCCCTCCCCGGGTGAGAGTAGCCGTGGCGGGCGATGGAGAAGATGACCTGGAAGAAGGCCACCAAGCCGCAGGGCTCGGGGATCAGGCACGCTTCCTATGTGAAAAGAGCGACGAGCAATAAATGAATGTGCTGTGACCACTGATCGTCTTTTAAGGTCAAGGAAAATGTCTTCTGCCGTGGACGCCTGTAGAGCGTGTCCTGACCCAACAAGCGCTCCTCTCCCTCCATCACACCAACCTCAGTGGTTCCTGACACCCCCAACCAAGAGTCCTGTCACACAGCCCCATGACCGTCCCTGTGCCCTGCCGGTCCCCACACCGGCTGCAGACAAGGAGGCAGAGGAGTGGAGGGCTCACGGTGAGCGCGCACTGTGCCGTCACGGCTTCTCAAGCCAGCACCGACCCCAGAGAACACAAGGGACCCACGTTAGGTTTCTCAAAGACCACTGATACCACGCGTGGCACACAGCGTTCCAGCAAACAGATGCTGACTGAAATTTCACGTAACATCCAACCAAACACATGTGACTAGTTACGCATAAATGGCGGGGCGGCTCTGTGGCCTGGTTTCATCTTCAGAAGAGAAGCCCACACACCACCTCGTGTACCTCACTAGCAGTGCAGCCAGAGCGAAGCAGTCACGGGAGAGGTGGGCTCACCTTGCATGACAAAACCCTTGTCTTGGCTGTAGCCATCACCTCTGTTACCTCTCTTTTTTAAATTCAATTTTTAATTTTTAGAGACAGAAAGAGAGAAAGCAAAAAGAGGGTATGTGAGCAGGGGAGAGAGAGGGAGAGAGAGGGCGGGAGAGAGGGGGAAGAGGGGGGCAGGGGGGAGGGGGAGAGAGAGAGAGGGAGGGGGAGAGAGGGAGGGAGGGAGAGAGGGAGGGAGGGGGGAGAGGGAGGGAGGGGGGAGAGGGAGGGAGGGAGGGGGGAAAGGGAGAGAGGGAGGGAGGGAGGGAGAGAGGGAGGGAGGGAGGGAGAGAGGGGAGGGAGACAATCTCAAGCAGGCTCCTCGCTCAGCACAGAGCCCAACACAGGGCTCGATCCCATGGCCCCTACAGTCAAAATCAAGAGTTGGACGCTCAACCGACTGAGACACCCAGGTGCCCCGTTACCTCTTCTAACCGCAGGAAGCAAGCAAGAATGTGCAAAATCCAAAGCAGGAGAACATAAAGACTGTATTCTAGAATCTGGTTGGACTCAGCATCTCTGACGCGGGTGTCATTCCCACTAACTTGTTTTGTTGTTTTTTAAATGAAAACTTAAAACCAACTTTCGAAAGGTTAGGAAGCTATCTGGCTCCAAGTTCTGTCCACAACCCATTTCATATCACAGACGCAAAAAACAATGCTTTCTTCCTAAACCACTGACAGCAAAATGTGATGTACCGTAAATTCACCTGGGGCAACACCTGACACGAACTGATATAGGGCTATTTAAAGACTTAATCCCCCACAGTGAGGATACTTATCTAAGTACAAACATCTGATTTGATTATTATTATTAAATACATTCCCAACTCCTGTAGAAATATACAGGATATACAGGATGTCTATTATCTTCTGAACCCTAAATAATTCTAAAGTTGTCAACATGTGTACCCAAGGGACTGAGTTTGGAACTCCCCACGTTTACACAGGACAGCAAGAATTCCCATGTTCCAAGGCTGATGTTTTACATGAAAGACTTGACACGAGTTTCTCAACATTTCAGTTCCGAAAGAGGCTTCACAACTTTAAAAGCTACACGCCAGCTGTTACATGTATAAAGAGGAAATCTACAGCTCATAATTGTACTGGTTATGTTTATCTTCCGACTTGTCTAGATAGCAAAGGGAGTGCGTTCTTTTGCACAACCACACTGGCTGGTCCCATTTCCTTATTCTGCGTCCCAGTGTTAAACAACTTAAATGGTGACAGCTTCCTGCTCCACAAGACCCACCTCCCGGCTCTGATTACCCCTCCCCCACCCCCACCCCCAGGGCACATTCTCTCCCCTCTCACCTCAGTTTGGCCCTCTAGACCCCTCACCACTGCCTGTCCTGTCCCAACAATCCTCCAGGGCTGTGCGGTCCTGTCATTAGAGGGTGTGTCTAATTTTAAGTTCCAGGAGGCAAAACCCACCTACTGTCCACTATGCATTTCTTAAAAAACAAGACAACTGTCTGGTATTTTCAGAATAAATGAATTGATGTGAGGGAACTCTCATTCTAACAGATACCACCCCTCAGAATGTTAATAGAGGTTCTGGCCTCACCTCTGAAGACCTTGGGTTGCTGTTTTTTTTGTTTGCTTTTTTTTTTTTTTTTACCAAATCACACCCAAAATCTGTTGCTTTTTTTACCCACGCGGAAAAACAGCGTGTGCTGATGCTGCAGCCAGAACATCCCCTCAGGTCTTTAGGAATAAGGTGAACGGTCAGCTGGTGTGGTTTCCTACCTCAAACTGAGCATAAACGGAAGCAGGGGTGGCCACGTGACAAGCTGAACCTGAGGTCCGGAGAGCTACCGGACAGGTCGGCTCTCTCGCCCTGTACCACTCCCTCGCCCCGTGTTAATTCAGGGAAATGGCGTTCTGTTTCAGTACCAGCCCCAAAGACAACTGTGTTTAGCCATTAAGCATCCCAGCTAGCAAAATGTGACATACCCCTGTGGGCGCCCCCGACAAAATGTAAGGAAAATCCAGAAGAGAGAATGGGATCACATCGACGTTGGCAATAGTCTCTGTGTGAGGAAGAGAAAGGACATCAGGAAGCTGGAAACAGCAGGCAGAAACAAAGATGACTAAAGAATGGCCCGGAAATCTCTCCGTGCCTGACGAGTCCAGCCTGCAAGGTTCCATACAGCTCACAACTGATGGCATGCCCTAGTTTACACGGACTCACAAACAGAGATCAGGGCAAAGTAAAGCTCAGGTGGCAAGAGGAGGGAGCTAGGCTGTGGGTCACAGCACCGTCTACGCCAACATCCAAGGCAGTCAGGACTGCAGCCATCCTCACCAAGCTGCACGAGCACCCACGCCCAGGACCCTGAGAATCGAGGGGAGCTGGCCCGATGTCCGGAGATCCAGTGCTGTTCCACCGCCCCCCGCCCAATGGCCCAAGATGTGAGGGGAAGGGCCATGACTCCCATAGGTTCCCTTCCTTCTGCCTCCACTGTGGCCCCTCACCTGCTCACCACCCCCTCCCCGCTGCCACGGCCTTAACTCCGGCCGCAGGCCAGCCCCACACCTGCTCTGACTGCCACGCCTCCCACAAGGAAGTGCCCGGCCCTACGCCCGGCCTCACTCACCTTCGGCAGTCGCTCCGGGTCGGCCTCACCCTCTCCCCCCGCGGCGACCCTCCCCCATCCCCCGCCGCGCCGGGCCGACCCGCACCGGAATCAGCCTGACCCTGCCCCCTCCGGGCCGGCCCCGCGCCCGTGCGCCCCCACGCTGGCCCCCCCCCCCGGCGCCGGGCGCCCGCGCCCCCCGGCCCGGGCCTCACCCTCGGCCAGGACCCGCCGCACCCGCAGCCGCAGCTCGCCCAGCTCCACCGTCTGCCCCACGAAGTCGGTCTGGTCGCGGCCGGCAGCACCGCCCAGAGAGCCCGGGCCCGCCAGGAAGTCCAGCGCAGACTGCAGCAGCGACATGGCTACGGCCCCGCGGCGGGCGCCGGAGCGGGGAGCTCGGGGTGCAGCTGCGTCCGGGTCCGCTCAGCAACCGCCGGCCCCGAACCGCACCATCTTCCGCCCCGACGCCGTGACGTAGGCCCGCGGGGGGCGCGTCGCGGCCCGGAAAGACGCCAGCGCCTCACTTCCGCCGCGCCGGGCCTTGGCGCGCGCGCGGAGCGCTGGTGGCAGAGCGCGCCTGCGCGGCGCCGCGGGTCTCGTGAGGAGCCGGCGACCGTCCGGCTCGGGCGCCTCGCCGACCGGAGCGCAGACGCCCGTGACAGTGGCCGCGGCGACCGAGCGCAGGTAGTCCGGCTGCGGGCCCGGGCCCTGACGGTTCCCCACTCCCACGCGGTCGTTTCTGCGGAGGCTGCTTCTCAGGGCGCCCTGGCTTGAGTGAGCGCGGCCGCCCCCTGGGTGGCCAGTCCCGTGGGGGTGCGCGGCGCGGGCGAGGGGCTTGCGGGCCGCGGGCGGGTCTCGGGGAACGCTCGAGCGACGTTTCGTTCTGCCTCTTGGAGGTGGAAATCTCCCGCGGCGTGTCGTGAGTACGATTGCGAGCCCCGGGCACGCTCCCGGCTTGCCGTGGCGGGGAGTCCACAGTAAGGGTCTTTTTTTAAAAAAATGAGGTGGTTGCTACCAGAAGACTGAAAAACTTAAGTTAAACACACACACAGACACACACACACGCGCGCGCAACAGTTTGCCAGCTTCTGTAGGAAAATCCGGTCTGGCAGCCTTGGACCCAGACCCCGAGTGTCACCACTCACCCAGAGCTGCCCCCTGAGGTAAGACACCAGCGTTTGCCTGGCCCGCTTGGCTCTTTGTGTCACCTGGCTGGTTCGTGGAGGCGTTGAAGGTTGCAGCCCCCTCTGTGTTCATCGTCAGCCTGGAAGCCGCGTCTTCGTTCTCTGCGATTTCAAGTTACTAAAATTGTGTTTCCAGACGAACGGGGCTCAGGGGCTTAGTTCACACCGTGCCGGCCTGTACGTAGTGGCTTATTTTTTTTTTTTTTTTAATGTTTATTTATTTTTGAGACAGAGACGGAGCATGAGCAGGGAAGGGGCAGAGAGAGAGAGAGAGACACAGAATGGGAAGCAGGCTCCAGGCTCTGGGCTCGAACTCACGAACTGTGAGATCACGACCTGAGCCGAAGTTGGCCACTTAACCGACTGAGCCACCCAGGCGCCCCTGTGGTGGCTTATTTTAACGCTCCTGCGGGACCTCGGACAAGAAGGCACCACATCGTCACTCCCCGCCCTGCGGCCTGTTTCTGGGCACGGGAAACATGCCCGACGGTATCGTTACTTGGCCAAGGCCGACGGGTGTTGCCGCTAAGATTCCACCCACGTCGTGGCTTTTCCACCCAGGGCGTTTGTCTGGTGGCGGATTGCGAGGGTCGGGCTCAGGAAAGCAGCCTCGCGAGGGACAGGTGCTGGGACGTCCTCGGCTCGTCGCTGGCAGTTGGCGGTCTTAAGAGCTGAAGGGAGCAGAGCCGTAGGCAGGCAGAAAGGTGTTAGAACATTCAGAGCACAAACCAGCCTGTGGGCAAGGAGCCGCCAGGGACGCGGGGAGAAAACCGCAGGCAGGAGCGTTGTGTCATGGGAGTCACGGAAAGACGTCTCCAGGGGCAAAAAGCCATTTAAAAGTCAAATAGAAAAACACAAGATTTCCACCGGGTTTAGCAACGATGAGGTGATCTTGGTCATGGTGTCAGGAATGACTTCGGTGGACTGTTGGGGTGGAAGCTGCAGGTCACGATAGGTGCAGGAGAAAAGAAACGAGAGAGGTGAAGAGGGGTGGAGAGTGGAGGCGACTCCAGAAGTGGGGGTGGGGGGCCTTCAGATGGGAGACCCTCGAGCTGCTGGAAGCTGGCGGGAGGGAGCCAGCGGAGGAAGTTTGCTGGTGCAGAGGAAGGGGAATAATGAAGAAAGCCTCCAGAAGGTAGGAGGGGAAGGACGTCCAGAACGTAGGGCCGTAAGAAGACACTTTGCATCGTGGACGCAGGTGACGACGTAGGTGATAAACGCTACGTGTTTGTCGCAAGTGAAGGGGTTCTCTGATGGCTTCTGTTCTCATGAACGAGGAAGACTAAACGCCTACGGAAAAGGAGAAGGGAGGTGAGAGAGCTGAGGTTTGAGCAGTGTGGAAAAGATCCAACAGAGCTGCTGGGGTAACCCTAGGACACAAGTCACTGGAAAGCTGAGAGTTCGAGGGTTCCTTTGAATTTGGAGGCCATGAGTTGATCCTCGCGTGACCTAGGATCAGGTGGAGATTTCTAGATGATGGAATTGCCCTGGAGACCACCATTTGCTCAGACTGGTTATTTCGGGAATTCTTGCGGAGCACCTTGATACACTGACACTGCACAGGCACTGTAGTAACAACAGTTAACCTGTCTCCACGCCACGCTTCCTTCCTGGGCTCTTAGGCACCTGTCGCTCCACATCTCCCCTCATACCCGTGTCTAAAACTGAATTTATGTCTTCATCTGCAAGCCTATTTCTCTGTAGATTTCACAACAAAGAATACTGTCCGAAATCAAGAGGATCATTTCATGGGGCTCCTGGGTGTCTCAGTCAGTTGAGCGTCCGACTTTGGCTCAGGTCAGGGTCTTACGGTTTGTGGGTTTGAGTCCCGCGTCGGGCTCTGTGCTGACAGCTCAGAGCCTGGAGCCTGCTTCCGATTCTGTGTCTCCCTTTCTCTCGGCCCCCTCCCCCACTCACTCTCTGCCTCTCTCTCAAAAATAAACATTAAAAAAAGAACTCTTTTGGGGCTCCTGGGTGGCTCAGTTGGTTGAGCATCCGACTTCAGCTCAGGTCATGATCTCACGGTTTGTGAGTTCGGGCCCCTCCTCAAGCTTGCTCCTGTCAGCTTGTCAGCACAGAGCCCGCTTCGGATCCTCTGTCCCCCTCTCTCTGCCCCTTCCCTGCTTGCGCTGTCCCAGACTAAATAAATATTAAGAAAAAAAAAAAAAACTCTTTAAAAAAAGAGGATCGTGTCATAATGATGAACTGGTACATTCATCAAAAAGACATAATAACCCTAAACAGTTTTGCATCTAATAATAAAACTTTAAAATACATGAAGCAAAACCAGGTTGTTTTTTTTTTTTTTTAACAAAACCCAACTGTAAATTTAAGTTGTAGATTGTATTTGGCGATTTCAATACCCTATCTTAATAAATGATAGAACAAGTACCAGAAAATCACCAAGAATATAGTTGAATGATACCATCAGCCAACTTGACCTAATGGACATTTGTAGAACACTTTACACAATACCAGCAAAATATACATTTTCAAGTGTATATGTGAAGAACATTTACCAAGATGGATAATATTCCGGGCTACAAAACAAGTATGTTCTGGGGCACCTGGGTGGCTCAGTCGGTTGAGCATCTGACTTCAGCTCAGGTCGTGATCTCACAGTTTGTGAGTTCAAGCCTCACATCGGGCTCGCTGCTGTCAGCCTGTCAGCTCAGAGCCCACTTCAGATCCTCTGTCCCTGCCCCCCACTTGTACTCTCCTCCAAAATACTTTAAAAAAGAAATTATGTTCTATGACCACAATGAAATTAAGTTAGACATCAGTAATAGATATCTGGAAAACCTGAATATTTAGAAGCTAATAACTCATTTCTAAATTACCCATGGGTCAAAGGAGAAATCAGAAGGAAAATTAGAATTTTGAAGTGAATGAAAATAAACGTGCAGCATTATAAAATTTGTGGAATGTGGCCAAAACACGACTAGAAGATAGTTCTCAAACCAATAATTTCAGCATTCATCTTAAAAAACAGGAATAATAAGCAAATGAAATCCAAAGCAAGTACAAAAAGGGAAATAATAAATGTCAGAGTGGAAACCAATGAAATAGAAAACAAAAACAGAGAAAATCACTGAAAGCAAAAGCTGATTATTTGAGAAGATCAACACAATAGAGAAATCCCTGGTCATATGGAACCAGAAAAAAAACAAATGATTAATAACATGAATAAGAGAAACGATAGAGGAGCTCCTGGGTGGCTGAGCTCCTGGGTGGCTCAGTTGCTTAAGCATCTGACTTCAGCTCAGGTCATGATCTCACGGTTTATGACTTCGAGCCCCTGCTTCGGGGAGTAACAGAAAGAGGGAGAGGGAATCCCAAGCGGGCTCTGCACTGTCAGTGCGGACGCCGATGCGGGGCTCAAACACAAACATGACCCGAGCCAAACCAAGAGTCAGACGCTTAACTGACTGAGCTACCCAGGTGCCCCTTAAAACACTTTGTAGCACTGGGTCATGATCTCACCGTTTGTGAGACTGAGCCCCACATCAGACTCTGAGCTGACAGAGTGGAATCTGCTTGGGATTCTCTCTCTCCCTTTCTGCCCTTCCCTGCTTGTGTGTATACTCTCTTGAGCAGGTGTTCTATCTCAAACTTAATAAAACATTTTTTAGCAAGTTGAATCCCAACACTATGAAAAGAATATTGCATCGTGACTAAGTGAGGTTTTTCCCAGGAATGCGAAGTTAGCTTAGCATTTGGAGATTGATCAATATAATTTACACTATTAACAGTTAAAAAGACTACATGGATCATCTTAATAGACACAGAAAAAAAACATGATAAAACCCAACATCCATTCTGGTTTAAAAAAAAAAAAAACCTGCTAGCATACTAGGAATGAAATGAAACTTCCTCAACGTAATAAAAGCAGTTATGAAAAACCTACAGCTGGTGTATAGAATGATGGAAGACTGGACCTGAAGAAGCCAAAGTTGTCAGGTCTCACCACTTCTGTTCATTATCGTGCTAGATATTCTAGCCAGCGTATTGGAGCAAGAAAAAGCTTCCAGACTGAAAATAATGAGTAAGTTTATTTAGGAAGATGACACGATCATTCACATTCGCTTGCCAACCTTGGTACTATTGACAGATGATTCCTTGTTGGGGTGAAGATGTGCCATTGTCTAGTGCATTGTTGGACATTTAGCAGCACCCTATCTCTATCCCCTAGATACCATTAATACACGTCACTTGTCACAACCAGAGATGCTTCCAGACATTGCCAAATGTTCCTTGAGGGGCAATGTCACCCTCAGGAGGGTGGAATCTACAGAAAGCTACTAGAACTAGCGAGTTCAGCAAGGTTGCAGGGTGCAAGATTAATATGCAAAAGATAAGTCACGTTATTTCTAGATAACTGGCAACAAATATGGGAAGTTGAAGTTAGGGGGAAATGCCATTTACAACAGCATCAAAAAATACTAAATGCTGGGGTTCCTGGCTGGCTCAGTCAGAAGAGAGTGCGACTCTTCATCTCAGGGTCATGGGTTTGAGCCCAATTTTGAGTATAGAGATCACTTAAGTAAATAATATTAAAAGTATATTAAACTTTAGAAAATGTATTAAATGCTTGGGATAAATCTGAAAAAAGATACATAAGACTTGTGCACTTGAAAACTAAAAAACTTGACTGAGAAACACCTTAATAAATGGAGAGAGTATACCATATTAATAAACTGGGAGATTCAGTATTGTTCAGACTGATTCTTCTCAGACTGATTATAGATTCAGTGTAATTGCTGTCGGAATCCCATCAGACTTCTTGTAAAGATTGGCACACTGCTTCTAAAATTCATTTGGAACTGCAGAGGAGGGAGAATAGTCAAGTTTGAACCTTTGTTCAAATCTTGTGACTTTTTTTTTTAATGTTTTTATTTTTGAGAGACAGAGAGAGACAGAGCATGAGCAGGGGCGGGGCAGAGAGAGAGAGGGAGACACAGAATCCGAAGCAGGCTCCAGGCTCTCAGCTGGCAGCACAGAGCCCGATGCGGGGCTTGAACCCATGAACCACGAGATCATGACCTGAGCCAAAGTCAGATGCTTTAACCGACTGAGCCACCCAAGCGCCCCTCAAATCATGTGACTTTCATTGCCTAACTTCAATACTTTTTATAAAGCCACAGTTATCAAAGTAGTGTGGTGTTAAGATACGTAAGTAGGTCAGGGGCGCCTGGGTGGCTCAGTCGGTTGAGCGTCCAACTTCGGCTCAGGTCACGATCTTGCGGTCCGCAAGTTCGAGCCCCGCGTCGGGCTCTGGGCTGATGGCTCGGAGCCTGGAGCTTGCTTCCGATTCTGTGTCTCCCTCTCTCTCTGCCCCTCCCCCGTTCATGCTGTGTCTCTCTCTGTCTCAAAAATAAATAAACAGTAAAAAAAAAAAAAAAAGATACGCAAGTAGGTCAATGCAACAGAATAGTCAGAAATTGGCCCACAAGTGTATATAAGGTCGATTGATTTTTTAAGATGTTTATTTATTTTGAAGGGAGAGGGGCAGAGAGCAAATCTCGAGGCTTCCTGCTCCACGCAGGGCTCCACACGGGGCTCGATCTCATGACTACGAGATGACAACCTGAGCCAATATCAAGTTGGATGCTCAACTGACAAAGCCCCCCAGGTGCCCCAAGGTCAACTGATTTTTGATAAAGGAATAAAAGTAATTGAAGGAAAGGGAGTCTTTTCAAAAAATGATGCTGAAAAAATTGGATATTGTATGTTAAAAATTGTTAATCCGTTATCTTGCATTATGCAAAAATTAACTCAAAGCGTCATAAATCTAAATGTAAAACCTGAAACCATAAAATTTCTAAAAAGATGAATGAGAATTTTTATACGATACTAAAGCACAGTTGAAACAGTTAACCTGGACTTAATCAAAATTAAAAAGTTCAAAATGTAGTGAAGACATTCTTAAGTAGGTGAACGCAGTCAGACTGAGAAGGCCCCACAGTGTGTGGTTCCAACTACAGGACACTCTGGAAAAGGGAAAACTATGGGGACAAAAAAGATGAGTGGTTGCCAGGGGCTTCTGGGGCAGGGAGGGGTGACTAGGGCAGGACAGGATTTCCAGGGCAGTGAAGCTTCTGAATGGTGCTATAATGGTGGATACAAGTCCTATGTGGTCAAAACCCGTAGAACTGAGACACGAAGTGAGCCCCATTGTGAGGTATGCACTTAGGCTGCTGGGGTGTCAGTATTGGCTCATCAGCTGCACCAGCTGCACCAGCTGCACCGCGCGAATGGGAGATGTTAATAACGGGAAACTGGAGGGGGGGTGATGAGGGCATATATGGGAACTCTACTCTCCGCTCAACTTCTCTACAAATCTAAAACTACTCAAAAACACAGCCCATGAGGAGCACCCAGCTGGCTCAGTCTGTGGAGCCTGTGACTCTCGATCTTAGGGTCGTGAGTTCAAGCCCCACATTGCATGTGGAGTGTACTTAAATATGTTTTTAAGTAACCTATAAATTTAATACATATATGTAAACATGTATAAATACATATATGTGTGGATAGTGTCATGAGAATGAAAAGACCACCCAGAACGGAGAAAGTATTTACAAATCACAGAATGGACTTGTATCCGGAATGCATAAACTTTACCTACATCTTGCATACGTGTGTGCATACGTGTGGATATACCCAGAACGTATACATACAGCAGACATATAAGGAAAGCACATAATCTGTGCATAATCTTCACGGTAATTTCTGCACTCCTGAACAGGCACACACGAGTCTGGGATTTAGTCCTAACGTACTTCAGGTGCTTCTCCTAGTTTGAGTTTGGTGCTCCAACCTTACCAAACTCTGCACTTGGCTGCACACCAAGCTGTCCCCAGTTCCTTTTTGTCTTTCAATAATTCTTACAGCATTGTTTGAGGATTAAAAGCTTCTACATACAAAGTACATGGGACAAGTCTTGGCACATAGTAATTGATAAATGTCACTTACTCTCATTGTTGTCATTTGTCATCAATATTTGCAGACTCAGCTCTAGCATGTCCCATTCTGTGAGCTTTCCCAGACTCCATGCTCCCATGGCACCCTAATGTGCTCGTCTCCTGCCCTGTTGGCTGATTGTCCTTTTTATCTCTGCCTGCAGCGCTTAGCACAGTGCATAATGCCCTACAGGGCTGTAAGCCTTCAGTTACCTCCTATCACATGAAATTTCAGCTTCTCCTCCTATTCCCATAGGATTTTAAAATTCTTTAGTCTTTTCTGTCTTAAAAAAAAATTCACGGGGGCGCCTGGGTGGCTCAGTCAGTTGATCTCGGGATCATGAGTTCAAGCCTCACGTTGGGCTCCACACTGGGAGTGAAGCCTACTTAAAAAAAAAAAAAAATCCCTCAACTCCATGCTCCTCTTCTTTGTCTTGTATTTTTTCTTTTATTATCAGGAGTCTTAAAAACTTGGGTGTGACAAAAGTAACATGTTTTGAGCACTTATGCTAGGCACTAGTTTTTTTTTTAACCTTGGTAAAATACACATGATAAAATGTACCATCTTAACCATTTGTAAGAGTACAGTTCAGTGAAATTAAGTACATCCACATGGTTGTGCAACTATCCCCACCATCCATGCATAGAATTCTTCATCTTGCAAAACGGAAACTGTTCCTATTAAACGGTAACTATCTTCCTCCTGCCCCACCCAGCCTCTGGCAATCACCATTCCACTTTGTCTCTATGAATCGGACTACTCTAGACCTTGTGTAAACAGGATCTCACATCCTTTTGTGAGTGACTTATTTCTCTTAGCATAATGTCAAGCCTCATCCATATTGTAACATGAGAATTTCTTTCATTTTTAAGGCTGAGTAATATGTATGTGCGGATATACCACATTGCGTTTAGATGCTCATTGTAGATAAGCACTTGGGTTGCTTCTGCCTTTTGACTGTTGCAAATACACTGCTATAAACGTTGGTGTACAAATGTATGTTCAAGTCTCTGCCTTTAATTCTTTTGAGCATATACTCAGAAGTGGAATCACTGAATCATATGGTAATTCTATGTTTAAGTTTTGGAGGAACCAGACTATTTTCCATAGCGGCTGCACCATTTTACATTCCCAACACAAGTATGCAGAGGTTCCAATGTCACCACATCCTCCCAGCCCTTCTTAATTTTCATTATTTATTTTTATTATAGCCATCCTAGAGGATGATTATCTCATGACTTTGATTTACTTTACTACAACCTACTAATGTTGAACATCTTTTCATGTTCTTATTGGCTAGTATATCCTCTTTGGAGAAATGTGTATTCACATCCTTTGCCCATTTTTTGAATTGGGTTGTCTTTTTACTGTTGAAATGTAAGGGTTCTTTATATATTTTAGATGCTAAACTTTTATCAAATATACGATTTGTAAATATTTTCTCCCATTCTGTGGATCATCTTTTCAATTTATTTTTTGGGTTTTTTTTTTAACGTTTATTTATTTTTGAGAGAGAGAGAGAGAGTGTGAGCAGGGAGGGGCAGAGAGAGAGGGAGACAAAGAATCCGAAGCAGGCTCCAGGCTCTGAGCTGTCAGCACAGAGCCCGATGCAGGGCTCGAACTCACAGACCGCGAGATCATGACCTGAGTGGAAGTTGGACGCTTAACCAACTGAGCCACCCAGGCGCCACTCGTCTTTTTGATTTCTTTAATAGTGTCCTTTGAGGCAGAAAAGTAAAAATTTTGATGAACTCCAATTTCTATTTTTCTTGTTGTTTGTACTTTTGGTGTCATATTTAAGAGTCCTTTGCCAAGTGCAAGGCCATGAAGATTTTCTCTCCAGGTTTTAGCTCTTATATTAAGGTCTTTGATTCATTTTTAATTAATTTGTGTGTGTGGTATGAGGTAGGATCCAAATTCATTCTTTCACATGTGGATATCCAGTTATCCCAGCACCGTTTGTTGAAAAGATTGTTCTTTCCCCATTGAGTGGTCTTGACAGCCTTATCAAACACCAGTTGACCATAAATGGAGTGGTTTATTTCTGAACTCTCAGCTCTGCCCATTAATCTGTGTTCTATGCCGGTTCTGCCCCGTGTTGATTACCAGAGCTTTGTACTAAGTTTTGAAATTGAGAATGGGAGCCCTCCAACTTTATTCTTCTTATTTTGGCTATTCCATAAATAGCCAAAGGTTCCTCAAATTTCCATGTGAATTTTAAGGTCAGCTTGTCAATTCCGTGTAGAAGGTAGTTGGAATTTTGGTAGGGACTGCAATTAATCTGTACATCAATTTGGGAAGTATTGCCATCTTAACAATATTAAGTCTTCCAGTCCATGAACAGAGGATATATTTCTATTTATTTAAGTTTTCTTTAATCTCTTTCAACAATATTCTGTGCTTCCTTTGTTCATTTCTTTACTATTTTTGATGTTATTATAAATGTAATTGTTTTCCTAAGTTTATTCTCAGACTGGTTGTATACATTTCTAGTGTGTAGAAATGCAGTTGGTATTTGTATATTGTTTGCTGTAACCTTGCTGAAGCCATTTATTTGATCTAATAGTTTTCTTGTAGGGATTCCTTAGGATTTTCTTTGTGCAAAATCATACCCTCTGCAAATAGAGATAGTTTTGCTTCTTCCTTCCCAATGTATATGCCTTCTATTTCATTTTCTTGCCTAAGAAATGGCTAGAACCTTGGCAGCATTCTGTTGAACCATGTTGTCTCGTCCCTGATTGCGGGCAGGCCGTGGTCAGTCTTCTGCTGTTGAGTGTGACGTTAACTGCGGGTTTTCTGGAGATGCCATCTAGTAGGTTGACAGAGTTTACTTCCATTCCTAATTTGTTGAATGTTTTTATCATGAAGAGGTGTTGGATTTTGTCAAATGCTTTTTCTGCATCTATTGAGATGATTGTGTAGTTTTTGTCTTTGGTTCCTTTGATGTGGTATATTACAGTCATTAATTTTATATTTTAAACCAACCTTGCATTCTTAGAATAAATCCCACTTGGTCATGGTATATAATCCTTTTAATACATTGCTGGATTCCATTTGTTCACATTTTGTTGAGAATTTTTGTGTCTGTATTCAATATTTACTGGTTTTTAAAAAAATATTTGAGAAAATTTAAACATACAAAAATATCTAAAAAACAATGTAATGGACATGTTTCCCAAAATTAGTGCCTAAAGAAACACACGTTACTTTTTCTCTTATTTTTTCAGCACAGATTTTTCTCCTTGCCAACCCCCCTTCCTCCGCCCTCTCCTCTTTCTTCCCCCTCCCTTTTGAAAAGTAAGGTGTTAAGAGTTCAGTGCTGGCCGTGACAGAATAAGCCACCTACAGGCTTTCTCTCCTGCTGATTACAGGTAAAAACCTGGACAAAATACTAAAAGAAAAACTATGGACTGCAGATAGATTGGTGAGGGTAGTTGAAACTTGGAGCAGTGACCCACACAAGTGTGAGTTTTCTACTTTTCAGTCTCTTTTCCCCATGGCTTTGGCCCTAGGCCGGCCACCCGCTGTTGGGCTGTGCTGTGAGAGTTGCTGCTGCTGCATAGACAGCAAACACTCAGAGAAACTGCCATCTTTTTGCCTGGAGGAACCGTGAAAAGGGCCCAGTGAGCAGAAGCATGTGAACGAAAGAGAACTAAAATATCAGAACAATTTTGAAAGAGAAGACCGAAGCTGGAAGACTCACTCTACCAGATTTGAAGATTTAATATGAAGCTGGGGGCTCCTGGGGGGCTCAGTCGGTTAAGCATCTGACTTCGGCCCAGGTCACGATCTCATGGTTTGTGAGTTCAAGGTCTGCTTGGGATCTTCTCCCTCCCTCTCTCTCTCTGCCCCTGCCCCACTCGTGCTTTCTCTCTGTCTCAAAATATATAATTAAACTTGAAAAATATTAACCCCAAATCTGTCGTACACTGAAATTAAAACCTAAAACACTAAAACTTCTAGAAGAAATAAGGAAATCTTTGTCATCTTGAGTTAAGCAAAGCATTGTTAGATATGACATCAAAAGAATGATCCATGAAAGAACAATTGATGAATTGGACTTTATCAAAATATAAAACTTCTGTTTTAAAAATTGGTAAGGGAATGGAAGACAAGCCACAGGCCGTGAACAAATATTTGCCAATTACATATCTAACAAAGAACTTTTAACCAGAATGTATAAAGAACTCTCAGGGTGCCTGGGTGGTTCAGTCGGTTAAGCGTCCGACTTCAGCTCAGGTCACGATCTCGCGGTCCGTGAGTTCGAGCCCCGCATCAGGCTCTGGGCTGATGGCTCAGAGCCTGGACCCTGCTTCCGATTCTGTGTCTCCCTCTCTCTCTGCCCCTCCCCCATTCATGCTCTGTCTGTCTCTGTCCCCAAAATAAATAAACGTTAAAAAAAAAAAATTAAAAAAAAAAAGAACTCTCAAAACTCAATACTAACACAAATAACTTCCCCCAAAAATGAACAAAAGATTCTAACAAAAATATACACAGATAAAAGGCACATGAAAATGCCCAATTAGTAGGAAAATGCCACACAAGGTATAATACACATTTTTAGTACAACTAAAATAAAAGGTTAATTTTTTAAAATTTTTTAATGTTTATTTTTGAGAGAGAGCATGGGAGCGCACGTGAGTGGGGGAGGGGTGGAGAGAGGGAAAGGGAAACACAGAATCCAAAGCAGTCTCCAGGCATAGAGCCCGACACGGGCTGGAGCTCGGGAATGACAAGATCATGACCTAGGCCGAACTCGGGCGCCCAACCAACTGAGCCACTCAAGAGCTTAATTTTTTTTTAATCCTACCAAACTAGGAGTGCTTGGGTGGCTTAGTTGAGTGTCCAACTCTTGATTTCGGCTCAGGTCATGATCCCAGGATCGTGGGATCGAGCTCTGCGTCAGGCTCTGCGCTGAGTGTAGCCTGCTTGGGATTTTGTCTCCTCTGCCTCTTTCCCCCATGCTCGCGTGTGCTGGCTCTCTCTTTCTCTCTCTAATTTAAAAAAAAAAAAAAAGTTAAAAAAATAATGAAATAAAAACTACCAAACTAAGCGCCAGGGAGAATGAGGACAAGTTGCAGTTTCATGTGCTGCCAGTAGGGGGTGCAAATGGTACAGCCTCTCGGTTTACCCAGCAGACACATTCTGAGGTGCTTACTCAAGAGAAATAAAAACATGTTTCGCAAATGGCTCTGTGCAAATATTTACAGTGCCTTTATGCATAGCCACCCCAAACTGGAAATAACCCACGTTTCTAGCTAGTGATTGGATGAACAGAGGGGTCTATCCATACAGTAGCATTAACTACACAGCAATAAAAAAAATGTCAGTGCTCCCCCAAAACGGGTGAATCCCAAGTGCATCATGCTAAGTGAAAGAAGCCAGACTCCCAAGATTCCGTGGATTGTGAGTCTGTTTCTGGGACAGTCTGGAAAGGGCAGATTATTGTCCCATTACTGGGTCACTACTGCTGACGGTAGCAGGAAGCACAGTGGTGGCCGGGGCTTGGGGTGGAAGAAAGGAAGGCTGGACCGCAGAGGGTCTGCTTGGGGACAGAGCTGCTTTGTGATTGAGGTCCTGGTTACACACCTGTGTGCAGTTGTCAACGGTTGGTAGAACTGCACCCCAGAAGGGGTGCCCTCTACTGTGTGTAAGCTGTAAGCAGCGAGTAAAGTGACAGATGCCTTCTTGATGCGGCTGCAGCCCCGTTCCCAGCCCAGCCCCCCGCAATCCCACCCCCCGCCCCCGCCCAGGTGATCACAGGGCTGTCCTGAGCTGGTGAGTGCTGTTATTGCGTATGTTTCCATCGTCTTACTGTGCGTGTGTGTGATCACAAGGGGAGCAGATGGTCTGTGTGTTTTAAACGTTTACATAAGTGGTATAATAGTATGTGTATCTTCTTGCGGCATCATTTATTCCTCTCAACATCGTGTTTCTGAGTTTTATACACGTAGCTTTGTTTCACTTCACTTCCTGTGTCGGTCGCTCGGGCCGCCCTCACAAAAGCCCACGGGCTGGAGCCTTACACGACGGACATTTCGTTCTCATGGTTCTGGAGGCTGGAAGTCTGAGGTCAAGGTGGCTGCCTGCAGACGGCCGCCTTCTCGCTGTGTCCTCACAGAAGACAGAGACACCTGTCCCCTCTCCCCCACATCTGTGAGGACACCCGTGCCATCTTGGGGCCCCACCCTCATGACCTCATCTAACCTCATCCCCCCCAAAGGCCCCCCTGCTGGCGCCACCCCATGGGGGGGGTAGGGCTTCCACATAGGGCTTTGGGGGACACAAACATTCAGTTCGTAGCACTTTTTAACAATTCGTTTAGTGTTCAATAATAGGCTGGGTGACACATTAAAATAAACTACACACCGGCACACTCGTGTGCATCCGTTTCCTAGAGGCTACACCTAGAAATGCAGCTGCCACCTTGTGGGTGTACATGTCGCGGTGTGGTCTCCACCCCTGCCCAAGCCTGTGTCCTCATGGCCTCGCCACTCTTGGTGGACTTCTGCGGACCTTATTGTTCCGCAGTGGTACCTCATTGTTCTCACTTGCCTTTCCCCGGTTGATAATGAAGCTGAATATCCTTTCTGTTTATTCACACTTTGTTTCTCCTGCCCAGAAATTGCCAGTGAGCCTTCTTTATCTGGTTCTGGGGGTGGGGTGTGTTTTTGTTCTGTCTTGTCATGGTGAGGGCTGGCACTTTGTCTCAGTGCAAGCCTCAGGGACTTGGTCCCATAGAACATCCTGCGTTTGGCCTACGGCCATACCACCCCGAACGTACCCAGTCTCGCCTGGTCTCGGAAGCTAAGCAGGGTTGGGTCTGGTTGGTACTTAGATGGGAGAACACCCCATGTTTAGGACGAAAGTGTCTAACGGCACGGTGTCTGGTGTTGGGGTCAGGGGTTTCAGGCGGTGACACAGCGGATGGAACACCCATCATGTGTGTGTGCCTTCTCGTTTCTCCCACTTCCAGGGGGGGACAGGCACAGAGCATGGCTCCCAGATGACAGTGCTCAGCAGTGAGGAGGTGCTCTTCCTGCCAGCTGGAAATACCGGGGTTCCTGGGAGAGGACAGCATGGCAGGGACCCTTCCTGCCCCTCGGGGTGGGTCCTTCCGGCCACGGGTCCGCCCTGTGTCTGCCACCACTGAAGCTGGCAGGGGTAGGCCCCCTAGGAGCACTCTGGCCTGCTCAGACCTGTGCTTCTTCCCAGGCCCCACCATGTCCGGGCCGCAGACCCCAGAGCCGGCCCGCCGCACGCAGGGAGACTCCCCAACAGGCACAGGGGGCGAGGACACCGCCGACGGGATCCAGCACTCACAACGCATGCTCAGCTTCAGTGATGCGCTCCTGTCCATCATCGCCACTGTGATGGTCCGTGTGCCGCGCCGCCCCACCCCCAAGCCTCCTCTCCCATCAGGGCCCCTGGCCACACCCTCTCCAGACAGCCTTCTGGTAGAGCTCAGCCCAGCATAGACCCTGCCCTGTCTCGGCAGTGTCCTGGGGTCCGTCAGCCATTTGGGCAGCTGGACGGGTGGGGGAAGCAGTCCAGCACTGGCCCGAGTCCCCGACACCACGTCATTCAAGGGGTGGTCCCTGCACAGCCCAAGCAATGTCCCATGGCTCTTTTTGTGTGTTTGCTTTCGTAGATCCTGCCTGTGACCCACACGGAGATCTCCCCAGAACAGGTACTTGGGAACGGTGGTCTGCGGCATCAAGGGTGAGCTTACAGAAGACTCGGTCCACGAGCCCACTTCTAGGCTCCACCCAAGATGTGCCTGGCTGGGAGGGGTGGGACCAGGTCTTCTTCCCTCAGCAGCCCTGGTTGGCCCTAACCTTGGCCTGCAGACAGAGGCAGTGCCCTTGAAGTGAGCTTAGGGGTCGGCTGAGGACGGAAGGTCCGGCAGCCCAACAAGCTTCTGGTTGACATGGAGACCTGTACCCTGTCACCCCCGGAGCATCCCTCCTACACGTTCAGGGGGCAAGGGGAGATGCTCCCAGCCGGGCCTCCCTGAAGCACAGGGACACGGGGTTTTTCTCATGAAGTAAGTGGGAAACAGGTTCTCTGAAGCAGTTTCCCCTTTATAGCCAACTTGGAACATCTCTGTCCTGTAAGCTAGGTGGTGGCGTATTCCCTCAGATTTGGGAAGATGCCTGAAAGTCCCTGGGCATCATGCGTGCGCCAGTGTGCCTCGCTCAGCCCCTCAGTGGACGGGGGTGTTGTTCAGTCTCAGGGGACGGAGGATGTGAGGTGCTGGGTCTGTCAGGCCCCGCAGCACAGCTGGGCGCTGGACTCCGGGGCTGGCCCGCTTAGCCGGGGTGCTGTTGGGAGTCAAAAGAGCCGCGTCATGTGTGGGAAGGCGACGGCACCCCTGGTAGGGTCTTGAGGAGAAGGAAATGGGAATGCGGGTCTAGCCTGGAACCACCAGCCAGCAGCTGGGGGGAGGGAGTGCCGGGGCACCCGCCTGACTGCACCAGCTCCAGAACCCCTCTGGAGGACACTCGTGCCAGGTCAGAGACCTCAGTGCTGCCACTGTCACAAGGGGTATGGCTGTGTGAGCAGGAGATGCCGGGAGGTGACACGGGGAGGTGTCGGGACAAACTGTCCCCAGTTGTCTGCACTGGGCCTGTCTTCTTGGAGAGCGGCACCTTGTTGTGAGGTCTCCGTGTGCACGAACCGAGCCAGAAGGTGGTGCGGTGGTCCGGGGACTCCTTCTGGGAGCCCAGGGCCGTAAGGAGGTGTCAGCCAGCAGGCGCTCCTCCCCATGTGGAGGGAAAGACTAGTCAAGGGCGGGAAACCCAGCAAGTCAAAAGCTGTGAGTCCTCGGTGAGATAGTGGGGTCCTGGGTGAGACCCCCTGATGCAAGTAGAAAACCAGCGAAAGTGGTGACACGGTCAGTTTTCCACTTTGAGCTTTTGCTGACAAAGCATCACATCCCATCTTGCGATTCCAAGGGTCCCAGCTTTGTGTTGAGCCCGGTTCTGTTTCCCCACTGCACCTGTGAGTCCCTTCTGACCAGGGCGAGGCGCACCGCGACCTCACCAGGCTTCACAGCTGTTTCAGAATTGGTTACCTGCAGTGCGCTTGGTGCCCTGTGCTGGCCCGGGAGTGCCCGGCAAAGACTCTCTGCCCCAAGAGCTGGCGCGTCGGGAGCTCCACACCAGGTCCCCAGATACGCACAGCGGGATGCAGGGCATCCCCCGATATGCACGACGGGACACGGGGCATCCCCAGATACGCACGACAGGACACGGGGCATCCCCAGATACGCACGACGGGACACAGGGCATCGGTGCTGTGCAGCGGGGAGGCAGGGAGGCTACCCAGAAGAGGAGCCTCAGGGTGGGCTGGGGTAGAGGCTGAACCAGAAGGGGAGGTGGGAACCGCCAGACCCTTCAGAGGCCTTGGGGACTCGGCACCTTGGACGGGGCCGCCGGCTGCCATGGACTGAAGTGGTCTCTGATGGTGATGCTTTTCTGTTCCTCCAGTTTGACAAAAGTATACAGAGACTTCTAGCAACCAGGATTGCTGTCTACCTGATGACGTTTCTCATTGTGACTGTGGCCTGGGCAGCACATACAAGGTACAGAGTCAGGCTGGGGGCTTTTTCTGGGCTGAGGTCCACATGTCTGTGGCTCACTCAGTGCGTGTGCCCAGAGGGTGCAGGCCCTAACCTGTCCGGGGTCAGCATGGCAGCAGGCGTGTGCTCAGGGCACCGATAAGACACCCATTCTCAGGGTGTCTGGTGGCCCCTTCCTCATTTCCTGAGTCAGCAGGCCCCACTTCACCCCAGATTCTGGCTGCAGGCCTCTGCACCCTCCTCTCCACGTGACAACAGGGCCTGGGATGATGACACAGGATAACACACTTGCGTGGGCACGCACACAGGACCGGGCAGGCAAAGGACCGTACGCTGACTGCCCCGTGCACCCCTGCAACGCCGCAGCACTGTGCTCAGGTCCCTCTGCCCGGTCCTGGGGCTCCAGCAAGGAGGAAGAGGCTGCAGGGTGCACGCTCCCAAGCCAGAGCTTTCTCTTAAGAAGGAGAAGGTTCCTGAGGGTCTGACAGGAACAGGGCCCCAAGCTGCAGGGGACCCCTAACCCCCAACCCAGGCAGGCAGGCTCCCAGGGAGAGGGTTGGGGTATGGTGCAAGCCCTTGCTGAGGAAATGCCCCTGCTTGGGGGACGGTGGGTACACAGGGAGACCTGGGAGCTGTCCACACACTGGCGCTGGCAGTAAAAACGTCTGACATTTTAGGGGCGCCTGGACGGCTCAGTCAGTTGAGCGTCCAGCTCTTGATTTCAGCTCAGGTCACGATCTCACGGTTCATGAGTTTGAGCCCCGAGTCACGCTCACGCTGACAGCACAGAGTCTGCTTGGGATTCTCTGTGCCTCTCCCTCTCTGTCTGCCCTTCCCCTGCTCACGCTCTCTCAAAATAAATAAACGTTTAAAAAACTTTTTTTTTTAATGTTACGTTACACACCTGCTTTTAGCAAAATGACCGTTTCTGGTAGGGACGGTTGGCCCTTTGTAAAGGCTTAGGGGCTCCCCTGTCCACGCAGAGTGAAGAGGGGGGCCACGGCCACTCTGCCTGGTCCTGCTTGTGGCTGATATGGCTGAGCTCCCTGTCACTCCAGCGGCACAGACAGGGCCACACAGCACCTTGTTTGTGCACTGGCTCGTCAAAGGCCACATCCTGCTGCCAGAGTTCCCAGAGTGGGCACAGATCCACCTAGGACCCTGGTGGCTGGGCCCATCTCCCCCAGGCTCAGTGGGTTGCCGGTGGGGCTGCTGTCCATGGGGGATATGACCCCTTTCTCTGACTGTAGGGGAGTGCAGGACCCCAGAGCCAGCCCTGGCCAGATGCAGATCTCCCAGGTGGGGGGATTGAGGCCCACTGAGCCCTGCCCAGGAGAAGGCCTTGTCCTCTGACCCCTCGGAGGGGGACTCCATGGAGGGCAAGGAGAGCAGGGAAAAAGATTTTTGTTTCTAGCTCCTGCATTGACCCTTGGTGAGCTCTGCTCATGTTCTCTGTGTTTAGTTTTCTGCTCATGATTTCCTGCCTTGAAAGAAGAACCATCTGTCTGTTAATTAGGCTGTTTCAGTAGGTTAAGTGTATAAC
Organism: Acinonyx jubatus; assembly: GCF_027475565.1. Classification (NCBI taxonomy): domain Eukaryota; kingdom Metazoa; phylum Chordata; class Mammalia; order Carnivora; family Felidae; genus Acinonyx; species Acinonyx jubatus. The sequence continues at coordinate 201,322,973 of NC_069382.1, read as the reverse complement.
ATCCTTGGAAGGATTTCCTTTTTTAGAAGTGGCCTTTGGGCACAAGACCAGAAGAAGGACTCCCCTGCCGGTTTCCAGTCTCCCAGGCAGCCAAGGGACACCCCAGAGCACTTGGGACACCTCCTGGGGGGGTGCGTCCTCTGCTCCACAGGCTCTGAAGACACTGTCCCCAGAGCCACCACGTGCCTCGTTGGTTTGTACACAGTGATCCCAGCTCTGAAGCCATGCGCGTCGACTCAGAAGAGTTCGTGGAAATGCGAACAGTGTGATTTCTAGGGAACTTGGGTTTTCTTCTTTGTATTTTCAGTCTCTTCCAAACTTTGTACGCTGGGTAGTATCTTAAATTCGATTAAAAATGACATTTTTAATGATCTTTCTAATCCTCAGATGCTGGAACGTGTGATGCTATTAGAGCCACCTGATTGATGGCATGTCTTTCTGTTTTCCTTACGTTGTTTAGATTGTTCCAGGTTGTTGGGAAGATAGACGACACACTTGCCTTGCTCAACCTGGTGAGTCGTTTTCATTTCTTGAGAAACGATTATGTTTGTAATCCTGTGTTCCCCGGAGAAGGGAAAGAAGTGCTCAGCCTCTAGAGCCTCTGGTGTTGAGAGCCTGGGCACCCCCCCGCCCCCCACTCCTGGACTCCTCACACATCCTCCCACAGGCACTGCCGACAGATGGGCCCCCTCCCCTCTGTTCCACCGTGAGGGCATGAGCTGAGCTTCCTTGGGGTCTAGGAGTCGTACAGTGATCTGCCTCTGGGGCAGCGGCACTGCCAGAGGTCCCCCTGGGTGGCAGGGCCTGCAGGACACCTGGGGTGGCCTGCCTGCCTTCCCTCCTTAACCCTCAGCTCTCTCCTTCCTCCTCCTTCCTAGGCCTGCATGATGACCATCACTTTCCTACCTTTCACTGTAAGTACCTGCAGTTGCCCCCTGGGTCCAGCCTGCCCTCCCCTGGGCAAGGGGACTCGACCCGGGATGCTCCCTCCTCAGAAACTCTCAGACCAGCCAGGTGGCCCGAGGCCCGACCACAGAGTTGCAGAGAGGAGAGAAAGTTCCAGGGGAGCCAGTGGCAGTCGGGTCTGCTCTAGGGGTGGGACACACCTGGGGTCTCCAGGCCGTTTGAAGTGGGAGAGGCTTCCAGGGGCCCCCAGCAGGGACTACGATGGCAGAGACACCAGCTTGGCCTCTGAGGGTCCAGCGAGCGGCATCGCTTCCACACCCCTGCCCCCGGCCCCTGCACGTCCCCCACCTCACCGCCTCCTGCCGTCCCGGGTTCCTCCCCACCTTGCGGCCCCCACATCGCCTCCCCCAGGGGCTCTTCCACAGCCTGGCCTCCCCCTGTTCGCGCCTGCCCGCACTCCCTGTCAGTCCCGACGGAACAGTGGTCTGGGCATGCAGGGCCGTGCGTCAGAGCATCCTTCGTGAAAGTGAGAACGTTGCAGCTTTAAAGGCTCAAAGCATTCTGTGGGTTGCTCCGGGTCTGCCACCACCCGGACCGCTCTGTCACTGAGTGCGCGGCGTGCCTCAGGCACAGCAGGGCCCTGCACAGCCTGGTTTTGTCTTGTCTCTTTGGCTGCAGTTTTCCTTGATGGTGACCTTCCCGGAGGTGCCCCTGGGCATCTTCTTGTTCTGTATGTGTGTGATCGCCATCGGGGCCGTGCAGGTAGGACACCCCAGCCCACCTCCCCCTCCCCGTACACTTGTTTTCCTGGAGCACACACTGTGCACACGTGTAGGATGTGGCGTGTCGGCCGCAGCAAGAGCCGTGCAGAGCGGCTGCCAGAGGCCCCCAGCCGCAGGCTGCAGCAGGACGGATCCAGAGGCTTTCCGAGCCCAGACTCCGTAGCGACATGGAGGGAGAGAGGCATGGGGCCGCCCCGTGTCCTGAGGCACTCATCTGGTGGGGCAGGGTCCCGGAGGCTCCCCCACATGGCCCCAGGAGCAGAGCAGGGGCTCCTGTCCCCTCTCCCCACCCTCCGGGACACCCCGTGGGGAGCCTCCCAGCCGAACCTTCTTCTCTGGGGTCCCCACCCCTGGGGCGCCTGTTCATGTCCACGGGTGGGAGGGGTTACTGGCCAGAAGCCTCTGCCCGGGCCCTGCATCTTGCCGCTCCCACAGGCGCTGATCGTGGTGTACGCGTTCCACTTCCCCCACCTCCTGAACCCCCAGATAGAGAGCTCCGCCCACAGGACCCTGTATCGGCAGCACATCCTGGGCATCGTCCTCAGGGGCCCGGCCTTGTGTTTCGCTGCTGCTGGCTTCTCCCTGTTTTTCTACCCCTTGGTGAGTGGGGGAAGCAGGGGGGTGGGCAGGGTTGACATCTCACTGAGCAGATGGCCACCAGAGGGTGGGGCGGGGGAGGCACCACCAGGGAGGGGTACAGAGCTGTGCAAAAGTCTTCAGGGGCACCGGGCAGCACGTGGCCTGGTGCCCAGGGTGTCAGGGAACGTAGCTGGAGGGAAGGGCCCTCCCCCCGCTCCCCCCTGCTGCGGGGACTTGCTCTGCAGGTGAACGCGCACCACAGTCAGAGCCAGGCCTGGTCAGATGGGGGCAGCTGGTGGGCCATGCCTCACTCACGTTCTCCCCAAGTGGGCAGAGCTTTAAGACCAGAGGCGAGAGACACAGGTGCCCGGAGTCTGGGCTGTGCTTGTTCTCTTGGTGAGTACGGAGTCTGCGCAAAGCTGCCAGGGCAGCCAACACTGCCCTGGCCGGGGCGGTGGCGGGGAGGTTCCTAGCAGTGTTGCCATGACAGCAGGCAAGAAGCACCTTAGGAAAAACATTGATGAACTCGAGTGAGCACGTGGGAGAGTGGACAGAGCTGTGCCTGTCCTAAAGACATGCGTGGAGGGTATGAGCCACCCAAAGAAAAAGCAAAGAAAGAAAATTCCTGAACTAAAGGAAACTGAAAAGTGGAAAAAAACAGAGGCGAAGCCGTTGGCAGAAGGAGCCCCATTGTGCAGCCCGGCTGAGGAGAGCCAGGGTCCCAGGTGGGGACTGGCTACCGAGTCTCAGGAAAACCCAGGTGTGGTCAGAGGTCAGGATGCTTCACACGGACATCTCTGGTTCAGTCTTCGGTGCTCTCCACTCCGCACCCTACACTTCAGGGGATGCGAGAACTTGGAGCTGTCTCAGCCAAGTCACAGAAATCAAGGTTGGCGAGTGCCTTTTACCTGTCAGCTAATTTTTTTTAACGTTTATTTATTTTGAGAGAGAGAGACGGAGTGTGAGCAGGGGAGGGGCAGAGAGAGGGAGACACAGAATCCGAAGCAGGCTCCAGGCGTTGAGCTGTCGGCACAGAGCCCGACGTGGGGCTCGAACCCACGCATCGTGAGATCATGACCTGAGCAGAAGTCAGATGCTCAACCGACTGAGCCACCCAGGTGCCCCTCGGCTAATTTTTTTTTTTAATGTTTATTTTGAGAGAGAGAGAGTCCCAAGCAGGCTCCGTGCTGTCCGTGCAGAGCCCGACGCGGGCTCCGTCCCACGAACTGCAAGATCAAGAGTCGGCCACTCAACCAGCTGAGCCCCCGGTGCCCGTAGCCATCAGCCAGCTTAACAGGAATATTGTTCTAGCAACGCTTCGTCTTCCAGAAATTGAGGGAAATCCTGACAAGCAGCTGTTTCAGAGTGGATGGTGGAAGCTTCTGCACGGTTCCCGCCTTTCCCCGAGCGCTCGTGAAGAACGGCGAGGTTTCAGAACCAGAGCGTCGTAAATATGAAGAAATGGTTGATGTTCTAGATGTCTAGCGCACATTTCAAGAGAATTCCAAGTTTGAAACAAATAGGCGGGCAAGGGCCACTGCAGAGCGTTGTCTGCGTGCTGGGGGTGGGGGCTAAGCGTCCCAGGCGCCCTGAGGTCAGGTCCAGGCAGGCCGGGTGGGGGAGGGGTACGCCAGTGTGCAAGCAGGCAGGCAGGCAGGCAGGTGTGGGGGGTGAGGGCAGGCCTCAGGCTTCTGCTTGGTCTCCTTAGTCTTGAGCGTGTGTAAATTGAAGGGGGTGCTGGTGGGAGGGGTGCGTGGAGTCAGGCGGGGCGTTCTTGGCTGTGGCCTGCAGTGGGGTGGCTCCTGGTGGGCAGGGCAGGGCCAGCAAGGGGGACGCACTGGACAGGAGTAAGGGGCAGCTGGCCCGAGGCTGCGTACACGTCCTGGGGGGCAGCCTCTCCCGGCTGCGCATTCATGGTGGCCGACAGCGGGTGTTGGTTGGACAAAGTCAGGGGCTGAGGATGATGGAGGTCATTGCATGGAGCATGGAGGGACAGCTGGGGTGTGGTATGGGCAGTCGGGACGAGCAGAGCTGAGGACCAGGGCAGGCCGTGCCCACTGCCAGGGCCTGGACCAGGAGCCTGGGCTGAGTGGGCAGCGTCCATTGGGTCCATGAGGAGCCTAGACAGTGACCTTGCCTTGATGCCATGATGACAGTGGGGGAGGGGCACCTCAGCCACCAAACAGGAAATGGAGGGCTGGGGGGGGGCCCAAGTGACCAGCGGGTCCAGTGGCCTCCGAGGGGAGGCTCAGGCCATGGCGCTCTGTGATGGAACAGTCCGCTGTCAGTCCGCCCCCACCCACCTGCCCATCAGCCTTCCTCTTGTTGCCTTCTTCCCTCTTCCCCTGCCGTGTGGCTCTGATCCTTTGCCCTCTCATCTCCTCACCTGGAGCCCCATTGCCCGCCACCACCTGTGACACAACACACGCAAGCTTCCTGCCCCCCAGGAAGCCCATGGTCTCCATCCTCCTAGACATCCTTGCCACCCCCTCCCTCAGCCAGATGCTGTGCTGGGTTCACCTTCTAGATCCAGCCCTTCTGACCACCCTGGCCCGGGCCATCCCGGTGTGGCTACCTTCCTGCAGCGGTGATGTTCTGGGGCCTCTGCATTGGGCCTCTCATGCCAGCATCTAGTAGAAGCCACTTGTGTTATTTCTCTGTCCCCTCCCCCCCCCCCCCCGCCCCCAGATTGGGATTCCTCCTTCCCTGTGGCTCCCTCCCGCTGATCCTGCAGGGCCTGCCCACCGATTGGCCTCCTCCCACCTGCTTCACACCCGGGAGGCCCGTCCCTCAGTGTGTCTGCTCAGTGATGTGGTCGGGGCTGTAAACAGATCTGTGATGCTGGCCTTCGTCATCTGTCCGCAGTGTGCCACTGTCTCCCTGATTGTACTCCCCACGTCAGGTGACCCTGAAGTACTTGGCTTGCAGGACAGAAGGGGCGGGAGCCCCCCATTGAGCGTAGGCCTGGAATGGGGCAGTGGTGGCAGGAGGAGGCGCCTCACTGCAGGGGTGTCGGCTGTGTGGGTACCACAGCCGCAGGGTGAGCAGAGCCCTTGTGGGACCTGCCAGTCTGCCCCAGCCTTGAGGGCTCACGCTGCCAGAGCCCAGAACATGCCGCCTGGCCCTACAGCCTTTCTTGTTCAAATTACGGGGTGTGTGTGCAGTGAAGCCCACGCCACTGTGTCCTGTAAACACCATCCAGCGGCAACGATGGAGTGCACATCGCGTGCAGCCGCCACCTCCACCTCCTTCTGGAATGTTTCCCTCACCACCCCTGCTGCCTGGAAGCCACCAGTCGACTTTCCGTCTCTCTCTGTGGATCTGCCTGTGCTGGGTAATTCATGTAAATGGAATCATAAAACACGAGGCTTTTATGTCTGGCTTCTTTCGTTCAACATAACGTTTTCAAGGTGGGTTCACGGCGCCCCAAGTGTCAGGACTTCCTCTCGTTGGCTGGACCACGTTTTCTCACCCGCGCGTCTGTCGACGGACTCTGGGTTCTTGCTCGTCTTAGCTGATGTGAACGGTGCTGCTGTGAACGTGGGGTGCACACACCTCTTGGAGACCCTGCTCTCAGTTCTTCTGGGTGCACACCCGGGCCAGACGTGGGCTTACTGGATGGCAGGGGGAGGCGGGCGTGGGCTTGCTGGATCGCAGGGGGAGGCAGGCGTGGGCTTGCTGGATCGCAGGGGGAGGCGGGCGTGGGCTTACTGGATGGCAGGGGAGGCAAGCATGGGCTTACTGGGTCGCAGGGGGAGGCGGGCGTGGGCTTACCGGATCACAGGGGCTCCCTGTTTGATTTTGGGGGGACCCGCCACATTGTTTCTGCAGCGGCGGCACCAGTTTACGTCCCCACCGACAGAGCGCGGGCTCCCAGTTTCCCCACACCCTCGCCAAGGCCCGTGGACCTGCTTTTCTGAGGGCCGTCTTCCCCCGGGGTGTGACGTGGGGTCTCCTGGTTCCGCTCTGCATTTCCCTGAGGCTCGGTGACGCCGAGCACCTTTTCGTTCATGGGTCGGCCACGGCGTCTTCTTTGGAGAAATGTCTGCTCCAGCCCTTTTCCTTGGGTGTCGTCTCTGTGCCGTGGAGGCGAGGAGTTTCCACCTGCGCTGGGCGCCAGGTCCTCCTCTGCCACGCGGGCTGCCGTGTGCTCTCCCGTTGTGTGAGAAGTGCTCTTGGATGCACGCACGGCTTTCAGCCTGATGAGGTATAATTCACCTGTTTCTTAGGTTGCGGGTGCTGCCATCCCTTTGGAGCGGGTGGCTTCTGGGTGGGATTTCTGGTGCAGCGTCACCTCCTGACATGTCTGTGTCTCATACAGTCGTACCTGCTGATGGCGACGGTCATCTTCCTCCCCTACGTCAGCAAGGCCTGCAGCTGGTGCAAGGGCAGGCTTGTGGGTAGGTGTGCGGGCAGGCTGGTGTGTGGGGCCTCGGCACTGCTCCCCAAGGCCTGTGGAGCATGGGAAGGGCCCAGGCGCCCGTGACGGCCAGGCGTCCCTGCAGAGTCCCCTCCCCTGGCCAGCTCCTCCCTCCTGGCACATCCACAGGCCCCCAAGAGCCCCCAGCTCACAGTGTGGAGTTCTTCACGTTTGACCTGCATGAGCCTCTCAGCAAGGAGCGGGTGGAGGCTTTCAGCGACGGGGTCTATGCCATCGTGGCCACACTCCTCATCCTGGACATCTGGTAAGGACCCAGGCCTGAGGAAGGGGTCCGTGGCATGCCTGTCTAGAGGGTCTCTCTTCATCCAGCCCTACGCAGGCGGGTGCTGCGGCCTCCCGCTGCCACCCTCCCTGTGGAACGAGTCCCACCCTGGCCGGAGCCCCCTCCAGAATTCAGGGTCTCCGTGGGAGAGCACGGGTGGAGGCAGGGAGCACCAGGGCCACACGCAGGACTCCTCACGTCACTTCTCCCTTCCCCAAGCTGGGCAGATTGGGGGCAGGCGGGCTTCCCCCACCTCCATTCTCTCCTCCCCCTTTGGCTCCACCCCCAGGCCAACCGCCCCTTCCCCTGCCATCCCCCCACCCCTGTCCCCTGTGCCCACCCCCGGGGCTCCTCCTCCCGCACCCTCTGTTCTCATTTTTCCCTTCACTGTGCTCCACCTGATCTGCCTCTTCATTCTGTCAAAGTTCGAATTCTCGTTCCTGCGTTTTTGTGTTTTGTCTGCTCCCCCCCCTGCCCCGGAAATTTTTCATTCTTTTTTAGACCCTTTTGTTTCTTTGGCCTTATTCCAATACATCCTTATTTTGTTGGACGTGTTACAACACTGTGATTTTACATTTTGTATCTGGTAAACTCTTCATTTTCCTCATCCTCTCTTGATAGCTTTTTCCTACTGTAACTCGTGAATTTTTTAGAAATTGGGAGCAAGTGTTCACTGGTAATCAATCTCCGAGGCCTAGACCTCAGGTCCCAGAATGATGTGGCTTTGCTCCTGCCCTGTGGCCAGGGCCATGCTAGCCCCAGTTCCCTTGCTGAGTGGAGGCATGGGCCGGCTGAGGCTGGGGGCCCAGGGGGCTGTGTTCCTTCCTCCACTCAAAGCCACCGTCCCAAGGACCTGGGGCAGTACCCCTGGCTCTGTCTCTTGCCCCTACCTGCAGACCCTTGCAGCTCCCTCCAAACTCCCAAACACACTTGTAGCTTCCCACTGTGAGGGCGGCAGGTTCTCTGGGCTGTGCGATTGGGGACATCCGTGGAAGGGAGAATCCTGAGACATGCCTTACAGTTACTCCTTACAATAAAGTGCAGCCCAGATCTGAGAGCCATAGAGGCTAACTGCCCCCCCCCAGATCTGCGGGACTGCTGCCCGAGTTGACTGGATGGCCACAGGAGAATGGACAGACCTCACGAGCACCCACCTGTGGAGGCCAGGGGGGCTGTAGGCTTGGGACCAGGGCTGCTCACCAGCCCGGGGCTGTCAGCAAAGTGCAGGCTGGAGTTAAATTTGAACTTCAGATGAACGTGTAATTGCTTAGTATACTAAGTGTGCACGTAGGATACAACAAAACTGTCTGTGCCCTTTATGTGAAATTCAAGTGTGCCTGGGAGCTAGGTGTAGCCCGCCCGACGGGGCTCGGGATGGGGTGGGGGCTGTAGCCCGGACCTGACGCCCTGCGTTGAGGCTGTTATAAATGCTGTGTGTTGACCATCCTCAGCGAGGACAACATCCCGGACTCCAAGGACGTGAAGGAGAAGTTCCACGGCAGCCTGGTGGCGGCACTGAGCGTGTACGGGCCACATTTCCTGGCGTATTTTGGCTCCTTCGCCACGGTGGGCCTGCTCTGGTTTGCCCACCACTCGCTCTTCCTGCACATCCGCAAAGCCACGCAGTCCATGGGGCTGCTCAACACACTGTCGCTGGCCTTTGTGGGCGGCCTCCCGCTGGCCTACCAGCAAACCTCGGCCTTCGCCCGGCAGCCCCACGACGAGCTCGAGAGCGTGCGCGTCAGCTGCGCCATCATCTTCTTCGCCAGCATCTTCCAGTTTGCCATCTGGACCACGGCCTTGCTGCACGAGGAGGAGACGCTGCAGCCCTCGGCACGGTTCGGAGGCCGGGAGCACGCGTTCATGTTCGCCAAGCTCGCGCTGTACCCCTGTGCCAGCCTGCTGGCCTTCGCCTCCACCTGCTTCCTCAGCAGGTTCAGCACAGCCATCTTCCACCTCACACAGATCGCCGTGCCTTTCAGCTTCCTGCTGCTGCGTCTCCTCGTGCGCCTGGCCCTGGCCCTGCTGCGGGCCCTGCGGGGCCTCCCCCTGCCGGCACCAGGGGGCGAGGACGACGTGCGGTCCCCGCTCCTCCCGTCTCCCTAGTAAGTTCCACGTTCTCCCTGCCCCAGCCTGCAGCTGGCCCACTGGGGCTTTATTTTCATTGTTCTCTTCTGGCGCCCTCGGGAGGTTTTCCACTTTGCAGAGTCCGGCAGCAAGTTCACTCCATATTGTGCGCGCCTGTGCCCGTTTCGGTCCTAGGCCCACATTCTCCGTCAAGCCGACCCACACGGACGCTGGTAGTCGGGTGGCTCCAGGGGCAGCTGGGGGACCACAGCCTCAGCCCTGGAGGGGGCGTGGGTCCCCACCTTGGCCACCCTCCTGCAGGCAGAGCTCCCTGGCAGCTGCTGGGCAACCCACCCTGGTCACTAGGCACAGAGAACACAAGAGCAGGTCAGCAACGCCCAGACTGTATTTATCCTGGGTATAAATTATGATTACATTCAGGTAGTGACAGGTACACACAGGCCCTTGGTGCCAGGCCCACACTGCCCCATTTGGGCACACAGACGCACTTAAATACAGAAGGACAGACTCACCCTGACCACCACATACAACCACAGACCAAAACCAACACCAAGGCCTGCAAAGCAAAATAATTACACCAACAGGGACACAACACACGGCTGTGTGCTGGAGGCACATGACACGAATGTTCTGCTACAAACGGCCACTACAGTGCATTTGTGCAGTTTTGGCAGAAGCTTGGGGGACGTGGCTGGCAGGGCCGAGCCAGGACAAGAGGGACAGGGGGTTCATGGGCCTTCCTGGAGGACTCAGGAGACACTCCTCCTGGGGCCAGAGGCTGGACTCCACGGGCCGTCTGAACTCTGCTTGGTGGAAGAACGCCGCAGCGGTCTGCCCTGCAGGCCTGCCCCACGCCCCTCCTGCCACGTCTCTGCCGCCACGAGCAGCAGCAAGGGGACCCACGAGCCCGGTCAGCTGAACAGATACTGGGACTGATTGTTGACAAACAGGTGATTAAAGCTGGCTCTTCCCACTTCATGCTTTGTAAACTTCCTCTGGGTCTCCCGGCCCAGGCCTGCCTGGATGTGTTTCCGGTCCCTTGCAGGCACGTTCTGCCCCACCCCAGCGAGGGCCCAGCTCCCCTGCTCTGCTGCTTCCTGGGCACCACACCACCGTCTTCAGGCTGTTGGCCAAGCCCATCTGGTCTCAGGGCCAGCCCAAGCAGCTCATACAGTGATGGGGCCAGGAGACAAGGCACCTTCCCCAAGACACAGCAGGGGCCCCTGCCCAGCCCTCGGTGGCCAGGGCATCCCAGGTCTGTACCGGGTGCACCCAGGGCCCACAGAGCTGGCTGTCCTATAGGAGCATCCAGGGAGATGGCTTGAGATTCAGTGCTGCCCACCTCAACAGGCTCGGGGCGGCGGGGGGGGGGGGGGGGGGCAGCACTGAACGCAAAGGGAGAAGTGCCCGTGCTACCCAGGACGGTGACGGTGGCCTGGACCCCAAGAGGCGAGAGCGTTGGCCAGCCAAAGCCCCGCACCCACCCTGTCACTGGACCAGAGGCCAGGGGAGGAAACACCTGCCACCCACCCAGCAGCTTCCACGTGTCACAGGGATGAGGGGGAGACACCCCACAGTCAGAGCTATGGGCAAGTCCATCCGTGGCTGGCTGGCTGCTGCTGGATACACAGACCGTTCCAGGGCTCTCTGCTACTTGGGGTCCCCTTCGGGGACAGGCACCCCATCTGCTCGGGCATCCTTGGGGGTCCCAGCCTTCCTGGGTCTCTGCTTGGTCTTCCTGAGCATGTGGACCTGTCCCAGAACCAGTCAGGACAAAGGGCTGGGTGATACTGCAGGCGCTATCTCAGCCCGCTTCCCGGTAGCTTCGGTCTGTTGAGCCCAGGGGGCCTCAGCGTGCAGGCCTCCCGGTGTTCCGGGACAACTGGCTGCTGCAGCAGGCACTCGGGTGGCCACGGCCTCCCAGCACCACACCCGCCGCCCCGCCTGCTCAGGCCCCGCCTAGCCCACCCCGGTCCCTACCTTCGGCCCCGCAGCTGAGATGATCATGTGCCCGGGAGCCTGGATCCAGGGCTCGCCGTCTACCTGCACGGGCGTGGCCTTCAGGAGAGTCACGCGGAAGTAGGAGCCCTGGGCGATGCGGATGCCCGAGCGCAGCCCGCCCTGGACCTGGCCCTGGGAGAGGAGAGGGCCGGCTGGGCTCAGCGGCCCGAGGGGCCACACCGGGGCCCACCCGGCCTGCCCGCACTCACCATGTGCATGACGCCCGTCACCCCCACCACCTCCAGCAGCCCGTCATCCATGCGCGGCTTCTCGAACCTCGAGTCGCTGTCCGAGCCCCACAGATCGGCCCCCGAGCCCCAGCTGCACCGAGGGAAGGGTGCACAGGTAAGAGGGGCGGGGCCGCACGAGGGCCTGGAGCCCCACCTGCAGCCAGAGCCCCAGCCACTGGCACCTGGGGATGTTGATGAAGATGAGACCCTCGATGCTGGGCAGCTCCACCTCCCGCTGCTCCACCTGGAGCCGAATCTCCCTGTGCAAGCCGCGTGAGTGGCTGATCTTCTGCAGCCCGACCCGCACGTACACGCCCTTGTTGTGGAGCCTGCGGGGGCGCGCACCTGTCAAGGCAGCGCCCTCGCCCTGCCCAAAACGGCCCCCAGGTTCCAGCCCCTACCCGCCAGTTCCCGCTGGCCAACCCCAGGAAGGGTGCCGTGGCCAGGGGGCGGCCCAGAGCAGTCCCGGCCCCCCTCCTTGCCCCTCCAGCACCTGCTGGTGAACTTGCCAGGCTCCTCCTCCCGTGCGTGGTGGAAGTCCAGGCTTAGCTCTGCGTCGATGCCAATGCCGCAGTAGTTACTCATCTGCACAATCTGGGGACAAGACAGTCTCGCGTGGCCCTGGTCAGCCCCCACTGGCTGCTCTCCACCTTCCCCCAGCTGGGTCCGGCCTCCTCGTCTCCAACCCAACTCTGTCCCTGTTGTTAGGGCTGCTTCTGTCCAGTGACTGCCCTGCCCGGTGACCACCAGCACCTAGGAGGAGGTAGGCATGGCACGTGGTGCCCACGAGGATCACAGCTGGCCTGGGATGTCCCCAACAAGTCACTGCTCTGACAGGGCCTCAGCTTTCCCAGTAACCGGGATGGCACTCGCACCTACCCCAGGTGGTGGCAGGGACGGGCATGAACCCCCCCAGCCTGCAGGGGGCCCAACGGATGCCACACTCTCGCCAGGGCAGACGGATACCTTGGGAGGCTCCACATCTGCCATGCTGTTCTCTGCACCTCCAGCCTCCTGAGCATCCAGCAGGATGGTCCAGCGGTCCATAAGCACGGCGTCAGCTTCGTCCACCGACACCAACACGGAGAACGGGTCCTCCCCACTGTAGCCTGCTCCCCAGCGGAGGACCCGGCCAAGGTCATTCCCTGGGACACAGGCAAGAGAAGACTGACTCTCCACACCCACCTACCCACCACCACCCCCAGGCCTTGACTGAAGCATGGGATGTGCTGGCCGAGCCCACCTGTGCCCAGGGGCAGGATGGCCACAGAAGGCTCTGGGCAGGCCAGATGGCGCCGCGTCTCCTCCAGGGCAGCGAGCACCCAACCCACAGTGCCATCCCCACCGCATACCAGCACCCGGAAGCAGGGCACCTGGGAGAACACGTGGAACCTGGCAACAGGGAAACAAGAGGTGTTCTTGCAGCCATTCCTATGCAGGTGCACAGCTGGTGGGAGCAGGAAGTGGAGACCCTGGGGCAGAAGGGGGCTGCAGTTCATCCCCCACACACGATGGCCTGGAGAGTTCTGACACGGAACCCCAACCTGTTCCCTTTGGCCTCTCAACGGGTGTGTGCAGGCACCCCTCCCGGAGCTTGCCAGACTGAGCAGCGCAGCGGGGGACCACTAGACTCACCCAGGAAGAGGCCCCCCATTGGTCAGCTCAAAGACCTGGTGAGGGTTCAGCAGCTTCCGGAAACTGCAGAGCAGGTCGCGGCCCTTGAGGCCTCCACTCTTGGGGTTCACAAACACGAGGAGGGGGCAGCAGTCTGGGGGCAGGTTCGTGTGCTGACAGATGGGGCGCTGGGTTAGGGCAGGTTCCCAAGGCCACCCCACGAAGGCAGTGCCTGGTGTCCCCCATGGCACTGTCCGGGCAGTGACAGTCCTCCAATCTGGGGCCAGCCCCCTCCCAAGGAAGGCGCACAGAGGTCCAGGGGGCCACACGGCCACTCCCACCTTGCCGCTGACTGCTCAGGGCACCCCCTGCGGCAGAGGCACCCATAGTCGCTGGCCAGCAGAACAGAGATGAGGCCCGCCAGCCTGCAGCTCTGAGCACAAAGGCGGTGCCACACCAACTGTGACACTTGTCCCCAGACCATGCCCGCTGCCTGATCCACATAGCCCAGAGGCCCAGGCTGGACCCCCACGTGGGACTCTATCTGCCCCTCCTGGAGCCATGAGGCGCACACCCCAGGAGGAATGCAGCTCCCAGGGCCCCCACCGACCCACACGGCAGCCAAGAGCAGCAGCCGGGTTCACAGAGTGGCCCCATGTCTCCCAGTGTGGGGAGTCCACCTCCCAACAAACCACCCTCAAAATACAGCGTCTGGAGGCTGAGGTCCCCATGATGGGGAGGACAGGGGAGCTGAGGTCCCCACAATGGGGAATATGGGGGGCTAGGGTCCCCACAACGGGGAGGATGAAGGGCTAGGTCCCCACGATGGGGAGGATGAGGGGGCTAGGGTCCCGACAGTGGCGAGGATGGTGAGGGCACTGGGGTCCCTGCAGTGGGTCTGGGGTCCCCACAGTGGGAGGTCCTGGGTAACAGGCACAGGATTGGCCATGGCTGAAGGCCAGGACATACTTGGAGTGACCCACAGGGCAGAGCTGCTCGGTCACCCCTCACCCGCTCACCCCAAAGCAGGCAGCTGCCAGGAGGCAGGTGTGTCGGCACTTCCCGCCTGGCTGACAGCTGTCAGAGACCCTGACCTGCACACACTGCACCCTCGTCAGGACAGTGGGACAGCACCGGGTCCCGACCCAGCTCAGGGTAGGAGAGGGCAGCCAGGACCAGTCACCCACCCGGTCACAGACACTGAAGTCACTCTGCCCTAATTCTGCTTCACCGGGTCAGGGGTCAGGAGTTAGGGCTCAGGGACAGAGCAGCCACAAACCTCTGGTGGGATCCTGGGGATCAGCAGAGCTGTGGACCAGAGGGTACTGCAAAGGCACAGAGCGTAGGGCGGGACCTGGGGCTCTGGCCCCTCACCCTGCCCTGCCCTGCGTGATGCCCACCCTGGCCCTGCACTCACCCCCAGCTCGCTCTTCTGGACACAGCCTCCGAAGTCAGGGAGCCCCACCTACTGGCCGGAGGTGGCCCAGGGTGATGGCAGGGGTCCCCAGGCCTCCCAAGCAGGGGGTATGGGGCCAGGGCCCAGTGACCCCACAGAAGGCAAGGGCCTGGCAGGGTGTCTGCACACACGCAGCCTTTGGGAAGCAGCCACCACGGGGCAGGCACTGCGTCCTGTGGTCCTCACGCCGGCCTCTCACCCTTGGACCTCAGGCTCCTCCCTTGGTGTGAATTTGGCCACCACCCTGCACGATGGACAAACCGGTGGTGGGAGCCACGCCTCCCCAGGTGTCCCCCCAGAGCACCCACTCACCAACACATCTGGAAGCACCAGGGCAGTGAGCGGCCGGCCATGCACAGCCGTGTCCCTGACCAACATGTACAGTCGCTCCGCCTCTGCAAAGCAGGTCACGTCCAGCACCACTGCACCTGTAGCAGGTGCACTGTAAGCTCAGGCCAGAGCCTCACCTTATCCCGTAGCCAGAAGGGACCCTGGCTGTGCCATCTGATGGCATCCACATGACCAGGACCACCTTTCTGTGGAGCCTTTAAAGACGGCGAGGCTCAGAGACAGGACGTAGTAGGTGGGTGCAGGTAAGGCCACCAGGAGGTGGGATGGAGTGGCTGGGGACACTCTGATCCCTGGCCCACTGAGCCTGCTGGGACCTGTGGTTTGGGGCGGGGGGGGGGGCACCCACAAGAATGGGAACAATGATACTACTGAGGACACACACAGAAGGGACATGGGGCTCGTGGTAACGAATCCTCCCACTTTTGGGTAGATTCGAAGTTCCCATAAAAGAAGGTGCAAACCGAAGGGCAGAACAGGTTTTGGAGAATACGTTCTCCGCACCTGAGTCACATTTTAGCTAAAGTGTTACAGCCCTGAGGAAGAGAAAAAAACAAACACATGTTTCCCTTGCCCGTGGTTCCCCAAGAAAAAGGTCAGGTTCTAAACGAAGCAAAACACAAAAACGAGGACAGGCCTTTCCATCTAACTCTAGGGAATGACCTTTAGCCAAGTCTGGCCGCGGCTCACGGAGGCGGCTCACCTTGGGAGGAGTAGACGTGGCTCACAGACACCAGTCCAGCTGCAAAGACAGGCTGTCATCAGGGGAGCGCCCTGCCCCCCGGGGTGCATCCGCGCCCCCCCCCCCCCCCCCCCCGCCCCGGGCACATCCACCTCAGCACGGCCACCCCAGGCAGCCCCACCCTGCCCCTCAGGCCAATGCTGCTGCCACTTCCCTCGCAGGCAGGTTCCCAGTGAGTCCCTCCCCAAGTCAGAGCCAAGGGCAGAAAAGGCAGAGGCTGGAGCTCAGGAGTCTCAGAAACCCCTTGGCAGAGGTAAGCAGTCTGGGCCCTCGAGGTGAGACCAGAGGCCCACCGAATGGGAGTCAGCTCGGCGAACGCTCAGACAGCAAGTGGCGGGGGGGGCATAGCAGCCCCCACGGCCTGCTCTCTGAACCCCTGGTTGCCAGCAGCCAGTAGCCCCAGGTCAGGCCAGGCAGTCACACCTTTGGTGGCCACAGCCTCGTCCAGTAGGCTGCCATAGTCCTGGGCAGACAGGCCAGGAGGCAGGCCACCAACAAACAGGCGGACGTGCGGGGCCACAGCTCTGCTCTCAGCCACGTAGAACCGCATCTGGTTCATCTGCCGTAGGGACGTCTGCAGGAAGGGGGCGGGACGCTGAGCCGGAGCACAAGGGGACAGCACCAGCGCCCAGCCCCTCCACCCGCCTCATCCAGGAAAGGGGCCCTTGAAAAGATCCCGCAGGATAAACAGAAAAGGAAAGGAAGAACACACAGGCTTCCTTCCTTGGGACAAGCCACTCAACTCCCCCGGGGGGGGGGGGGGGGAGAGGGGGCAGGGTCTGTGGCTCTAAGCCCCACCTTCCAGAACAGGTGACATTAGGATGCGGACGGACCCACCAGGCCCAGGGGGGTGGCACTGCCAGCCAGGAGGGACATGGTGTCCTGGGGGCAGACCCTCACTATGAGGTAGAGGCCACGGCCAAAGCCTGGCAGCTCCTTGGGGACCAGCATTCACCCCCAATGACCTGCCGGATGTCACGAAGCCGGTGGAGCAAGGGCTCTTCATCCGCCAGCACCGTCCGCTGGACTGCAAGGGTGAGAGGCGAGGCCTGTGAGCACCAGGCACCAGGCCCACCTCTGCGAACAGGCCTTGGGGCGCCGAACGGCCGGTCGGTGGAGACAGCGACGGCAGGCCGCTCACTCACCTTGCCTGCTACCCATGAGCACCTCCACCAGCTGGAAGCTCTCAGGACCCTTGGCCTGTTGGGGGGAGGGGGGGCAGAGTTTGGGGGCCTCAGGCCTGGACCGCCCACTCCCCCAGGACACTCACACGGGGCAGCCGGCCCGGCAGGCTGGCCGGGAGCACCGGCGCGCACGCACCTGGCGCCCGAGCAGCGGCAGGACCTCCAGCACCACAGTCCGGGCGGTGCTCTGTGCGGTCACGCGGATGGACACGTAGGCCACACCCACCCTGCAGGGAACAAGCTCAGGAGCCTGGGTCCCACGGCCCCCACCCCTCCCAGCTCCCGCTGGCGGACCCTGGGCCTCGGGCCTGGGTCTCACTTGAGCCAGGCAGGGTAGATCTTCAGGACCTCCTGGGTGCGGGGCAGAGCACGGATGATGCAGGCCTCGGGCACGGCCTCTCGGGCCCCCGGGCCCCGGCCGCCCTCCTCCTCTGCAACCCCACCGCTCCAGGGTCTTCCCCGCGCCCCGGTGTCCGCGGCGTGCACAGGCTGGGGGAGCGCCTGCAGCTCAAAGTCCCGAGGGTCCTCGGCGACGTAGTAAGCCCGCAGCGCTGCCTCCTGCGGGGAGGGTGGGGGGGCAGATGTGGACACGAGCCAGGGCCATGGTGTGTGCCCAGAAGCACTCCCAGGAAGGGGCCCTGCTGCGGCCGCTGGGGGGGGGGGGGGTGCTCTTACCAGCACCTCCTCGCTCCTGGCCAGGCGGGGGACAGTGATTACTCGAAAGTGGTTTCGCTGCAGGGCATCGTTCCCATCAAAGACCTTCAGGGTCTGCTTGCCTGAGCCAGAGAGAAGTGCTTATGAGTCCCCGGAGTGCGGGACGGGATGGCAATGGGGCAGGACGGGGCTGGGCACAGGACAGGTGATGGCATGAGGTCGGGGGGGGGGGGGGCAGGCAGCAGCTAAGAGGCACTTACTGGACTCCGGTGGCAGCACCTCTCTGCCCAGGCTGGCGGGGGAGCTTCCGTCCGCGCCATCGTCCCCCTCACCTGGCTCGGGGGCCGGGCTCTCAGAGATGCGGAAGCAGTGCATCTTACTGAAGTTGCGGGACAGCAGGCGCACGCACGCGGGGGGCAGCACCATGGTGTGCAAGCGCCCAAACGTGCACTCGGGGGCGAGCGCGGTGGAGCAGACGGAGTGGGCCTGGGGGGCGGGGCGCGGACGGCCCTCAGCCATTCTGCGGGGGCCCGCACTGGACACTCGGGCGGGCAGCGCCACCCTCGGACCAGACGGGTCCCCCCGCCCCCAACCGAGTGCGAGGCAGAGGGCGAGGATGGAAAGGAGACACCCCCACATCCCCCAGAACCCGGCCCCACAGGTCCCGCCCACCGCACCCCTCAGGACCCCCGCCGCACCCCACCTGCACACCGCACCACTCGCAGCGCACGCCCGCCAGCACGTCGGAGGAGCCGCACGTCTTCCTGCACACCTCGCAGCGCGCACCCGAGGGCAGGTTCCCCTCCCGCCAGTGGTGGTGGTGCGTGTCCTGCGGAGGGGACCGTCAGTGGCTCGGCCGGCCCCCAGCTCGCGCCCCTCGCCTGCCCCCAGGTTCGGGAGATCTGGCCTGCACACTCACGTGGTCCCGGTGCCCGTCCCGGTGGCACTGGCGGCAGTCGCTGCAGGCGAAGGGCACACAGTCGGGGTGAACGTGCAGCTCACACACTGGGGGGTGGGCAGGGTTAAGGGCCTCTCGCCGCTCCCCACAGGCCCTGCCCCCTTCTGGCGGGCATCTCTGACAAGGCTGGATCCAGACCACGTGCTCTGGACCCGCTTCCTTTAAGCTTCCTCACTGCTGGACAGGGGCCGTTCCCACCCCCCCCCACCCCACAGACGGCTGGAACCAGCGTCTCCTCGTATCTCCCTGCCTGGCCCCCTGCACCTGCCTTCCTGTGCAGGCAGCTCTAGAATCCATGAACACCGCCCCCTCCCCCCCCACCATCAGTGCCCAGGACCCCGCCCCACCTCCTGCCCACCACCTCCACCAGCCACCTGGCCCAGGGGAGATCAGGAGCCTGGTGACCGGCTCAGTCGAGAGGGCAGCCAGGCAGGCTCCGCCGTACCTTCGCAGCGGAGGGCGGGTGCCTCCAGGCCCTTACGGCACACGGCGCAGAACTTGCGCTTGTAGAGCCCCCGCAGGCCGAAGCAGTGGGCCACAGGGACCTAGAGGGAGCAGAGCTCCACCTCAGCCTGGGGCCTGCCCGCCAGCACCCTCACCTCCAATCCAGGCCCCCAGGCCTAGACCTCTGCATCCCAGAGAGCCCCCATGGCCACCCACACCACCTGCCTGACCCCTGCAGTCCCCCCAGATCCGCCCCAGCCCCTCTGTGCCCCCCAGGGGTCCTGTTGGAACCCATTGCCTCGCATGCCCACCTCTCCGCTCCCCCCATGGTCCTTGCAGGACCAAGCGTGGGCCGCTCCCAGCGGCCCCGAGGTCAGGCAGCCCCGTCTGCAGAGAGCAGCCCTGCTGGTCCGGCCCAGGCCTGATTCAGCTGTACTGCGCAGGAAGCCTGGGCCCTGGCTGCTTCCTCCAGTCCTGTTCCCCCGCCCCCATGATATATTTGGGGCAACTGGGATGAAGTGCATGCAGACAGAGGCCCACCAACAGGCAGGAGGAGCAGGGCCGGGTGCCAGGGACCTCAGGTGGGGGGCAGGGCGGAGGGTCACAGCCGGCGGGAAGTGAGGCCCGGCTGGTGCCCCGGGAGGGACTCGCAACAGGGATGCGGTCAGCATCCTCGGGGCCCAAACCAGCGCAAAGGAACAGTCCCACCCCATCCAACCAGCCAGCCTGCCTCCCGGCCCAGGACTCGCCACCCCCACTCCCCACAAGTCTGCTAGCCCACACTCGTACGCACTCGGACCAGGCTGGGTGCCACGCTCGAACAGGGCGTCTTCACGTGCTTCAGGCACTTCTCGTGGGACATAAAGTTGCAGACTGTGGGATGAGAGCTGCGTGAGTCGGCCCCCGACCCACCGGGAATCGAGAGACCCCAGGGCCTGGCATGCAAAAGGGAGGCCTTGGCAAGCAGAACCACCGAGGGCCAGGGCAGTGCACCGACCTCAACGGGCCCACTCTGCCGGAGCTGAAGGGGGGTCGGTACGGGCTGAGTCACCGCAGCCCACGCCCCAGCTCTAGCCCAGCCCTGAACAATGGCGCAAGCAGGTCCCACCATCTCCACTGTCTCAGGGGCATGACAACAGCCTCACCCCCAGAAGCGCCATGGACACCCTGACCCTCTGCCCCACCCCACCTCTCATCCCCAGAGAGCCCAGAGCCGGGATGACGGCGTGTCTTAGAATCCTGAGAGTGGCCCCTGCCCCTTGCACCAGGCCAGCTCTCCTTTCAATGTGTGGATCCTGAGGGGCAGGCAGGAGAGCGGGCGTCTCTGCCCATCCCCCCAGACCAGCTTCACCAAGGACATCCTTCCCCCACCCCCAACTCTAAATATCCCCAACTCCCCCTCCCACCCATCATGTGTCTGCTGAGACCAGAGCTAGCCCTGTGACGGGCCAGGAGCCCGAGGCAGGCG
Organism: Acinonyx jubatus; assembly: GCF_027475565.1. NCBI lineage: Eukaryota > Metazoa > Chordata > Mammalia > Carnivora > Felidae > Acinonyx > Acinonyx jubatus. Next base: position 201,302,816 of record NC_069382.1, on the reverse strand, counting down.
GGTGACCAGCCGAGCCACAGCTGCCCTTGCCCCTGCCCAGAGGCTCCAAAGGCAGTGAGTGCTCAGACCTGTGCTGTGCCCCCGAGGGCCACCCATCCTGGGGAGGCCGCGGAGGCCACTAAGACAGGAGGCCCAGAGAGCCCAGCCAGATTAAGGCCCGGAGATGGACAGGGTGAGGGGGCAGTGCAAGAGAAAGGGGCCTCTGGCACGCATGCAGCGGTGAGGGGGTGGGGCGGGGCTGGGCCCCCTGGGCTAGGACAGGATGGACAAGGTTGTTGGGGGCTGGGAAGTGAGCAGGTGGCAGAGGGACTCCCCAACACCACCTTTAGTGAAAAGTGTGACCACCGGGGCCATGAGACAACCCGTCCCACCCAATCCCCAGAAGGACGCAGACAAGGCCCCCCACGGGCCAGCAAGGGCAGCCCTCAGTCCTGGCTTCAGAAAAGCCACAGCAGGCTGGGGTCAGAGAGGAGTGGGGAGGCAGAGGCGGGGTGAGCACTCCAGCTGGCTTCCCCTCCGGGGCGCGCAGACCAGCTCTGTCCTGGGCTGGGCAAGTGGCACCCAGCCCCCTCCTCTGGCCGGCAGAGATAGCACCTGATCACCCCACATCCCACATCCTGGGTGCTCCCTGGCAGGGGAGGAGGCTCTTCCTCCCACACCCTCATCTGGTCCCTCTGCTTACCCAAATTACCAGCCCGTTCTCCACAGAGGCGGGGAGAACGTCCACGCGGCTGCCCAGTGAAGGCTTCCCATCGTCCCCAAGCCCCGCTTCTTTCCCCGAGCTGCTTCACCCCTTATTCCCAGGGCCCCACTTATGAGAGGCCACAGCCATGAGGGGGACCCTGGGTCTAGCCTCAGACCTGGAGCTGACTCAGCTGCACATGCAGGTCTCCCACCTCAGCGAGTCTCTGGCATGGGAGAAGGTAGGGCGCTAAATGTCTCTGATATGAGGGAAACCAGCGGTGACTCCCCCCACGCCAGCTGGCCAGGCCACCTGGTGCAGCACTGGGGGATCAGGACAAACATGCCATTTTCTTTGGCAGAAGGCCCAGCCGCCTCCACCTGGTCGAGCCTTCTCTGTAAACCTTAAGTGGTCCCTCTGTCCCCAGAGCCAGAAGCCCCAGAAGCCTGTCTTCCTGAGTGGAGCAAAGGCTCTCCACCTGCCACTCTCCACACCCCTGGGCAGCTGTGGTCCTCAGGGCCCGCCCACCTGCCCTGCTGCGGGGAGCAGGACCCCGAGAGAACAGACCCTGGAAGCTTGCACCCTTGCTGCCCGAGAGTCAGAGGAGGGAGGGCCGCCTCGCCCAGCCAGCCAGCTTGGCAGCTAGGTGGGAGTCCTGTTGGGGCATGCTGCACTTGGCCCCTGTGGGCAGCAGTGTGTATGCAGGGCAAGAAAGGCCCAGCACTGAGGCACAGGAGCCAGTGGCCCAGATCAGCCCTGCCTGTCCACACTGCTGCCCTTGCTGCCCCAGCTGATGGCAGTGAGGAGCCCAGAGCAGCCCCACCTGCTCAGGGTGAACTGGCCTCATCCCCCAGTCACTGCACCTGCCCCACGTAGCCCACAGTGCTCTTCTCCCATTGAATCCCAACCCAAGTGAGAAAGCCCAGGGAGCACAATTTTCCTGAGACCCACAGCCCTGGGGAAGGGGCCGCGACCACCTGACACTCCCGAGCCCCTGGAACTGCCAGTCCTTATCACCTCCATGGAGAGGTTCTGGGTCCAGCACGATCCTGCCCCGTAGGGTAGGCGGCTCTGTCCAGAAGAGGCTATCGCTGGGAATACACAGGTCAGAGGTGAGGAGCCCATTCTGGGCCCGGGGGGGGGGGGGGGGGGGCGGGGGGAGGAGGGGGACTGGGGTCTGTGATGGGGTCGCGGGCGCTCACCGTCGCACAGGAAGCCGGCCAACCCCCAGATGAAGTCGGAGCAGAGGTGGCAGAAGGTGGGCTTGGTTAGCGTCACCTTCCGGAAGCTGTGGCCAGTCGCGGCGGGGCCTGGGGGCCTGGCGCCCGTCCGCTCCGGGCCCGACCCCGACCCAGGTCCCGGCCCCGGCCCCGGCCGCGCGCGGCCTCTGCCGCCTAGCTCCGGGCTGGAGGCCGGGCTGCCCGGGCGCGGCGAGCTGCCGCCGAGCCAGGCGCGAGCCCGGGGCTCGGCCGCCGCCGCCATCCTTCCCCAGGGCGGCCCGACCCCCGGCGGCGGGCGAGAGCCGGGTCCGAGCTGCGGGCGAGAGAGGCCGCCACCTCCCCGCCGACCTCGCCTTCCGAGCCGGTCTTCCGACTGCGCCCGCAGCCACCGCGCAGGCGCGAGCCCGGGAGGCGGGGCCAAGTCGGCGGGGGCGGGGCCCGGGGCTGGAGATGGGTGGGGCGGTGGGCCTGCTGGGGCGGGGCTTGGAGAGGCGGAGCCGGGAGGTGGGGCCCGCGGGGCGGGGCGGGGCGGAGACGGGAGAGGGGAGCTGGACTGCCTCCGGGGCAGGGTCCGAGCCCGGGTGGAGCGGGGACCGCGTGGGGAGGCCCGGAGGGCAAAGGGCTGGGGCTGGGCTCCGGCCTGCGCCCGAGCCGGGACCGGGTTCCACGCACGCAGCCTCCCCACGACGCCGACGCGAGGCTTTTGCACCTGCGGCGCCCGGACCCGCGCCTGCGCAGGCGGACACCTCCCACGCGACACCCGGATCCCGCCAGTGGTTCGCAGTTGCGCGGGGCGGCCGGGCGAGCGCGCGGCAGTGCTCAGGGGCCCGAGGGTGGGGTTGGGAACCAAGGCCTTCCTCCCCTGGGTGTCTCCGCCAGCCGTGCGTGGACGACCCCGTTCGCTGTGTCTTCGCACGCGTGGGCCCTGCCTCACCCGGAGTACCCACAGGCCCCGGCCCCTGTCCCTGCCCACAGCTCAGATGGGGACCTCATGAGGGTCCGGGCCAGCAATAGCCACTGCCTGCATGACCCCCTCCCCACGCTGACGTTGCTGCCCTGCCTGTTCGCAGATGGCGCCCCCTCCCATCAGCTCCCCAGTGGGAAGCCTGAGGGTCCAGCATCCCTCCCTCTGGGCCCTGGCCTCTTGCTCCCGTGGGGGGGCGGGGGCTTTCGTGTCCAGCTCAGAGGCCTCCTGGACTCCTTCCTGGTAGGAAAGACCCGCCCCTACCGCACTCCCAGGGAAAGGAATGAGTTCCACCCGCCAGCCCTGCCAGGAAGGCTGGCTACGAAGGGGCGACCCCGGCACGCACAGCTTTGCTTTGTCCAGGTGGCGCTGGGGACGTGTAGGGGACGTGTCCATGAAGGTCGCCCTGACCCCATTTCCTGCCAGCACTCCGGGGTCCTTCTTCTGTGGGCCTGACCGCAGACTGCAATGCCCACGGCCGAGCAGGCAGCTGTGGGCCAAGGGGCTTCTTGGGGGGCCCACCTGGTCCGCACCGTGCCTTCCTGGGTGGTTCTCCAGCCAGGCACCCACCCGGGCAGGATAAGAATGAGCTGCAGGGAGGGACTGGCCAGGGGTGTAGGGAAGAGTAGAGCCCCAGGGTCCCAGAGGAGCAGAAAAACAGGGTGGGGGACACAGCCGGGGGAGAATAATGTCCCAGGAGAGGGCGTAGTGACCACAAATGCTACGAAGGAGACGGCTGGATGTGTGCAGGGCTTGTGGAGGGAGGGACAGAGAGGGTTACACTGCCCTGGTTGGCTGAGGGGGTCCAGGTACAGACAGCAGAGGGAGAGGGAGGGCAGTGCCAAAGTCGGGGTCCTGAGAAGGCAGAGGATGCTGGCCATCAATCCCAGGAGGGGGCTTCATTTGTCCAGAATTCACAGAGCACCCGCTGCACATCCCAAGCACTGGGCTGGCATGTCTGCCCTCCTGGAGCTGAGTTCTGGGGGGGACCGACAACAAACTGAAAAATAGCCTGGAAATGCCAGTTTGTGTGTTGGTGCCACCTGTGGTCGGAGGGAGCCAGGACTGAGTGCCCGGGAGGGGCAGGCCTGGGGCGGCAGGAAGGCGCCCCAGCAGAGGAAACAAAGGGCTCACAGGCCCTGGTCCTCTCCTGGTCTCCTCGTCCCCCCCGTTCTGGCTTCAGCCCACCCAGCTCCCCAAACCGGCCCTCAGCCAGGTGGCAGGTCATAGGTGAGGGCCGGGCCAGAGAGCCAGGCCCCAGAACCGACCTGCCTCTTGGCCCCGAGGGGACTACGACCCACGTGCCTGTGAGAAGGCGGAGATTTCTATGGAAGACCGCTCCACGGGATCCAGACTACCGCTGACTTCTCAGGAAACAGGACTGAAGGATATATCTCTCTCCGTTCGTGACAAAGTGGAGGGCGGGGGCAACACCGTGAGAAATGAAATCGCGTGTGTCCGGGTCTGCAGAGCCACAACTGTGCTCTCTGACACAGCGTGTCTGTGAACGTGGCAGACACACGCTTCCACCAACCTTGCCCCCAGCCTCTTGGAACACCTTGCAAAATAGTCGCCAGCTTCTGGCTGACGCTGAAACAGTCTCTTCCTGGAACAGGGTGCCCCCCGAGGATCTGGGGGGCCCGCTCCACGTCCATGCTCCTGGGGATAGCTTCGGGTCCACAGGCTGTCTCTCTCCCCTTCCCACCCCCGCACTGGCTTGGTCGGCTCAGGAGCCGTAGCACAACACCACGGGCTCGGGGGCTCCAACAGCACACTTGACTTTTCATGGTTCTGGAGGCTGGAGGTCCAAGACCGGGGGCTGCACGGTCAGGTCCTGGTGAAGGCTCTGTTCCTGACATGCAGACTGTGGCCTTCCCACTGTGACTCCCTACGTGGCAGGAGAGAGAGTGCAAGCACGCTGCCCGGTGTCTATAAGGGCACTTAACCCCATCCCACGTGATTCACCCTCAGAGGCCCTGCCTCCAAATACCAACCCATGGGGGTTGGAGTTTTGACACCCGAATTCTCTCCCTGGAGAACAACTGTCTGCTGTCGAAGCCACCCAGCTTGTGGGGCTGTTACAGGAACCCCGTCAAACCAGACACAGAAATGGGCCAGCTGCACGTTATTTGGTGACCGCCTTCTAAACCTGTTTTATTTTGAGCTCCGCTCGTGGGCCTCCTTGTTGCTGGTGCACAGTCGCACAGAAACGGCTGTCCTACTGCAGCTGTCACGGTGCCTTGTGTCTGCTGCTAACGGGCTTGCGCACTGGTGCCAGACCTCGGCTGCTGTGTGAAATCCCTGCAGGAGCTCCGATCCACGGGTTTGAGTGCCACGGGTTTGAGTGCCACGGGTACACACGCCCGCGGGAATGACACTGCTCCGCCGTGAGACGTGCCATGTTCACCTTAGAAGATAATCCTGGACAAGAATAAGTCTGCACAGAAGTAAAAACGTCCACGTCCGCCAGCGGGTAGATTTCTCCGTGTTGCCCGTTTGTGACAACCCCAGACACTAACGGCTTCCACCGTCTCCACCTTTCTGGGAGGGGTGCAGACGAACTGGCTGGTTTTCGCTCCTGCCCTTGGTGATGAGGAAGGCCCTTCCCTCGTCCCGGACTCCTCCGCCCCCGCAGCCCTGCTCTTCAGTATCCTGATCATTGTGTTTTGAGCACCTTCTTCTTATTGGTTCGTAGTTCTTCACATGTTTATTATTTTGCCGGCTACAGTCTGTAGGTGGCGTCCGCGGCCGCCGGGCTCCGTCAACGCGGGAACACCAGCTCCCGGGGAAATGCAGGGTCGGCTCCCTGGGAGCGTCGGGTCACGTTTTCATCCGCGGCTCAGCACGGAGCCGTGTTCGGTGCGGACTTCCGTCTGAAGACACTTTATCTAACACGTGGTCGACCCGTTCACACAGAGTCCCCACGCCGCCCACGCCGGCGTCAGCGGACCTCGCGCCCCGACGGAGCCCACCTGACACGGGGTCTCCTCCGCGGGCACATCTCGGCCTCTGGGGGGACTTGAGCGGCACGCGGCAGGGGCGGGGGGGGGGCGGGGAGGGGGGCCCTGTCAAGCCGTGGAGTCACCAACAGAAAGCACAAAACTGCGGGAGACGTCGCGCTAGACGGACAGCAAAAAGGACCCGTGTTTACAGCATGAGCCCAAGCGAGGAGACGGGGCGTGGCCTCCTGCCGCCTCCGTCCGGGACGGGACGTGCCTGTCCCGACACTGGTTCCTCGCTGCTCTGTGCGGTCCCCGGATGACCGGAAAGCGCCGGCAGGGTTAGTCGTGGGGTTACCAATGAGCGTCCGCGGGCAGGTGAATCTGGTGACTGGAGCATCCGCGAATATCGAAGCTTGACCGCGTCAGCTCCGCCTCCCCCACGCCAGGATGGGCTTGTCACTCCTTCACTGGTGGCTGTGGGTGAGGAGGCCTTCTTAAGTTTTCGCCTCGTCCCACTGACGAGCCTTTTCTTTCTGGTGAGGGCCTTTGCGTTCTGTTCAAGCACCCGCCTGCCCTCAGGCCACGGAGATGCTCCTGGCTCCGGAAGCGTTTGCCTCCCCCGAGGCGGCAGGCCAGCCCCTGCCTGGGCAGTGTGGGCGAGGCAGGGTCCCCTGGCCGCCCCCTGGGGAGCATGGTGCTGAGCCTGTCCGGGTCTGGGACAGCCTCTCCCTTTAGGAAAGAATGCAAGTTATGATACAAGTAGATGCGTATTTATTCAGAATGAGAGAAAAAATAATACTCTTTTAAAAAATTGACAACAGCACAAACATCCCCAAATCCAGGAAGTACAATTTTTATTCATAACTGCATGGCACTCCACTATGACACATTTATCATCTACATTTTTTATTGTCTCTTCCTTTTTTATGTTTATTTTTTATTTCTGAGAGAGAGAGCACGAGCAGGGGAGGGGCAGAGGGGTCGAGCAGAGGAGCTGAAGCGGGCTCCGTACTGACAGCGGTAAGCCTGATGACAGGCTCGAACTCACAACTGTGAGATTGTGACCTGAGCCGAAGTCAGATGCTCGACTGACGGAGCCCCCCACGTGCTTCTATTGTCTCATAACAACTTTGAGATATTACTTTCCAAGGACAAAAGAGAAGGAGAACTCAGTGTCTCTAACGCAGCAGATTGAAAACAAAATGATGACTTCTCTTTTACAAAAGTCCTCACTTGACAGCTCATTACTCGCAGCTCATATCCATTGTTACGACCACAAATTTGGAGAGAACTTTGACGAGTTTCATTTACGAGCTGGAAAGTCTTGGGACAGTGCACTTTCTTGTGTTGTGACTAATCTCAAAAGCCCTTACGGATCCGATGAACCGCCTTCCATCATGTCCTCGTCCCACTGGCTGTTAGGGTTCTACGTTATCTTGATGTCAGCATTTCCTGTTAAATCAGCGGAACGTTTAATCCCTCTCCAAAAGTCCGTGTGATTCACTCCTTTTGGTTAATTGCCAGGGTGTTCCTGGAAGTGTTTTCTGTGCCAGGGTATCTGGCATTAACTTTGCTGTGCGAGGAAGTGACTAGGAAGGACATACATATACTCCGCTAAACCCCGACTCGTGTTTTCACAGCTCAGCTTCCCCTTGACCGGATCCTGAAAAGCCCCCCACCCACCCACCCCGAACCACCCCGGTGACAGGGGAAGTGACCGGGGAGCTTGAGGCAGTGTGGGAACTGTTGTGCTCATAGTATCTCCCTTTAGCAAGCTTTACAAAATCATACGACCATATGACCAAGGCCCTGTGTGAATCCATGCCGTTGTGTGGACCTGCTGTGCCCCTGTGGTGCCTGTCCGTCTTTGGCCCGTGCCACGCTGCCTCCCGTGGTGGCTCCACAGTCCGGATCTGATAGCAGAAGCCCACTGCGTGTGCTCAAGGGATGGGCGGGACCATGCCCCCCACAGAGGACGACGGCTGGCCTTCGCCACCTTCTAGAGCTGTGTTCCTTGCGTTCCTGTGCTCATGACCCCTTCCTCCGTCATCAAAGTATGGCATCTTTGCTCTGAAATTTGTTCCCGGGATTCGTTTTAATCAGATATGATAAGGGGACAGAAATGGAAACAACTGCCCTTCACTGGGGTTCTCGCGGGAAGGGACGGGTGGGCAGCAGGCTCAGGGTAAGTAAGTTTAGGATTGGGTAGTTTGAACCATTTCGTCAGGCCTAGGCTACAGCGGTGGTCCCTGGGTGTCCGGCATCTGGCCATGGGGTGACTTTGGGGGAGGGGTTGTTGGTTTGGCGCGTGAGAGAGATGAAGGGCGTGTGGGGGTGCGGGCTTGGCTTGGTCCGTCTGCAGCGAAGGCCCTCTCCAGGAACTGACTAGCCCCAGGAGGGGCACCCTCTCCAGGCCCAAGGCCCAAATGCCAGAGCGTCGAGAATGGAGAAAGTAAGCAAAAACAGTCAGGGGGAAAAGGTTTTTACCTGCCCAGAGATACAAGCCAGATCTTGTTTACGAGAAAAGGGGCACCTGGGGGGCTCCGTCGGTTAAGCGTCCGACTTCGCCTCAGGTCACGCTCTCACGGTTCGTGGGTTCGAGCCCCGCGTCGGGCTCTGTGCTGACGGCTCGGAGCCCGGAGCCTGCTTCGGATTCTGTGTCTCCCTCTCTCTCTGTCCCTCTCCCCTCCCCTGCTTGCCCTCTGTCTCTGTCTCTTTCTCAAGGATAAATAAATGTTAAAAACATGTTTTGAATAAGAAATATTTGTAAAAAAGAGGAAAAATAAGGTTCTGAAGAGGAGAAGCAGGGGGGAGGGGAGCCGCTGCAGTTGAGGCCCGCCCAGGGGAGGCCCCACAGGCCCTTCTGCCGCTTCCCCTGACGCAGGAATGAAAAGCCTAAAACGGGGGGGGGGAGAAAAAAACCACATAAGGGGAGAAAATACAGGCCCAATTTGCCTGTTGTTTCACCTGGGAACCCTGGGGCAGCTGACAGTACATTTGCACGAGCCGGTGCCGCAGCCCGACCGTCAGGGTCAACGCCGTGCTGTTTCCCGAGACGTCGGATCTGTGCCCGTCTCAGCGGCCCATCGGCCGGGGCCGCTTCCACACCCGGAAGGACCCCGTGCCCCCTCCAGGCTGCCCGGGGCCCGCAGGCCCTGACCCAGCCTGCGCTCTCCTCCGGGGGGACTCCTGGGACAGAGTCCCTAGGACGCAGGGGCCAGCAGCTCTCGGTCCTGTTCACGGTTCGCCGGCAACACGTTCCTCCCCAGACCCCCGGCGGCCCGGGAGCCGGCGGGCCACGGGCCACCGTGTGCGGTGGCGCCCGGGGGAGCATGGCTGCCAGGGCGTCCCTGAGCGGGGACGGGACCCAAGGGCCGGTCCTTTGGCCAGACTCCACGCGGTTGTCTCAGCAGCAGACGCTCTGGCCAACGACGGCCCGTGTCCACACTGACTCCGCACTGTCAGGCCACTGCCGGAGAACCGTCCCCTTCGGAGTGAAGAAGGCTGGCGTCCCGTGCCTCACAGATGCCGAAAACACCGCCAAAAATCCCACGTGTCTCCAGGTATGCCGAGGCCATGATACGAGTCCTGCCGAGACATACTCATTCCCTTTGGAGTTACAGGCGTCACTGACACGGTAACAGAGACACAGGTCACTTGTCACATCCCGAGACCTTCCACAGAGCCGCTTTCACTGAGACACGTAGGGGGCTCCTCACTCTTTCGTATCCCAGTCCGATAAATGGACCCCAGTCAGTCACTGTCTCGCCCCGGGCCTTAAGCTCCCTTCGCTAAGGGCCCTTTGCCCAACTCACACCGACTTTAAAAGCTTCCCCGCCGCCCTTCCTGCACCAAGGGAAGCGTCCAGCTTCTGTGCAATGGAGACGCACCGTGTGAGGCCCCTCACCGATCTCTCCCCTCCCTCGTGTCTCTGTGTGGCGCCGAACCACGCGTCTGGCCTCCTGCTTCTCGGGACGGGAGTGTGAACTTCTTCCCTCACGGCTATCATTTCCCCGTCTTAGCACAGCAGTGACGACAGGCCCCGAGCACACACTTGAGAACAATCTGACCGCCTCTCTCTTCTGAGGTCTTTGCGCGGCCTCCTCCCTGTCAGATCCCCCTCGGCCCCCCTCGCGAGGACGCCGTGGTGACGCGTAGGGCCCGTTCGGATCATCCCGGATCATCTCCCCACCTCAAGATCCTTAGCTTAATCGCACCTGCGAGTGCCTTCACCGCGTAAGGTCGCCCTCAGAGGCCCTGGGGGTTAGGCCCGTGGACACCGCGGCGGGCCAGCCGCTCACAGCGCGTCTGTTCCGCTCACGACTTCCGCGCTACCGTCGGGCACTTCAATTCTCTGCCGTGTAGAAGCCCCAGGTGTCACGTTACCGTTTTGCAAACCGCTCCCCGTGAGATCTGTATCCTGCACACCCGTCCTCTGCCTCTGGGCCGGGCTGGGTCGTTCTCCCGCTTGAAGGACGGACGCCAGGTACTGTTTCCTCGAGTGAGGGCCAGTGGCGGCCAGCGTCCGCGGAGCTCATTTCTCCAAAACGTCTTTATTTGACCTCTTTTGAAGTGCACTTCTTGCCGGATTCAGACTCCAGCTTGCCACTTGTTTATTTCCAGGACTCCTTGTCCGCTGGCTTCGGTGGCTCCTGTTGAAAAGTCCGTGTGCTCTGGGGGCACGTCATCCGTCTCTGGCTTCAGCACTCCGTCACCACGTGTTCGGGTTCTGCTTCCTTCGTGCCTTTCCTCTCGGGCTTCGCGGCACGTCTTGATTTTGTAGCTGGCTATCCTCCCTCACTTTTAGAAGATCACCAGCTCTTGGGGCGCCTGGGTGGCTCAGTCGGTTGAGCGTCCGACTTCCGCTCAGGTCATGATCTCATAGTTCATGGGTTCGAGCCCCGCGTCGGGCTCTGTGCTGACAGCGTGGACCTCCCTTCAGATCCTCTGTCCCCCATCTCTCTCTGCCTGCCCCCCACCTGCGCACATGCTCTCTCTCTCTGTCTCTCAAAAATGAATAAATATTAAAAAAAAAAAAAAGATCGCCAGCTCTTTTCTCTTCAGATGTACTTTGTGCCACCAACCGAAGGGACTGGTACCTTGGGCTCTGTGGATGGAGGGAGGGTGGTGTCAGCACAGGGGTCTTCCCGGTGTGGTGAGACTTCTGGTGTTTGGAGACGCAGTGCTGTCTGACTTGCCCAGGGCACGTGTACAGCTTAAAGCGTAAACATTAACGCCTCAAGGCCACCTGCCCCACACCCAGGCCCCATCACCCAGCTGTCTGTTCGAAATGTTCACTTGGCTCCTGGCAGGCAGTGTTATGCCCAGAATTCGTGATCCCCAAAGACCACTAGGGAGCCGAGTCCGATGCAAAAGCAAAGAGCCTTTATTCGAGCTAGCTCGAGCTCAATCCCCTACCTGCACCGACGCAGCGGTGAGATACCAGGGAAAGAGAGCGAGTTTCAAAAGGACAAAGGTTTTATTGGGGCCTGGGGGCAGTTGGTGAGGTAATGGCTATGGCCTCAGCCGATTGGCTGGGGAAGGGTCCTGGGGAAGGGTTGAGTCCTGTTAGGCAGGTGAGGGGGGGGGGGGAGGGTTACTCAAGGGGAGGAGGTGTGGTCAAGGTGAAGGACACAGAACAAGATGGAGTCGCTGGCGTAGGCCCGCCCTTTCAGCAGCTTATCCCCTGACCACACCTGCTCCTCCTTTTTTTTTTTCATTCTTTTAATGTCTATTTATTTTTGAGAGAGAGAAAACCAGAGAGAATGGGGGAGGGGCAGAGAGAGAGGGAGACACAGAATCGGAAGCAGGCTCCGGCTCCCAGCTGTGAGCACAGAGCCCGTGGGCGGAACTCGACCTCACCTCACCTCAGAGGCTGCCAGATCATGACCTGAGCCACCCGGGCGCCCCGCTGTGCCAAGCGGAAGCCCCAGGGAGTCACCTTCGACTCTGCTCCTTCCTCCCGCCCCTGCATCCAATCCATCGCAGGTCCTAGCGCTCACCTTCCAAATGTGCCCCACGTCTGACCACCCGTGCCCACTGTCCGGCCATCGTAAGTCTGAGCCGTCAAGCGGCCGCCTGACCCGCGCATTAGGCTACTTCCCGGCCTCCGGGGCGATCCCCCGAAGCACGACCAAGACAACGGCTTACACCGGAGCCCCCGGACGGCGGGGCGCGCTTGCAGGAGGCGCCCGCGCACAGCCGACGAGCGGGAACCCGCACCGGCACCAGGGAAGGACCCAGCCGGGAAGGGGCGGCGTGCGGGGATGCCCGGGGCTGGAGCCGGGCGGGGACCCCCACCGCGGCGGCCCGGCCCCCTAATCCCCGCTCGCTCGTCGGCCCCCCGCGCCCAGATTCCGAGGACCCACCCGGACCCGGCCCGGCGCCCCGGTCCCCGCCCCCAAGGTGGCGGTCACGTGGCGTGCGACCCGGAGGCGGAACCGGCCTGCGCTGCGCCGACCTCGGCTCCCGGAGCGCGGGGGACCTGCCGGGCCTAAGGGACCGTGTGCGCCTCTCCCCCCGGCCCCGCCGCGCTCGGCCATGCGGCCCCCGCGCTCCCGCGCCGCGCCGCTCGCGCTCCTGGTCGCGCTGCTGGCCGCGCCCCCGGCCCTGGCCGAGGCCCCGCACCTGGTGCTCGTGGACGCGGCCCGAGCGCTGCGGCCCCTGCGGCCCTTCTGGAGGAGCACCGGCTTTTGGTGAGCGCTCCGCGCGGGGAAACTGAGGCCCGAGAGGCCGCTGTCGCCTGCATCCCGCCGCGCGCCTCTCCCAGGCCCGGGACGCGCTCCCCGCCCGCGATCTCCCTGGACCCCTTGTTGCATCGGAGGGACTCGGGCTCCCGCGCCCACGGCCGCCTCCTCCTTCCTCGTGGAGCCGTCCTGCAGTCAGACCGTGGTTTCCTCTGTCGGCCTGAGCCACGCGGTGTTTGCGTGCGCCCCGGGCTTTTCTGAGCGGGCACCCCGTGTGGTGGAGGCCTGCGGACGCTCGCTGATTTTGCCCGTTGGCCGCTGGGGGGCAGGCCAGGCTGCAGGAGGGGCTGCGGCGCAGGCCCCTCCCAAGGGGGCAGCCCCAGTGGAGTCGGACACGCCTGTAGGGGGCCTATCAACCCCCATCCCCCTCTCCGTGTCTGCCTATCTCCCCTCCCCCCGTGTCATTCTTATAACCAAGATCACCTGGCTGGTGGGACAAGGAACAGGGTATTGGGATGTGGTCCTCTCTCCTCAGGGAGCCCCCATTTCCATAAACATGAGCCTCTGTGGCATTCCTGGCGTTAGGGGCCATTTTATTACAACAGGGACAGTAAAATTCATCGGCGGGCACTCCAGGGTCCAGCTGCTGGGGACTGGTGTCCCGGGGCAATCTGGGGCCCTGGATTTGTAGCTGCAGGGGCTGTTCTGGTGCCCCGCCCCTGGGGACTAATGGCCCATTCCCCCTTGTTCTGTCCCCAGTCCCCCACTGCCTCACAGCCAGGCTGACCAGTATGACCTCAGCTGGGACCAGCAGCTCAACATGGCCTACGTGGGCGCTGTCCCCCACGGCGGCATCGAGCAGGTCCGGACCCACTGGCTGCTGGAGCTCATCACGGCCAGGTGAGTGATGGGGGCAGCTGGGCAGAGCCCCCTTACTGGAGACGAAGACCAAGGCCGAGAGGAGGCAGCGTCCGGGAGGACAGTGTGGTGCAGTGTGGGCTGTGATGGGGGGGCAGAGCGGAGGGGGTGCCCTGACACCTCCTGGCAAAATGTCCTCCGTGGAGGAGGCCGCACGGGGCCGTGGGGGATGCCGGGGCAGCCCCGAGTTTGGGCACAGCTGGCTTCCCACCGGACAGGACTTGGAGGCTCGGGGTCAGGTGGGTGTCCCACTGTGCCAGCTTTGTGGCTGGAGCCAGCCCCGGAGAGCATGCGCCCACGCACCTGGTGCCCCGTGTCCTCAGGTCAGGCTTTGCAGGAGCGCCGCCCAAGGGCTGAGCGGAACTTGGGTCGATCACCCCACCTTTGGCCTTGCAAAGCTCAGCCTGGCCGAGGCATGAGATGTAAGGAGCACTTGGGTGTGTGTTTGAAGGGCTCCCAGAGACACAGACCCTCCCGCTGTGGCCAGTGGGACTGGGGCCCGGCGGGCCAAGGGAGGCCTCGTGATTGCCTCGGGCCCTTGTTCAAACGGGACGGTGACAGCCAGCGTCAGACTGACCCTGCAGCACCGCGTACACACAGCACCAGGGCCCGGGGTGGCTGTGGTGGCTTGTTTCAAAGGCGTAGTTCCTGGATGTTCAAGTGTCCGAGTCCTTTGTGTGTTCCCTGGTTCTTCCAGGGCACAGCATCGGTCTCGGGGCGGGGGCGGCGGGGGGGTGGGGGGGGGGCAGTGGCGACTGTGCTCATTGATGTCAGTGACCGATGGCGTGAGGCTGTCTGCCCAGGGCTCCCGGAAGGGCGGTCAGGCTGGCGTCGGGCACCGGCCGCACTAGAGGGTGGAGTCGGCGGCCGCCTGCTCCCCGTGGCGGGCTCGGGCCACCTGCACGGCGCTGTGCACGCTGTGGAACAGCTGCCCCTCCTCGGCGGCGTCCTCCGTGTCGTCCCCGAGGAACCCGCCTCTCCTCAGGGTGTCCCTCACGGGGGGACTGCAGCAGGCCAGGAGCAGCGTGATGCCCAGGGCCCTGTAATCTCGGCGCAGGTTCTGCAGCGCGGCCACGCCGGCCGCGTCCAGGAACAGCAGCGGAGCGCAGTCGATGACCACCGCGTGGAAGCCGGCCGCCGGGGGCACCAGCCGTGCGGCCGTGCTGCTGGCTGGGCCCGGGTCCGTGCCCTCGACGGGGTCTCCCTCGCCGACCCTGGCCTCCGGGCCCCGCTCCTTCCTCGTGGTGGCCGCCGTCCCCGCATCCAGCCCCGTGAGTCTGTAGAGCGAGCGCAGGAAGAAGTCCTTGTTGGCATAGTAGAGCGGCCCCGCGAAGCGGAACACGTGCACGCCCGGCTCAGGGACCAGGCCCTCAAACTCCGCGGCGTCCTCGTAGAAGCCCGAGTCCCCAATCTGAGCGAGCAGGGTGGCCCGTGGGCGTTGCGTGCGGCCAGCCAGGCTGAGCAGGGACAGGAGGACGCCCGCCAGCAGCCCCGCCTCGACGCTGACCAGCACACAGGTGGCCGCGGTGGCCACCCAGACCAGCGCATCGGCCGGGCTGAGCCGCCACAGCTGCGGGACGTCCCAAGCTTTGCGCAGGGCCCCGCGCAGGCTGACGATGATGACGCAGGCCAGCACGCTCCGCTGCAGGTCCCGGAACAGCGGCGCCAGCACCAGCAGCACCAGCAGCACCACGGCGGCGCTGACCACGCTGGACAGCTGCGTGTGGCAGCCGGTGGCCGTCTTCACCAGGCTCTTGGACAGGGCGGCGCTGGTGGCGAAGCAGTGGAAGAAGGCAGGCAGCACGTTACAGCAGCCCACGGCCAGCAGCTCCTGGTTGGCTCGCACGGAGTAGCCGTGGCTCCGGGCGAACATCTCCGCCAGGGACACGGAGAAGGCGGAGCTCACCAGCGCCAGGGGCACGGCGTCCAGCACCACGCGCCGCATCAGCCCGGGGTCGGGCAGCCGGGGGGCCACGAACCCGGTGGGGATGTCGCCGGCCACGCTGGAGCCAAAGCGCTCGTGGAGCCGTCCGAAGTGGGACGCCAGCGTGGCCGCCACGATGACCAGCAGCTCCGTGGGCAGCGGCACCTTCAGGCGGTGGCGGCAGCGGTCTGACAGCTCCTTAGCGGCCAGCAGCACGGCCAGGCACGTGGCGCTGGTGAGCACGTCGCACAGGTTGGCCTGGCCGGCGCCGCGCAGCAGGCTCAGCCACGTGCTGACCACCATGCCCGGCCCTTGGTGCCGTGGGACCCTCACGCCCAGCAGGTGCTTCAGCTGGGAGGTCAGGATGGTCACCGAGGCCCCCATGGCAAAGCCGTCGAGCAGGGGCTGTGAGAGGTAGGTGGACACGAAGCCCAGCCGGAGGATGCCCATGAGGACCTGCGGACAGAGCGCGGTCAGGGCAGCGGTGCCGCCGACGGGGCGGCCGCGGCACAGAGCCCCACACCCCTTCTCGCCGCTGCCGCTGCTTCCCCGAACGGACTCTGTCTGGAGTCCCTTGCCCACGCGCGTGCACACACAGGCACGGCAGACACGGAGGTGCACGTGGGCCCTTACACGCTCGCTTCTGCTTCTCTCACACGTGCGGGCTCCAGGCGCTGGAAAGCCGCTCCCTTCTCCTGTCCTGCAGGTGGCACTGTCCCCTCTCCCCAGAGACCTGCAGCCCTTGGGAGGGTGTGAAATCAGGGCGGACAGGCCAGGCCGTACCCGGCCAGCCATCCCTGGACGGGGTCCCTGTTCCCGGGCACCCTCAGACCCTCGGGTGCCCCGTCCGGGCCGCCACCCGGTGCCCACCTGCGCCTATGCCCACCCCGCCCTTGCTGGCTAAACCCGCTGCCCCCTGAGGCCTTGACCCCGCACCGCCCTGGCCTTGGCCCTTCTGGGGGTGGCGAGCGAGTGAGGGGCCTGCTCTGAGTGGCTGAGCGGGCGGTCCGGACCTGCGCCCAGGCTCTGCAGAACCCCAGTGCGGTCAGCCCCTCACCTGATAAATCCCGGCCACCAGCGTGAGGGCGGTGGCGACGCGGACGGCGTAGCAGTCCTGCCCGCAGTCCCGTGGCCTGAGCACCAGTGTGGCCGAGGCGTTGAGGGTGGTGCCGTTGTCCCCGGACCCCGGGCCGTCCCGGGCAGGGTCAAAGCCAGCCAGCAGCAGCTCGCGTTCCACCACCTGGCCCACCATGAGGCAGAGCAGGCTGAAGATTCCCATGGACACGTGGCGCGAGGTGCCCATGAGAAAGTAGATGAGGTTCGCAAAGAAGGACGTGTACAGACTGTAGATGGGCTGCAGCCCTGCCAGGAGCGAGTAGGCGATGGCCTGCGGCACCAGGATGATGCCGATGACCAGCCCGGACATGACGTCGCCCGCCAGGGCCTCCCGCGGGCGGTAGTGGCGCAACCAGCGCGTGGCGGGGAGCAGGTCCTGCACCAGCGCCCAGGCCCCGCGCGTGCTGCAGGAGCAGCCCCGCCACAGCCTGGCTTTAAGCATCTCGCGCAGGCCCGGGGGCACTGGGGGCCGCCGGCGGACCAGCACCAGCCCCCCGCCCTGCTGCGTGCAGTCGGGGGACACGTCCATCCTGGGAAGACCTGAAACAGAGGTGGGCATCCCTGCTGGGGTCAGCGGGCGGCACAGAGACCCAGACTCCCATGTGGCCAGACCCAGCTCCGCTGCTCCCGGCCCACCTCCCCGTGCCCACGTCCACGCCAGAGGCCCCCCCTCTCCACCACCCAAGCCGCCGGGGTCCCTCCGGCGGCCCTCCCATCACCGCTGCACCATGGGCCCTGGGGCTTAGAGGGAGAGCGCCTCCTGGTGCCCCCTGTTGAACCTTGAAGATAGGGAGACCCCAGATCTTTGCTCCCGGAGGGGTTGCTCACACAGCAGCACTCTATACCCCCCCGGTCCTCGTGGCAGAACTCCCGGGACGCGCTTTGGGAGGCTGATCTTAGACGAGGCCAGCCGGGAGGGAAGTGGGGGTGGCTGGCGTCTGTCACCTGCCCCGTCACCTGGGACTGTGGGACACACTCCTGGGTTGGGTCTCAGACCACACAGGTGCGCCATGGAGCGCAAGTCTGGGACTGTCCCTTGTGTCCCAAGGGCACCTCACCTGCTGGGGCCCAGCCCCGTCCTTGACTTCTCACTCGCTGGCCCAGGACACGCGGCCTGCAGTTTCGCTGGGGTGTGGAGGACGGCCTGGCAGGCACAGCCCCCGTGAGCACTAGGGGGACGTCATGAGTTGTGTTTCCTTCCTGTGGAGACCTCACCACACAAGGGTCCCCCCAAGCCCCCCAGGGTCTGGGTGTGTGGCATGAGGACTGTTGAAATGGCATCTGCCTTGTGCCTGAGGGGCCGGAAAGGAAACCCGAGAATCATCCTGCTCCTCCCCTTCACCCAGGGAGCTGGCCTCTGCTGTGGCTTTGAGGGCTCCACGGCCCTGCGGCGGGGCCCCGGGATGATTCTTACCTGGGGAGCCCCTCACAGGCTGGGTGGGCGGGAGGGTAGCGAGGCCCCTGGCTTGTCAGCGCTCCAAGGCCCGACTCTGCCGGCCGCCTGCACGTCCAGAGCTCTCTGGCTTGTTAGCCGGTGGGGACGTGTGGACGGCGGGTTCTGACGCAGAGCCGGAGCCAGGAGCCAGGCCGCGGCAGGTCTGGCGCCCACCGCGGGCAGCGCTCTGTGGTTACCATGTGACTGCTTAGCCAAACTGGGTTTGCGGTTCAATTATTTACCCCAAAGATTGCTGAGTCATGGGTTTCCCCCAGATGAGCGTTACCTGAGTGGCTAACCCAGGGAGTTGTGCTGTAATCCCAGCTCACAAGTAAGTGCGAGTGTGTGCACCTCTGGTAAGCTCCCATCCCCCCATGGGGCTCCAGGTACGGGGCAGCGTGGGTGAGGGCAGCAAAGAGCTGGCGCAGGGCGCGTGGGTCCTGGGGTCCTTTGGGGGGCGGGAGGCGCGCGAGCACAGCCAGCCCTGGGATGTGAGCCTGCAGCTCTGGGGCCCGTTGCCGTGGTCGCACGACTGACCAAGGGTGGGCAAGGATGAGATGAGAGGGGTACCCGGGTCGGGGCTGGTCGCCTCATCCCATCCCTGGACATCCTCCCTATTCTGCCATGAGACGGTTCTGGTCTGCTCTGGAGCACAGGCCAAGTGTACCTGAGCCAGCCGGGCACCGGGCAGCCGTGTCCCAGCCTCTGTTCTGTGGCCTCGTGTGGAAAGCAGGCCCGGGGCTGTTGCTGAGTATGTGTGTGCACATGCGCATGGACTGCTGTGGGCAGGGTGGGGGGGGGGCCGCCAGGCATCGGGACACACTGCCAGCCAGGTTTGCCCTTCTTGCCGTGGGGTGCGGGTCCAACCCCCGGTGACTGGCAGGTGCCCGGCCTTGCCGCGTCTCCAGTCTCTCTGAGGCAGGTGGGGTCTGCCTGGGAGAGCTGGAGTGAAGGCGATCCCTTTAAATGATTACTCTCATGCCCCACAAAGGGTGGACAGCTGTTTTTAACACGATTCTGAGTCTCAGGTTCCCCACCTTTACACCCAGTGAAGGGGAGCCCCCCTCCCGCCATGCTGAAGGGCTACGTGGGAAGGGCCCGTCCCAGGGGGCTTTCCCATCTACCTGGGACAGAGCTGAGGGTCTTCCGTCCACCTACCCCCCCAGAGTCCAGCCCAGGACCCGCTTGGCCCCTGGTAGGGAGCTGTTTGCCCAGACCAGAAGCCGTGTTTGGGGCTGGGGGGACAAGCTAAAGCAGTTCCGGGCTTCGGACCCCTCCCTGGGGCAGATGAGGTTCACCTCAGGGTGCAGAGAGGAGGGTAGCTATTGAGGGGGTCATATAAACTTTGTCTCCTGTCCCAGCTACTGGCAAGGGGGCAGAGAGAGAATTCCTTGGGTGGCCTGCCAGGCGGGAGCCTCATCGCCCTTGGGGGTCTCCCTAGATGGGGGACAGAGCGCAGGCTGTGTGGCACAGAGGACTCGGCACAGAGCAGCGGAGGCCAGGGCAGATGCGCGTGTGTGCATGCTGGGGTGGGGGATGGGGCCTGGGTGCTGGTGTAAGAAAGGGAGCACCTGGGGTGGGGACCTAATGTAGGAAGGAGCCGTTCCTCCGTCTTAGGAAGGGAGGGCAGGGGTCTCTGGAGGTTCTGGGGTGAGATTCGTGGCAGGTGGAGATATTTCAGGGAGGGGCTCTTTTGGCCCACCAGAGCCCCTGTCCAGTCAGATGCAGCATGGAGGCTGGCCTTGGGCTGGCCTTGGTGGCAGGGATCGGACCTCATAACCCTGCAGCCCCTGTCCAGGCTGCCTGCCTAAATCAGGCGAGGAGATAACAGTGAGGTCACATGTGACCTTTGAGAGAATTTCAGGACACCACCCCCGACCCTGCCCCCACCGCGTCCCTCTGCCTGTTTTCTTTGTGCGTTGAGGCCGGCGACCTTCACCTGGGGTCTGGAGGGGCACAGAGGGACCTGTGGTTCTGGGCCCCTGCCTGCCAGAGGGGCTGCTGACGCCCACACTGGCGCTAAGGTGGGCGCCGGGAGGGAGCTGCAGACCTCACTGAGACGGGGGCCGTGGGGTCTAGTACAGACCGGCAGGAACCTCCCTCGGGGGACCCCTGCCCAGCTCTGTGCCACATGGTTGTTTCCTTAATATTTGCCCGTAAATCACCGTTTCAAGTGATCAAACACACTCCTTTGGAAAGGAAACATTGCATCCTGATCCTAAGTGCGAAGAGACGGGGCCGACCACCTCCGGGGCCCTGGAGACCAGACGCGAGCTTCTCCCTAAAGACACGCCTACCGCGAGCCCCGAGGTTCTAGGTGGCAAGGTGGAGAGTAAGCGGCCTCTGCCGCGCTGGCCTGGAGCCTGACACCCCCCTATCCCCATCCCCGGACCGAGGCTGCAGGTGCGCCGGGGGATCCGCGCTGCATCTCCCCCTCCGAGCCGCCCGGGGCCCGCCGTGCGCTTCGCTCCCCTCCCCTCCTGTCCGTCTGCGCCGGGAGCGCGCGCCCCCGCCGCCGAGCACGCGCGGCCGCGGCCCCGCGCTCACGCGCTCATGCCCCCCCCCCCCCCCCCCCCCCGCGCGCACTCACCGGCCCCGGCGCAGCTCTGCCTCCGGCGCACGCGCTCAGGCCCTGCCGCGGGGGCCCCCGGAGCCGCCGCCCGCCGCCGCGTGCGTGAATGAGGCCTTTGTGCCGCCGCCGCAGCCCCGGCCCCCGTGCCCACGTTCGGACCCTTGCGGGGGCCGCGGAGTGGAGGCCGGGCCCTCCGAGAGCCGCGCCTCGCTGCAGGGGGAGTGCTGGGGTGGGCTGCACGCTTCACCTCGCTGCTCAGCCCCCTCCCTAAATTAGGTTTCTCAAACCTCTCTCTGAACGGGGCCGGGCAGAGGGAGACCAAGGTGCGGACGGCGGGGCCTAAGGACCGTTCCCCGGGGTTCGGGTTCGTTGGCCAGGGGTCGCCTCTGAGGTCGGGTCTTCTGGCCCCTGGGGCATGTGTATTAGCTCCCAGATTATCCTTGGCTGCGGAGGCTGGCTAGAGAAGGGGACACTCATATCTACTCAGGGTGACAGGCTACGGATGCCTCTGCCGCTGGGGCTCCCCCCGGGGTACCACCCCTCACCCCCCCACCCCACACCAAGTGCAGGAGCATTGATCTGAGCCCCGCGGTGCCCCCTACCCAGTGTAAGCTCAGCAGGCGGGGATTACCGCTGCTAGGGTGTGCAGAGAAAGCCCCGAGCCCCTGCATATGCCTTCACTTTCCACCGGGTCACCCCACCACCCGTGGCCCACGCCCCCTCCCCCACAGTAGTGGGACTTTGGAACGGTCTGCTGTGTGCATTTAATTTTTACCCAACTGCTTGTTAGTTTTCTTTGCTACCGGCTGTGACCTTTGGATGCGGGAGAAACGGGTGAGGGAGGTGATCCCCGCTGCCCCAAAGTTCGTCCTGCTGAGCCCCTGGTGGGAAGACGCACCCCTACACAGAGGGGCCAGCCGGCAAGACAGGCAGGGGGCACTTGCGCGTGGTTGGCTGGACTTGGTCCCTCAGGTGGGCTTCGGAAGCCAGACCCGGGCTCGGCCTTGACCTCGTACGAAGTGAGGGGTGGGGGAGGGAAGGACGTGGGGTGGGGGGCGTTGACTCATCCATGTCCTCGCTGTGTCCGGGAAGACGACGCTGGGCCGGCCAGGCTGGGGCGTGGGATGGGAGGTTGACAGATGAAAAGCTGTCCAGGGCCGGATCGCGTCGTGACCCCCCACCTGGCCGGACTGCCCACCGCGCAGGACAAGCCCCGCCTCCACAAGAGGGCGCGGTGCAGGCCCTCCTGACATTTGGCACCTCTCTCCCGCAGGTGGAGCCACAGAGCAGGTGTGTTCTCACACCTGAGCCCCTGCCACCCACCTGCCTGTGCTCCTCACTAGGCAACACCCCTCCCCGCCCAGGCCCACCCCAGGCTCAGCGCTTGCTCCTGCGCTGCCCCACCCCCACTGCGCCTGACCGAAAGGCCGCCGGCTTCCAATGCCAGCTCCACCCCTGGATGTCTGCCTCCGTGTGGGCTCACCCCTGCCTGCCTCTGCCACCTGCACCCCTGCCCACCTAGCTGCTCAAGCGAAGTCCGAAGCGTTGTGTAAGATGTCCCCTGTTCATCAGCAGACGTCCCTCCGCCCCGGCAATCTGCTGTAGGTCCTTCCCGCTGCCTTTGTGGCCACCACCCAGTCCTGGCACTACACCTCTGCCTGGGGCCCTTTCAAAACCAAGGTAGAACTACGGGGACAGTAAAAGGGTCATCGATTGTCAGGGGGAGGCGGGGAGGGTGAACAGCTGGAGCCCGGGGCATTTTTAGGGCAGCGAAGCAGCTCCGTGTGGCGCCAGGGTGGTGGGCGCCTGCCATCACGCGCTCGTCCACACCCACGGGACGTGCACCACCAAGGGTGACCCTGCCGTGGACTCGGGGCAATGACGACGCATCAGCTCCAGCAGGTGCACCACCTGGTGGGGATGTGGGTCGCGGGGGAGGCTGTGGGGGGGGCAGGGGGCGTGGGGCATCCCCGTGCCTCCCTCACGTTTGCTGTGAGCCTAGATCTCTTAAGGGGCGCCTGGGTGGCTCAGTAGGTTAAGCATCCGACTTCGCTCAGGTCATGATCTCGTGGTTCCTGAATTCGAGCCCCGCGTCGCACTCTGTGCTGACAGTTCAGAGCCTGGAGCCTGCTTCGGATGCTGTGTCTGCCCCTCCCCTGCTCAAACTCTGTCTCTCTCCAAACTGAATAAACATTAAAAAAAAATTTATTAAAAACTGCTCTTAAAAAAAAAAGTCTTAAAGCCGTGGCAGTGTTCCACTTGGACCTCTGAAAGGGGCCCCATTTCCTTGTGAGTCAGTCCCGTCCTCACCACGGGCACAAGGCCTCCAGTGACCTGCCACAGCCCGCACCCTGTTCTGCCCCAGGCACACTTGATGCTTTCTGCTGCTTGACAACCACAACTTTATTCCTACCCCAAGACCTTTGCACATGCTGCCTATCTGCTCCCCGAGGCATTCTTGCTGGCCTGCCTCATTACTTGGTGGTCACTTCGGAGAGGCCCTCCCTGCCCGACCCTTGGTCCCTGTCACTTCTCCCTGGTGGTACATCCGGTGTGTCCTTAAAGATTCAAATAGTTGCCTGATGATTTCTGTCCCCTGTCAGAATGTGAACCCGGAGGAAATTGGGCCCCGGTCTGGGGTGGGTGTGGGGGAGGCCGCCCTTCCCCCTTTTCTGACCGCCCATGTTGCCTCTCGGAGTGTGGGAGAGGGGAGAGGGGTACTGTCGAGACAACTCTGGAGCCCTGACCTCCAGGTGATGCAAGACACAGGCATGGCACCCACCAGGTCCTACCAGGCTCTTCTCCCATGGCTCCCCAGTCCACGGCCAGCTGTCTTCAGTGTGCCTTGTCCTCCCCTACTCCGTCCTGTTGTATCTTTTCCAAAAGACCTGCCTGCCTCGTGCCATGCCTGAGCCCAAAGGCTTGGGCATGGGGTTCAGGCACAGGCACACCAGTTCATACTAGGCTGTGAATGACTGGTAGGCTTCCGCCGTTGGCGTTTTCCCAAGACAGGGACCCTTGAGGAGTCTGGATCTGAGCCCTGTGCGGCACCCTGCGGGCTCCCTGCCTGCATGCACGTGGCCTCAGTTCCAGCCTGGGGCCCACTTCTCTCTGCGCTGACATCGAGTGTCCTTGTATAGGGGGTCAGTGGAGCAAGGCCTGAGCTACAACTTCACCCATCTGGATGGGTTCCTGGATCTTCTCCGAGAGAACCAGCTCCTCCCAGGTGAGCAGCCAGCCCCACCCCTCTGTCTGCCAGTCCTGCCCCCTCCCCACCACCCGGCTCCTCTGCGTCCACACTGGTGAGGCACCGGGGAGGCTGGCCTCTGTGCCGGCACGGTGGAGCCCGGGCTGGGTGGAGCACGGGTGCCGTGTGGCAGGCGGGCGGCAGGACAGCCACCTTCTTGTGTCGCAGGCTTTGAGCTGATGGGCAGCCCCTCCAAACGCTTCACCGACTTTGAGGACAAGCAGCAGGTGTTTGAGTGGAAGGAGCTGGTCTCCCTCCTGGCCAGGAGATACGTTGGTGGGCAGGGCACAGGCCTTAGCGGGAAAGGGGGGGTGCTCCTGGGGAGGCTCCTCCCGCATCACCCCGGCCACCTTGTTGGCCTCTGTCACGAACCCTGGGCCAGGGCCCCCGGATGGGGACAGCAGGCCGGGCAGGGTGCAGTGGGCCTGCGTGGAATGAGATGTCGTCAGCACCTCCAAGCCTCCGACCGTGGGCCCGTCTCCCTGGGAGTTGGGATAGGCTTGGCCTTGCCCCTGGGGGGCACGTGTGCCAGTGGGGACACTCTGCAGACAGGTACGGACTCTCCCACGTTTCCAAGTGGAACTTCGAGACGTGGAACGAGCCAGACCACCACGACTTTGACAACGTGTCCATGACCTTGCAAGGTGGGGGGCACCTCCTGGGGTCCTGTGGGCTGAGAAGGGGCGGGAGCATCACCTCAGGCGCTGGCGTGTGGATTCCGAGGTCCCTCCCCCACCCAGGCTTCCTGAACTACTACGACGCCTGCTCCGAAGGCCTGCGAGCCGTCAGCCCCGCTCTGCGCCTGGGCGGCCCTGGGGACTCCTTCCACCCCTGGCCACGCTCCCCGCTGTGCTGGGGCCTCCTGGGCCACTGTCACAACGGCACCAACTTCTTCACGGGAGAGTTGGGCGTGCGGCTGGACTACATCTCCCTCCACAAGAAGGTACAAGCGCTGGGCCCCCCGCCCCTCCCCCGGCCGGGCACCCCCGCCAGCCGCAGCCCTACCCGCGCTTAAGCGGCAGTCACGTGAGCTGGC
The DNA here is from genome assembly GCF_027475565.1 of Acinonyx jubatus. Taxonomy (NCBI): domain Eukaryota; kingdom Metazoa; phylum Chordata; class Mammalia; order Carnivora; family Felidae; genus Acinonyx; species Acinonyx jubatus. The sequence goes on along the minus strand of NC_069382.1, from coordinate 201,278,074 downwards.
CCCAGAGGTCCTGAAGCCCGCCTCCCTAGGGCGCGGGCAGTTCCATCTACATCCTGGAGCAGGAGCAGGCGGCCGTGCAACAGATCCAGCGGCTCTTCCCCAAGTTCGCCGACACCCCCATTTACAACGACGAAGCTGACCCGCTAGTGGGCTGGTCCCTGCCGCAGCCTTGGAGGGCCGACGTGACCTACGCGGCCCTGGTGGTGAAGGTAGGCCCGTCCAAGGACCTCCCCCCAGGGCGGCGTTTCTTACTGGGAGGGCGGGTTCCAGGGAGGCGGCCTGGGACATCCCGACCCCCTGGACCCCCGCAGGTCATTGCGCAGCACCAGAACCTGCTGGTGGCCAACACCAGCTCCCCCGTGCTCTACGCGCTCCTGAGCAACGACAACGCCTTCCTGAGTTACCACCCGCACCCCTTCACGCAGCGCACGCTCACGGCGCGCTTCCAGGTCAACAACACCCGCCCGCCGCACGTGCAGCTGCTGCGCAAGCCGGTGCTCACCGCCATGGCGCTGCTGGCCCTGCTGGGTAACCCCCCGCCCCGCCTTCCCCGCGCCCACGGGGCTGCCGGTGCACCCGGGCCGGAGCTCGGTTAGGCAGGGGGTCGTTCCAGGCCCTAGTGGTGACCGTGCCCTACCGGGGGTGGGGGCGGCTCTTGCCCCAAGCGGTCCAGCTCCCCGCCCCAGCGCGCTGGGCCGCAGCAGCTGTGGCCGGCGGGGCGCCTCCCGGTGGGGGACCCCTAGTGGCAGTGGGGGGGGGGAGGCTGAGCGGCAGGAAGCGAGGCCCCGGGAGGGCAGAGGGGCTGCGACTGCCGCCTAGCGACAGCCCCGCTCCACGCCCCCTAGACGGCGAGCAGCTCTGGGCCGAGGTGTGGCAGGGCGGGACGCTGTTGGACAGCAACCACACGGTGGGCGTGCTGGCCAGCGCGCACCACCCGGCCGGCCCCGCTGACGCCTGGCGCGCCACGGTGCTGGTCTACGCGAGCGACGACACGCGCACCCACCCCAACCGCAGCATCGCCTTGACCCTGCGCCTGCACGGGGTGCCCCCGGGGCCGGGTGAGCTGGGGTCCCGGGGAAGGGGTGGCTCTGGAGGGGGCGGGCCCGGCGAGGCGTGGCCCCAGCGTCTGGCTCCGCAGGCCTCGTCTACGTCACACTCTACCTGGACAACCGGTTCTGCAGCCCTCACGGCGAGTGGCAGCGCCTCGGCCGGCCCGTCTTCCCCTCGGCAGAGGAGTTCCGGCACATGCGCGCAGCCGAGGTCCGAGGGCAGGGTGGGAACGGGGCGGGGAGGCTCCCAAGGTCCCAAGGCCCCGAGTACCAGTCCCTGCCCCTAGGACCCGGTGGCCACGGCGCCGCGCCCCTTCCTTGCCAGCGGCCGCCTGACGCTTCAGCCGGAGCTCCGACTGCCCTCACTCCTGCTGGTGCACGTGTGCGCACGCCCAGAGAAGCCGCCAGGCCAGGCAAGTGGCGGCCCCCTCCCCCACTGCCCGGGTCCCTCCAGCCCCCCCCCCCCCCCCCGCCCACCCCCCAGTCACGACACCTCTCTCCCTGCAGGTGACCCAGCTCCGGGCTCTGCCCCTGACCAGTGGGCAGGTGCTCTTGGTCTGGTCAGATGAGCATGTGGTCTCCAAGTGCGTGAGTGGGTTCATTCCCGGTACCCCTAATCCCCGTTCTGTTCATCCTCCCCCTGCCCTCCACTCTGGTCCCCGGAGGCTGCAGTGCCCACGTGGTCACTCAGCTGTGGTCCTCCAAGCCCTCTGCCCCTCACACCCTGGCCACCGCTGTTCGCACAACCACACAAATGGCCCAAGACGCCACACCTGTTGATGGGGGAGCGGGGTGCCCACAGGGGACGTTTACAGGTGGCAGTCGAGCCCCTGTCCCTTCTCTTCATCGAGCTGGCCCGTCATCGTTGCAGGAAGAGTACAGGGACCCGGGAGGAGTCAGAAAAGGGGCTGTAGGCAATAGGGCTGTAACTCTGCGGTGTCTACACTTGCCCCACCTGGACGCCAGCCCCGGTCCTGACTGACCTTCCCAGGTGCCTGTGGACGTATGAGGTCCAGTTCTCTGCAGGTGGTGAGGGGTACGCTCCCGTCAGCAGGAAGCCGTCGACCTTTAACCTCTTTGTGTTCAGCCCAGGTATGTTCACCCATCGCGCTGGCCTCGGCACGGTGTTCCCTGGGGTGGGGTCCAGGGCTTCGTAAAGGCCAGGGTTAGGGGACTCCAGGAACCTGGGGCGGGTTCAAGGAGGCACCCACTCGAGAACACGCGTGTTTGTTTGCCTCAGACACAGCTGTCACATCTGGCTCCTACCGGGTTCGAGCGGTGGACTACTGGGCCCGACCAGGCCCCTTCTCGAACCCTGTGCAGTACGTGGAGGTCCCTGCCCCGTGAGGGCTGCCGCTGCCCAGTGACTGTGAGCTGGAGCTGACCGGTGACCCCGGGCGGCCAGGAGCTGAGGCGGGCTGGACCACCGCCGGCCATCACTTGGCTCTGTTCACCTTGTCCTGTGACTTGCTCGCCTCCTTAAAGTGCCTTTCCGCTCATCAGTCTTGGGGTTGGCCTTTGTGGATGGGCGTGCAGCCAAGTCGGGGCCTGGTTCCAGCAAGGCCTTCCCCGCCAACCCCCCCCCCCCCCCACTTCCAGAGTGCTTTCCCCCACTGCGGGAGCCAGGATGGGGAGCACGCTGAGCACAGGGGGACCGAGGTCCGGCTGCCATTAGGACAGCTACCCTGCCTGCCTGGGGTCTCTGGCATCACTGCTGGGTGTGGTGGCCCCATTGCTGTCCCCGGCCCGTTCTGCAGAACAGGGGCTGAGGCTGTGCTTGGAGGGGTCCTGCCTGGGTCAGGCTGGAGCCCAGGAGGGGACCCCCTTCCTGAGCCCGGACAGGCTGTCCCCTGTACCCCCAGGTGGGAGGTCGGGTGGGGCTTCCAAGCTATCTGGCCCCAACCGTGGCCAGCGGCCGAAAGGGTCTGCAGCGCCACCTGTAGGCTGCGCCTGCCGGCATGATCATCCCAGTTCTATACCTGAGCCCAGAAGGAAACAGCACGCTGAGACCAGGATGACCCGGGACCGTTTGCAGGGGTGTGGCGCGGGCAGGGAAGCTGCACAGGTTGTACAGGACCCCGGGACCCCTTTCCACACCCATACCCCGCCCCAGGCAGATGGAGCGGGTGGGGGCACCCTTACCGGTCCAGAGACAGAAAGGTGTGGAGAGGCCACCTGGCGAGGAGCAGAGACCTTCAGCCCGGGGTCGCAGCCAGCCGGGGAGGGGGCCCTGTGAGCAGGAGTGCGGGTGTGGTGGCTCTGATCTCCCTTCCTCTGCTGCCCTCCGGGGCTACGTTGGGCTCAGGACGGGGGGCCCAGGACGGGGGGAGGTCTGAAGGGCAGAGGAAGACCAGAGCTACTCAGCCCCTCTGGCTCTCCAAAACCTGCCGGTCCCCTGTCCACGTGCAAAACCCAAGAGCCACCAGGTGCCCCCAACTGCCCGATCGCGGGAAGTCAGCATGACTGTCCATCCCTCTGAACCCCAAAGTCCTTACCTGTTCCTCTTGCCCCACGTGGGTGCCTCAGTGCCTGGGGGGCCCAGTCCGTGTGTCTCTGTGGGGCACCGTTACCCACTGACTGCTATTGTCACCCAAAGGCGCAGTCCCCGGGTTCTAGGCATGGTCTTCCCGTCCTTTCATGAAACCTGTCTCAGCCAGCTCAGTGGTCACGACAGAGCGTGACAAAGTCCCGCATGGCTCCAACTGCAGAAACGCGTTCTCTCCCAGCCCCAGAGGCCAGTCTGACATCAAGGTGTGGGCAGGGTTGCTTCCTTTGAGGTCTCTTTCCTGGGCTCGTGCACAGCTGCCTCCTTCCTGCACGTGTCTGTGTCCTTGTGTTCCCTGCCTGGAAGGATATAAGTCACGTGGATTGACCTCATCGCAGTCTCCTCTGTAAAGGCCCCACCTGCAGATAGAATTCTGTTCTGAGACCCTGGGGTTAGAACTTCAACATAAGAATTTGTGGGGGATAGTGGGGCCTGGGTGGCTCAGTCGGTTGAGCGTCCGACTTCGACTCAGGTCATGATCTCGCAGTTCGTGGGTTCAAGCCCCGCGTTGGGCTCTGTGCTGACAGCTCAGAGCCTGGAACCTGCTTCGGATGCTGTGTCTCCCTCTCTGCCCCTCCTCCACCCGTGCTTGTGCGTGTTCTCTCCCTTCCTCTCTCTCTCTCTCTCAAAAATAAACAGTAAGGGGGAAAAAAGTGGGGGGGGGGGCATACGGTTCAACTCCCAATGAGCACCTACCCCATTTTCCCCTGGTGGTTGGCACCCATCCCCCACTAGTAAAACAGCGTCTTCTCTACCTGCTGGTTCAGTGGTCTGAGGACCCGATGGAGCCCCTGGGCTCCCGGCCTACAGGAGGGGGACTGAGTCGCCCGGTGGGCCAGGCCCTTCCTCGGATGCCAGGACCTTCAAGCTGGAAGAGCTGAGATTCCCTGGGCAGTGAGGCTGCCCCCGCCCCCGCAGCCCTGGGTTCTGGGTTTTGGTGGAACGGCAGCACACGGACAGAGTTTGCACCTCAGCCCTGAGCTCCTAGCTCAAGCCGGAGGTCGGAGGAGTCCCTCCTTTGGAGGTGGCTGTGGCTCCGGGGCAGTCAGGATGGCACCGCCGTACCCTCTGCCGGTCGTGGTGTCCCCACTGTGACTGCAACTTCCGTGTTGTCAGGTTGCCGACGCATCCCCGTTCTCCGACCCGCTGACAGGTAGCTTTGGTCCTTGCGGATTTGTGGTTGGGCTTCCCGAGAGCTGGGGAGTCCTCGTGACTGGCCCACACGCAGTCTCTCTGCCTGGGCTCGGGGGGATAGCACTGGGGTGGCAGGGAGGCCTGAGTCCCAGGTGCAGGGACACCCCCAGATCCAGGCAGGTGTGTCCGTGGGACACAACACCCTCCCTCCGTGCTTCTCCCCCAACCTCGTCCTCAAGTTTCCCGTCTTGGGCTTCAGGAGTCTGGCCAGCCGCCCACCCCCCTGGACGATACCTTGTGCGAAGCCGGGCCGGGCCCGGTGCGTGGGCTGGGTTCGGCCCGCTGAGGCACCGTACGTGTGTGCCTTTGCCCACAACCGTGTCTGCATGTTCTCGTATCCCAACAGCCATCAGGAACCTCCCCCCCGCCCCCCTCCCCGGTAAAGCCCCGGGTGGGCTGAGAGCAAGGGGGGCCGGCACTTCCTGTCTGTTCCACTGACTTCCAGCTGTTCCTGGGCCAGTCCCTACTAGTTTCCCTTCGGGAGGGAACACTGCATGCACTTGGTCCTCAGGGGGCACTTGGGTCACATGGCCCTTGGGGAGATGGGGCCAGACTTCGGCCCCAGCTCAGGGCCCCTTTTCAAGTGGATAATTAATTTTCTTCAATGTTTATTTTTAAGAGACAGAGTGAGTTGGGGAGGGGCCGAGAGAGAGGGAGACACAGACTCCGAGGCAGGCTCCAGGCCCCGAGCGGTCAGCACAGAGCCCGACGCGGGGCTGGAACTCACAAACTGCGAGATCATGGCCTGAGCTGAAGGCGGACGCTCCACCCGCTGAGCCCCCCCAGGCGCCCCCTCGAGTGCATAACTGATTTTGATCAGGAGGAAGTGGCCTTGCCCTAGGGCGCCAGGAGTCTGGGCTGGAGGGCTTTCTCCTGTGGGCACCTACCACTGGCAATGTGGGCCCGATGGGCCGTCCACCCAAGTGGCGAGTGGCCTGTGTCCTGCCTGGATGAGCTGCAGGGACTTCTCTTGCCGATACTGCCCGATGCCCAGGAAAGCGGCTAGAGAAGAGGGCGTGTACTGGTGCGTGCCGCACCCCAAGTCTAGAGTGTCACCGAGCACCGGGCCTCGCAGAAGCAGGTGCTGTCGGGCGCAGCAAATTACCTTACTTCAGACAGGACGTGCCGGCATCTCCTAGACCATCGGATCCCGAAGGTTTTCCTGGAAGCTCCTGGCCTTTCCCACCCTGTGGTCACCACGGGTCTTACCAGGGCATGCAGGGTACTTGCCCAAGTTCGGCCGGCCGGCCGGGCAGTGTCCTCGAGAAAACCAAGATCCCTGAAGGGCCAGACTAAGACGGGGGTGGTGCCATCAAGGGGCACCGTGGGAGCGTGCTGGCCTCTGCGTTGTACGAAAACTGGCTGTTCCGATTTTCTTCTTCGCTGAGGATAGAAAAAGCATATGCAGGTTAGCCGTGGATCAGGTGACGGAACCACATGTGGTTTTCTCCGTACTCTCAGCTACGATCGGCCTCGGCACAGGATACGTGGTGGTCACCTGTCCTGGCAGCATCCGGCAAGCTGTGTGAACACAGAAGGGATCCGCCCCCTGGCAGCTCCCAAGGGTCTGACGCCGGAACCGATCTCTGCGGGTGTCGCACAACTGTGCTGGTCTGGGCTGGGCAGGGAGGGGCCGGCCTGGGGGCTTCCGCAATGGCCGGGCCACTGGTTACATAGAAACGCCCCCCCTCTACGTTCCGGGGACTACAGAAGGCCCTGAAGGCAGAGTCTGCAGAGCCCTCGGGCTCACGGACTCGGCCAGTGCCACCTCTACTGCCCCCCGCCACCACTGTAATGGCTTTCAGGTGATGGTATTGGCATCATCTCAGGGCCATTATCCAGTAACCCCCAGAGGTCTGAGAGCAGTCACAGTGCCCCATATGCACTTGGAGACACGTGCCAGCAGCTGTGTTACGAGCTCTTCCTTTAGGGGACCCGACCTGCCCCTCCATCAAGGGCTCTGGAGCGTCACTGTGACTGGTCGTGTCTGAGAATGGCCCACCAGACACCATCTGCCTGCAGTTCCCCCGAGCAGGTGCTTTGGAAGCTGACGTCTGCTTCGTCTCTTGGCGCCCTGCACGTAACCGGTCTCTTCTTGTTTGCAGAAGACGCCTGCGGTCCGCCACTTCAGAGACACCCACGTATGGGCCGCCCGGGGCCCCTCAGGACTTGATCCGACTCACTGGCCTGTCTCGGGCACGGCCAGGACCCCAGGCCCCGAGCGGCAGGTCCCGAGGCGGGTGGCGCTGTAGTTGCCGGTGGGCAGCCAGCCTCCTCCACTCCAGGCGCTCGGACCGGCTCCGCACACCTGGTCCCCGTGGCCGCACCATCACGCACCTGTGTGCCGATCGAGATACGCTGCCATGAGGCTTCTCGGGCTCCTGTCAGGGCAGCCGCGGAGACCCAGGCTTCCTCGCCCCGGGGGGGGGTGGGGTGCCGTGTTAGGGTCGCACCTCCTCGGGTTCTGCAGGCGGAGGGATGACCGGGCACGGATGTGGATGTGACGGGCGAGGGCTTCATGGCCCTGGGCTAGAGGACCGAGCGGCCTTGGCCCCGTGTCCTTCTCAAGTCTCGGGTGTCCCTCCTGAGGGACAGTTTGCAAGCAGTTTACAAGTCGTGAACGCTACTCCTCGGCAAACGGGGACCTCCGCGAGTCCAGCCTTGCGCCACCCAGTGGCCACAGAGACCCGGCCCCACGTGGCCCCGCTCAGTTTCCCTTCTTCCCTTTCTGCTTCCACCTGCGCTGTGCCCGGGGAGCCTGAGTGCCCGTGACGCCACTTCCCAGCCACAGGGTCAACCCCCAACTCCTCAGAGCTGAGCCGCCTCGTGCCAGGAGCCCGTGTGGAAGGTCCGTGTCCTGGGGCCACTGCCAGTGCTGATGGCCCCGTGGGTCAGGGCCCCGGCAGGGAGGACGTGCGCACTCCGGCTTCGACGCAGGGACCGGCTGCAGAGGCGGGTCGGGAAGCAGAAAGCCCAAGGGAGCCCCAGGCAGGGGTGTTACCCTTCCAGGTGCGAGGGAGGAAGAGAGGGGTGCCCCGCAGGCCCGAGGCCTCTAACCTTGCCCTTGGACTCCTCCCAGCTTGTGCATAGACCAAACCAGGCATGACTTGGAGTCCAGCACAGGGAGGGGCCGGCAGTGGGCCTGCTGGGGGAGGGTAGGGGAGGGGGGCCCCGTTGAGGGCCGCAGGAGGGGTGGCGCGGCTGCAGAGGAGGGACACCCTGAGCCTGGTGCCCTCGCTCACAGCCCAAAGAGGGCGCTGGGGCAGCTTGGGCAGTGGGAGGGTGTGGATGGAACCTGGCCCCTGGCGTGATGGGACGGCACGGGTGCACACCCCTCCCAGGCTGGGTGAGTGCGGGGTGTGGCTGCCGGGATTCATGCGTGCCACTGTCCGGCCCAGCACCGAGACGTTACCATCTGCCATGGCCACTGGGGCGCGGCCCAGGCACCCTGACACCAGGCCAGAAGTCTCCCCGACACCCTTCTGGTCGAGGGTCTCCACCTGGGTTGGCAGAGGAGAAGGCCTCTGCAAGCGGCCCCTCCCCGCCCGAGCCAAGTTGGGCTGTGGGTGCCCAACTCAGCAGCCAGAGGTGGCCAGAGCCCCGTCGCCCACCGGCCACACAGGGGCCCCGGGCGGGCTGGCACGATGGCCGTCCCTCCAGGGGACGTCGTGTGTGGTAGGCGGGAGGGGGCCGTGAATGCCAGCACCGTCCCCAGCTCCTGCCTCCCGCTCCAGACCACGACCCTTGGGGAGAGCTACAGAGAAGCCTGAGAAGGAACACCCCGGGCCAATGACAGTGTGAGCTGGGCTTCGCCACCAGGGAGGCTTGTCCACCGGTCGGCCCTCCTCAGGATGGCCTGGCCTGCCCAGGCCGGGGGCAGGGGCGGGGGATCCCCTCAGGGACCAGGGGTGCACATACGCAGGGGCCTGAGGCTGGTTCTCGGCAGGAGTGTTGGTCAGCCCCAGGAGTTCGCGCCCCGTCCTGGGAGAGCCTGCCGTGAAGCAGGACTGGTGTCACACACCCACACCCGGTGACCCTTCTGTGGGGACAGCCAACCCCGGGAAGGGGCTCCCAGGTCAAGGCTTAGACCAGGGGCTGCTCCTCCGAGCTCACCTCTCAGAGGGATGTGTGTGGGGCCGCCCCCCGTACGCTGTCTGTGGCTGAGAGTCACAGGTAGCACCCCCCGTGTCCCTCGAAGAGGAAGGAGTAAGTGGGTCCCGGTCTGGCCAAGCGGTGGTTCCAGAACAGATGCAGGAAGGAGGCCAGCCCTGGGCTCTGTTGAGGGAAAGCTGCAGTGAGGTTCTCAAGCTGAGAGAGCAGCGACAGGAGGAAAAGCATAACCGAAGAGGTTGTGCGTGTGTCAAGACGTCTAAAACGATCTGCATCCCCGAGTCGGGCATTCATGTACTCACTCAACAAACACTGATGCGGCGTCCGTGTGCTGCAGGCCTGTCCCCTCAGCCGCGTCCTGACCTGACCGCTCCGTGGAGGGCTCTCCTCTGCCCTTCCAGCACGTCAATCTGGGTTGTCTTTTAAAACAACGCCTTTGCTGAAGCATAACGGAACCAATAATGTGCACTATTGAAAGTGTACAATTGGATACGTTTTGGCACATTTACATCCAAGACCACAGTCCAGACAACATCATCAATCACCCCCAGACGTCCCCATGCCTCCCCCGTCCCCGGACCCTGCCCTGTCCCTGCAGAGCCACTGGCTGTTCTAGAATGTTACACAGATGCCATCATGCAATGTGCACTCTTTACTTTTAACGTTTCTTTCCCTTGAGACACCTGTTTCATTCTACTGTTGACTGGGTCCCGTCCGGGTGCCCACTCACTTGTGGGACATCTGTGTGGTTTCCGGTTTGGGGCTATCACATCCGTGCACCAGTCTTTGTAGGGACACGCGCCTTCTTCTCTGTCGGGTAAACACCTGGGAGTAGAATGACCAGCTCATAGGACTAGATGTGACGTGTGCTTACCTCTGAAAACGCTTGCTAAACTGGTTTCCAAAGTGGTCGTGGCACCCGCGTGGGGAGTTGTGTTCAGCGCAGACCTACATTGATCTTGCGTCTCGGAAGGTGCGCTAATATTAGTTCTAGTGGCTTTTTTCTCGCAGATGACGTAGAATTTTCTACATAGATGATCATGTCATTTACAAATCAAGGCCATTTTACTTACTTCTTTCCAATCCGTCTGGCTCGAACCTCCAGGTACAACGTAGAATAGCAGAGTGGAAAGAGCAAACCCACCGCCTTGTTCCGATTTTAGAGCGAGCTTTAGCATTAGTCTTTAATAATTAAGTGTGATGTCAACAGTAATGTTTCTTCAGACTGGAGAAGCCTTTTCCAGGGTTAGTTTGCTGAGAGTTTTTTTCCATCGGGAACAGGTACTAGATTCTGTCCATTGCTGTGTCTATATCTATCGGGATAATCTTTCGGCTTTTCTTTCAGTTAATATGGTAACTTACACTAACGGATTTTCAAATGCTAATTGGCATCCCTGGGCTCAACCCCACCTGATCACCATATGTTATCCCTTCTCATACTTGCTGGTTTCATGGAATGAGTTGGGAGGTGTTTCCTTTTCTTCCCTTTTCTGGTCGCATTTTTGTAAAATGGGTTTTGTTTCCTCCCCAGATGTGTGTGTGTGTGTTTGTTTGTTTGTTTGTTGTTTGTTTGTTTTTAGGAATCTCTACACCCAATGTGGGGCTCGAACTCACCACCCTGAGATCAGGAGTCACACGCTCCACTGACTGAGGCAGCAAGGCTCCCCCCTCCCTAAATGTTTTGTAGAATTTCTCAGTGAAGTCCTCTGGGTGTGATGTTTTCTTTGTGGGAAGGTTTTTAACTATAAGTTCAAACTATTTGATAGATATATTCAGGCTCCCTATCTCTTGTAGAATGAGCTCTGGCAGTTTTTAATAATCAGTGAATTTTTCCATTTCATCTAATGTGTCGAATTTGTTGGTGTGAAGTTGTTAATAATATTTCCTGTTTTTATATTAACATGTGTTAGACCCATAGTGGTGTAGCCTCTCTCATTCCTGATATCAATTCCTGTTTCATTTCTCTTTAACTCCAGATCCATCTGTAAGAGAGTTATTGATTTTACTGATTCTCTTAAAGAAACAGCTTTTGGTTTCATTATTTTTCTCTATGTTTCTATTTCATTGATTTCTAATGTGACCTTTTTTATTTCTTTTTCTGTCTACTTTGGGTTTCATCTGCTCTCATGATGGACGCTAAGGTCAATGAATCATGTCTTCTCTAAAATGCATGTGTAGTGGTATACATTTCCCTAAGTACTGCTTTAACTGCATTCCACAGGGTTTTTTTTTTACATGTTGTCTTTTCATTTCCATTTTGTTCAAAATAACTTTTTAAGTTTATTTACTTATTTTGAGAGAAAGAGAGCGAGCACAAGCTGGGTGAAGGGTCAGAGGAAAAGAGAATTCCATTCAGGATGCATGCTCAGCATGGAGCCCAATGTGGGGCTTGATCCCATGACCCTGGGATCATGACCTGAGCCAAAATCAAGAGTCGGTTGCCCAACTGACTGAGCCACCCAGGTGCCCCCTAGTTTAAAATAATTTTTAATTTTCATTTTGTTTTTTCTTCAATACATGGGAAATTAAGAAGCAGATTATTTGGTTTGCAAATATTTGAGAATTTTCCAGATAGCTTTCTGTTAGTGATTTCTAATATAATTGTAGTGTGGTCAGAGAGCATTCTTTTAATGACTTGAGTTATTTTATATATGTTGAGACCTGGGCCCAGAAAATGAAAGACTCTTCTATAAATATTAATTAGGCCAAGTTAGGTGGCAGTGTTTTTCAAGTCTTCTATGTCCCTAATTATTTTGTGCCCACTTGTGGAATCTAATATTGGGAGAAGAGAGTGGAACTCTGTGTATAATTGTGGATTTGCCCATTTCCCCCATCAGTTTTTGCTTCATGGACTTTTATCATCTGTCATTAGGTTCATGCACATTTAGGGTTGTTATGTCCTTTTGATGATGTTATCAGTTTGTTATCACAAAATGAACCTATTTATCCCTGGTGATACTCTCACTGTGGGTTTTCTTTCTTTTGATGAGCGTCAGCATAGGATAACTTTCCCCATCCTTTTACTTTCCCCGATTTGTGTCTGTGAAGTGTGTTTACATAGGTAGCACCGAGTTGACTCTTGCTATTTTACCCCATCTGGCAACCTCTGCTTTTTAATTGGGGTGTTTAGGCCATTTACATTTAGTGTGATTATTGATGTGGTTGGGTTTAATCTATCATCATGCTATTTATCTTTTATTTGTCTTGTCTATTGTTTTCCCCACTTTTCCTACTTTCTGTCTTAAAAAAAAACAAAAAACAAAAAACAAAAAACTCATTCCGGGGAGCCTGGGTAGCTCAGTCGGTTAAGTGTCTGACTTCAGCTCAGGTCACAATCTCTCTCTCAAAAGTAAACAAACAAACAAACAAACAATAAAACCCTCATTCAATCTGTCTCCTTTGTTGCTTTAAAAATTTTTTTTTAATGTTTATTTATTTTTGAGAGAAAGACAGAGACAGAGCATGAGCGGCGAAGGGGCAGAGAGAGGGAGACACAGAATCCAAAGCAGGCTCCAGGCTCTGAGCTGTCAGCACAGAGCCCGATGCGGGGCCCAAACCCACGAACCGCAAGATCATGACCCAAGCTGAAGTCGCACGCTTAACCAACCGAGCCACCCAGGCACCCCTCCTTTGTTGCTTTATTAGGTGCAACTATTTTAGTGACTGCTTTGGGATTTATACCGCATGTTTTTAACTTGGCAATGTCTCCTGTCAATATGATACCGTCTCCATGTAGTAAAAGAGCCCTGTTACACTGTATTTTCACTTTTTCCTCCCAGACTTTGTGCTTTTGTGGTCATATATTTTACTTTTTCATATGATACAAGCCACACAATACACTGTTGTTGTTTTTGCTTTAAACAGCTGATTCTCACAGTGTCTGGTTGGTTCAGTCAGTAGAGCATGTGACTGTTCATATCAGGGTCTTGAGTTCAAGCCCCACATTGGATGTGGAGCCTACAAAAAAAAAAAAATAGCTAATTGTCTTTTAAAGAGATTTAAATAATAAGAAAAACATTTCTTATTATTACTCATGAAGCTACCATCTCGGGTGCTCTTTATTATTATTAATAGTGTGTGTGTGTGTGTGTGTGTCTGTGTGCATGTGTGCGTGTGTGTGTTCAGGTTTCCATCCGGTGCCACCCTCCTGCTGCTCAGAGGATGTCCTTTAACAGTTCTTCTAGTATAGATTTGCTGGTAAGTAATTCTTCCAGCTCCTTATGTCTGAAAAAGTCCTCATTTCATCTTTGTTCCCAAATGACATTATCGACAGTAAAGAATGAAGGTTGGCAGGTTTCGTTTTCAGTATTGTAAAGATCTTGCGTCACTGTCTTCCTGCACGCACTGTGTTCACCCAACAGGACATCAACAAAACATCCTTTTCTTTGCTCCTGTATATAAAAAATTTCCCCTGGATACCTTTTTTAAAATAAGATTTATTTATTTATTTATTTACATCCAAGTTAGCATATAGTGTAACAATGCATTCAAGAGTAGATTCCAGAAATTCATGCCCTATGTATAACACCCAATGCTCATCCCAACAAGTGCCCTCCTTAATGCCCCTTACCCGTTTGGCCCATCCCCCACCCACAACACCTCCAGTAACCCTCAGTTTGTTCTCCATATTTATGAGTCTCTTCTGTTTTGTCCCCCTCCCTGTTTTTATGTTATTTTTGCTCCCCTTCCCTTATGTTCATCTGTTTTGTCTCCTTAAGTCCTCATATGAGTGAAGTCATATGATTTTTGTCTTTCTCTGACTAATTTCACTAGCATAATACCCTCCAGTTCCATCCACGTAGTTGCAAATGGCAAGATTTCATTCTTTTTGATTGCTGAGTAATACTCCATTGTATATATATACACCACATTTTCCTTATCCATTCATCCATCGATCAACATTTGGGCTCTTTCCATACTTTGGCTATTGTCAATAGTGCTGCTATAAACATGGGGGTGCATGTGTCCCTTCGAAACGGCACACCTGTATCCCTTGGATAAATGCCTAGTAGTGCAATTGCTGGGTCCTCGGGTAGTTCTATTTTTAGTTTTTTGAGGACCCTCCATACTGTTTTCCAGAGTGGCTGCACCAGCTTGCATTTCCACCAACAATGCAAAAGGGATCTTCTTTCTCCGCATCCTGGCCAACATCTGTTGTTGCCTGAGTTGTGAATGTTAGCCATTCTGACAGGTGTGAGGTGCTATCTCATTGTGGTTTCGATTTGTATTTCCCTGATGATGAGTGATGTTGAGCATCTTTTCATGTGTCTGTTGGCCATCTGGATGTCTTCTGGAGAAGTGTGTTCGTGTCTTCTGCCCATTTCTTCACTGGGTTATTTGTTTTTTGGGTGTTGAGTTTGATAAGTTCTTTGTAGATTTTGGATCCTAACCATTTATCTGATATGTCATTTGCAAATATCTTCTCCCATTCTGTCAGTTGCGTTTTAGTTTTGCTGATTGTTTCCTTTGCTGTGCAGAAGCTTTTTATTTTGAGGAGGTCCCAATAGTTCATTTTTGCTTTTGTTTCCCTTGCCTCTGGAGATGTATTAAGAAGTTGCTGTGACTGAGGTCAAAGAGGTTGTTGCCTGCTTTCTCCTCGAGGATTTTGATGGCTTCCTGTCTTACGTTTAGGTCTTTCATCCATTTTGAGTTTCTTTTTGTGTCTGGTGTAAGAAAGTGGTCCAGGTTCATTCTTCTGCATGTCGCTGTCCAGTTTTCCCAGCACCACTTGCTGAAGAGACTGTCTTGATTCCATTGGATGTTCTTTCCTGCTTTGCCAAAGATTAGTTGGCCATACGTTTGTGGGTCCATTTCTGGGTTCTCTCTTCTGTTCCATTAATCTGTTTTTGTGCCAGTACCATCCTGTCTTGATGCTTACAACTTTGTAACACAGCTTGAAGTCCGGGATTGTGATGCCTCCAGCTTTGGTTTTCTTTTCCAAGATTGTTTTGGCTCCCCTGGATACTTTTACGCTATTTTCTTTTTAACTGTTCTTTAGCATTTTGAGAATGGTGTACCAGCTTTAATGTAGTTTTCTTCATGTTTCTTGTGTTTAAGTTTTGTTGAGCTTTGGGAACTGTGGGCTTATGTTTTTCATTACATTTGTAAAAAAAAAAAAAAAAAAAACCTGGCCATTTTCTTAAAATGTATTTTCTTTCCTGTTTCCACCTCCTGTCTTCTGAGACTCCAACTCCACCGGTAGCTCACCTTTGTGGAGTTGCCCAGTGGCTCCCTGACAATTAGTTCGTTTCCCTTTTCAGTCGCTTTTCTCTTGGTGTTTCATTTGGATGGGCTTTATTGCTATGACTTCAAGCTCACAATTCTTTTCTTGTGCAAGATTCTATTAATCCCATTCAACGCATTCTTTATCTCAGGCATTGTAATTTTCACTTCCAGAAGTTCAACTTGAGGCTTTAAAAAAATCATCCATATCTGCCCTTAACATATTCAGGCTTCCCTCCAGCATCTCGAACATGTGGAATGTGGTCACGGGGAGCGTAAAGGATGTTCTCGCCTAACAATACTATCATCTCTGTCACATCCGAGTTAGTTTTGATTGATTTTCTCCCTCATTATGGGTTATAATTTCTTGCCTCTTTTCATGCCTAATTATTTTTGGTTGCATGTCAAACACTGTGTATTCTACCTTTTTGGGTGCTGGATAGTTTTATATTTCTGTAAGTGTCCTTATGTTTGTCTCTGGGATGCAGTTAAGTGACTTGGAGCTTGTGTGACCCTTTTGGGTTTTGTCTTTAAGCTTTGTTGGGCAGGACCAGAAAGAACTATATGTAGTCTAAGGTTGATTTTTCTCTGCTACTGAAGCAAAACCCTTCTTTCTACTTTAACTGATGCCCCTTAAATTAGGAGGTTCCCAACTCTGGCTGTCAGACACAGACACTATTCCCACCATCTATGGGCTTGCCTCCTTCTGGATGGTTCTTCCTCTAAGTTGGGTGGGTTTTTTCCTTCTAATTCTTGTACCAGCCTGCAGCCAGCTGAAGCCAGGAGGCTGACCCTCTGTGCATCTCTGGGGGATCTCTCCCTCTCTGCACAGCTATTTCCTCTCCAGGACTCTGCCCTGTGAACTCTGGTCGTCTTGTCCTCCCGGGACTCCCCACTCCATCCCCTCAACTGAGGGAGACCTCGGGGCTCTGCCTGGGTCCCCACTGCCTACACTGAACCCTGGAAACCCTCTCCAAGCAGGGGAGCAGGGATGGTTGTAGTCTTTCTCACTTGTGTCCCATCTCTCAAGGATCATTATCCTTTGCTGTGTGATGCTCTGTGTTTTGGGTGCTATTTTTCACATATATTTATTTCTGTCTTTTTTTTTTTTTTTTTTTTTTTTTGCTGTTTCGGGCAAGAGCATGTGAATCTGGTCCCTGTTACTTCATCTGGAGCAGAAGCAGAAGCCTGCACATCAGCTGGTTTCAATTCCCTGCCAAGCGCTTTCCACCATCTGACGCATTTCTCAGTCCTTACACCTGCTGTTACGATGCCATGTGTGTGAGGGCTGAGGCCTCATCCTCCTGGCAAAACCCCACATCTCTAGCCCCCTGACAGAACCTGGCACAGGGCCAGGGCTCACTGTGTCATGCTTGAATGATACTATGAAGAACAACATATTTTGGGGGGTTCACCTGTGCCAGGCAGGTGAGAGACAGAAACTCCGCAACTCTGTGTGACCAGATGATAGATGGGGGGACCGAGACAGGGAGGTTAGCCAGTTGCCCTAAGTCTCAGTCTTAAAGGGGGAGGATTTAAACAGGTTTGGTGTTTCAGGGCAGCTGTCAGGAAGGGGCAGTGGGAGCTTGGCGGCGGGAGGGCTTCCTGGAGGAAGTGGCCTGGGCTGGGCATTCAGGCAGCCCTGGCTCCTGCCTGGGGAGCCCCGAAAGGTGGGCCTGCGGGTGCAGAAGTGGCGAGGCTGGGAAGGAGAGCTGGGCACTCTTTAGTGGGGGCCACCATGTTCTGTGCCTCGGCCAGGGGGCAGCGTGTCCCTGCACAGGGCTCTGGGATGAACCCCAGAGCAGCTCTCTGGGGCCCTACCAGTACCCACTGGGCGGCCACACCTCCTCGCCCACCTGCCTGGACTGCCTCCCCACCCGGGGCTGCTCATCGGCCTGTAACCCCTCCCAGCATCCACCTTGGCCCTCACACCCGCACTGACTGTGGCGCATTCAGCCTACTTCCTTGTGTGTGACCTCCCCCAACGTCACAGCCACCTTTCCACACACCTGCCTTTGGTGACCTACACGCCTGTCGGAGCTTTCACGCTCTGGTTGTGTCTCCTCACAGACCTGTTCCTGAAGTCCAGGGCAGCCTTTGCAGTAGCCGAGAACCCCTCCGCCCGCCTGCCCATCTTGTCCGGGAAGGCCTGTCTGTACCCCCAGTGCCAGCCCCCCGCCCACTCCCTCCTTCTCAGGCGGGCTGGAACCAGCTCTCCGTGCTCCCTCCCCACCTGCGGGGCCTGAGTCCAAGTGCCGGAAGCCTACTCAGGTCTGCCCTTGAGGCCTTCCCTCAGGGCGCACGCGGGACAGGGTTGGGCTGGGCTCACCTCCACCCACCCACGAAGTGCCTACCTGGTCTGGAGACAGGATTTGGGAACCTGCCTTCTCACTCGCTTGGGAAGGGTGGGCAGTGTGGGCCTTGATAGCTCCAAATCGTGGCTGCTGGCACTCCCTCACCCAGCTCTCCTCTGCCTTGGGGATGTCGGTTTCCAAGCCCTCTGCAGTTGCAATCTTTTCTGGAAGGCTTCCTGGAAGAGGGGACTCCTTCGAGGATAGAGGCTGCTTTAGTCAGGGTTCCTGATGCAACAGCATGGACGGAAGTCCAGAGGGGACCGAGAGGCTGCTGTGGAGCACCACCGTGACCGTGATTTTTCAGGGCGCCTGGGTAGCTCAGTCGGCTGAGCATCTGCCTTCGGCTCAGGCTGTGATCTCACTGCTCACGAGTTCGAGCCCTGTGTTGGGTGAGCTCGAGTCCACTCCAGGCTCGGCATTCTCTCTCCCTGTCTCTGTGCCCCTCACTCGCTCGTGCTCTCTCTCTCTCTCTCACTCAGAAATAAACGAATAAATTTTAAAAAATTTATAGAAAAATGGTGATTTCTCCGTTCAAGCGAAGTGACAGTGGGGCAGAGGCTCAGTCACAGGCCAGAGACGGTGTGCAGAAGGGTCAGAGAGACGTGCTGGGTGCAGGCAGGGGAGGCGTGGCGGTCAGAGCGCGCAGGGTGGGGCGTAGGGCCAGGCAGGGGCGGGGGGGGGGGGGCAGTGTGCAGAAAGAACCCCAGGGAAGCTGGACTCCACAGCACGTGGTTCCGGTCCTGGACGCGCCAACTGCTGGTTGGGAAATCTCGGATAAATTACCTGCCTTCTCTGTGCGGGCGTTTCTTCCTCTGCTTCAGGTGACAGCAGACCCCTGCCTGGTCTGGGGGTTGTGCGCTGTTCTCTATCGTTATTGTTAATGTCCTTGTTGCCATCACAGTGGGTGACAGGCCTGAAGCCCCCAGGTGGGTGGCAGGAACATACCTGCCTTTGCTCACGGCCGCTGGGTAAGCTGAACCTCGAAGCTCCACATCTCCCAGACCTGTGCCCCCCTCCCAGAGCCGCGTGGGGTCAGAGCCCGGTCTCGAATCTCTCAGAGAGCCCCGCGGCCGTCCGGTTCGCGCCTCCTGGGGTCAGGGTTGGCCGCGGGCCCCACCAGGGCACCGGCAGTGGGCGTCTGACGCAGGCACGGTTGGGTGCAGGTAAGGGGTGGGCGCCGCGGCGGGACAGGGCGGGGAGCTGCCGGCCGGGGCGGGGCGGGGTGGCAGGGGCCAGGCCGGGGCGGCGGAGACGCGCGGGGCGTGGGGGGGCGTGGCGTGGCTGGGCCGGGGGCGGGACGATGGCGGGGTTGGGGGGGCTGGGCGGAGTCGGGCCGGCAGGGGGCGGGCGGAGGGCTCGGGCTGGGGGCGGGGCCGCGCCCCGGGGAGCCCGCCTCGCCCGCAGGCCGCCCGCACCGCGAGGGTTAAGGTCGCGAGCCCGGCGGGCGGGGCGCGCGCGCGCGGATTGGGGGAAAGTTTGGGCGCGGGGCGGGCGCGGGGCGGGCGCGGGGCGAGCCGGGGCGCGCCGATTGGACGGAAGTTGTGTCGGGGCGGGGCGCGCGGCGGGCTCGGCGCTCGCTCCGGGAGAGTTGACAAAGCCCCGCAGGGAAGGACGCCTCGCGGCGCGGCGCCCCGGGCCCCTCGCCCCGCCGCCCCGGGACCCCGGCCCCGGCCTCCGGCCTCTGGACCCCACCCCCGCGCCCGCGCTGTCCCCGGCCCCCGGCCCCCGGCCCCGGCCCCGGCCCCGGCCCGAGCCGCCCCGCGCCCAGGTAGCGCCGCCCCGTCCCGAGGCCGGGCCCGGGGGGCGCGGGGCGCCGGGGGTGCGGCGCCCGGGGCGGCGATGACCGCGCAGCGCGTCCCGCGGGCCCGGCCCTGAGCCCCGCTGCCCGCCCGCCTCCGCCGAGGTGAGCCTCTGCGCGCGCCCGTGACCCCCGGGGGGCCGACTGGGAGGGCCGACTGGGGAGCACTGGGGTCCGGGGTCCCCGATCCGGCCCGGGGCTGGGGGGTGGGGGGAGTGCCGGACGCCCGGGTGCGAGGCCGCGGGGCACCGGCACGCGCCGCCGCCGCCCCTGCGGGGCCAGTGGTCCTGTCCGCGCCCCGCCCCCGCCCCTGCACCCCACGTGGGCCCCCCCCCCCCCAGCGCAAATTTGTCCGCTAATGGCGCAGGCGATTATCTGCGCGGCCGCCGGTGTTGTGTGTCCCGCGGGCAGGGCCCGAGTTACAAGCGCCAGGAATCCAGACGGTGTTTGGAGACGGGGGGTGGCGGGGGAGGCCGGTAATTAGTGTAAACCCTTTGTCTGCCTTTGATACCCACGGAGCTCCCCGCCGCTGCTTCCTCCGCCCGGGGCGCTGGCAGGGAGGGCGGGGCGGCCCGCACCCCGAACCCGCGGCCCAGGACCGGGGTGCCGGCGGCCCCGGGGCCCTAGTCTAGAGGGGGGCGACCCCTACCCCGCGTGCCAGTGACTGACCCCCAACACCCTCAGGTCCGCACAGGCCAAGATGACGCCCAGCCCCACGTTGTTGCTCCTGCTGCCGCCGCTGCTGCTGGGGGCCCTCCCGCCGGCCGCCGCCGCCCGAGGTGAGTCCTGGCGCCCAGCCCGGCGCCCCGGCCTGCGCCAGCGCCGCCCCTTTCCCTCCCGGCCCTGAACCCTGCCACAGTGCCCGGCTGGCGCGCGTGCCTGCGCCCCGCCCCTACTGGCCCAGAGCTTGGCGGGTCTCCTGACCCACAGGGTCCCCCACCCAACACTGCCCATGGGGCGCCCCCAGCTCACCCACAGGGCATCCCCGGCTCACCATGCCCGCCCCCCCCCCCGCAGCTCATCTGTAGGGTCCCCCAGTTCCCCCTCAGATCCCCCCCCCCCCCCCCCCCCCCGCTCACCCTTGGGGCTGCATGCTAACCCACAGGGCACCCCCAGCTCACCTGTGGGGCCCCACACCGATTGGCTGAGTAGGCTCTGGCCTCAGTCCCCCTCAGGGCACACACACACACCCATCTGTGTCCCTGAAGTTGAGGGCAGCTGGTTACTCTGGGGACTTTTGTGGAGCAGGCTCTTTGGCCACAGCGGAATCTGCAGAGACCCCCGTAGTGGCCAGGGTGCGGTTTGGGGGCAGAGGCGACCTTGTTGGTGTCTGGGACTTGTGACCCAGCCCTGTGCCCCGAGCTTGCCCACCCCAGGAAGGTGCGGGGTGTGGGCCGGCCGGGGGGGCGCTGAGTCTCTGGAGCTTGGAGGTACGGCATGGTGTGGGGGGTGGGGGCCTGTCTCAAGGCAGGCCCGGAGGACCCGCTGCTTCAGGCCGCACACTGTCTTTCGGCGTGTGCCGTGCCAGGACTTAGATGCGCACTCACACACCTGACGCCCAAGAAGGCAGGCCTGGAATGTCTCCCGAGGGACCTTTGCCCCCGCACCCAACCTCTCAGCAAGGGACATCCTTGGCTGTTGGATGATGGGAGATACGTGTTCACGGACTCCTGCCCGCCATGTTCCGCACCGGCCTCCCCTCAGCTAGGCGGGACCTTGGGCCAGGCCAGCCCTTTGGGTGTGTTGACCACTCAGGATTGTCCCTGCCCTGTCCACCAGTCCTCTGAGGCTTCGCACCCCTCCCCCCGCTACCCAGCGGGTACACCGAGCCCAACCCGGCCTTATATGGGCACGTTTGGGTGTTGGGTGGCAGGCGGCAGCCCAGGTGGGCCTAATGCCACAGCACCCCCCCGCCTGCCCGGCCGGGGACTGGCCGGCTGGCTTGAGGGTGGGGGCTGCTCAGGCGTGGCTGGGCCCGCCAGCGTCCTGGCCACCGCGGGCACTCGGGTCATGCCCGGCAAGGCCCCCCCACCCCCCACGGCGGCCGGCGGCCTGGACTCTGATTCCTCTTTTATCTGCGTGGCCTCCCCTCGTTCCCACACCTGCCTGTCCTCTGGCTACAGAGCCGGGGAGCCCTGGAGCCCGCTGGCCTGGGCTGGCCACTGGCCGGAGCCCGAGGCGGAGTGGTGGATGGTGGGCAGCAGTGGGCAGCGGGGCCTGCCTCAGTGCCAAGGGGCCCTTGGAGGGGCCACACCCGGCTCTGTTCCCCTGAGCCTTGGCCTTGGGGCTGCGCCTGGGATCCAGCCCTGGCCCTAGCCCTGTCCGGGAGCGGCCGGGGCCCAGGCAGCAGCAGGGGCTGAGAGCCACTCTCCAAGGGCAGGGTCCTCTGTGGCATCGGGGGCAGGGTGCTGGGGAGAGCCCCTTTCCCTGAACCGTGCTGGCCTCTCCTCCAGACCTGGACTTGAGGGGCAAGGTCACCCCGGGCGTTTCCTCCTTTGCGGTTAAGCAGGCCGCGCGGCGGACCTTCAGGCCGGCCGACCAGCACAGAGGGAGCCCGGCCGCTCCTGAAAGCCGTTCTCCCCGTGCGTCACGCTTTCTGGAGTCACTGTGTCTCTAGACTCAGCTCGTGTTTTTAAAGTTTCCTTTTCTGAAAGTTTCACAATCCTGGTGGGTCTGTCTCAAACAGCTTTTTCCAAATTCAAGGAAAGATAGGATTTGGGTTTCTCACAGCGGGACCTTGAGAGGCTCAGAACCAAGTGCCTTTTCACAAACAGCGCTGGAAGAAACCGTTTAAGGGTGGCCACGTTTGAGCTTTTCCAAGGATGAGGCAGCCAGCCCTTGAGGTCACTCCCCATCCTCTGGACCTTGCTGCTGTGCCCTGGGTGAGCTGAGTGCTGACCCCAGGGCCTGGGTGCCTGCTGGCCGGTGCAGCTCTCCACGAGGACAGTGCCCTCTTACCCTCAGGGCTGTTTGGGGAAGGGTCCGCCAGTGTGTGGTTCAGCGGGATGGCGTGCGGGCCTCGGGATGGCTGTGGTGGCGTGCGTGTGCACCGGCTGACCTTGGCCTCCGGCCAGGCCGCAGGGGGCCTCCTCCCTGCCCACCCCCCCCCCACCCCCCCCCCCCCCGGTCCCTCCAGGCAGCGGCTGGCCAGTGTGCAGCCCCAGCTGAGGTAGATGTACGGGAGCGGGGCCCAGGCTCTGTGAGGGGGGATGTCGGCCAGCCGCCCCATTTATGTCTCGGGCCCCACTCCTGGAAGAGAAAATAAATCACTGTCCCCTCTGGGGGGAGGAGGGAGCTGCGAACAAAGTCGCCTTTAGCTGGGCCTGGAAACTCCTACCGCGGGCTCCTTCTTCATTGTGCGAGAATCAATGGGCCTTCAGCCCCCGCCCAGTGCCATGGGGAAATGTTGGTTTTTCCCGGCAGTGGCCTCAGCCTCTGGCTTGGGGTTCCGGCACTGCTTACGGTGCGGGGGGGGGGGGGGGGGGGGAGGCAGGTGGTGGCCCTGCAGGCCTGGACTCTTGCTGCTGACCTGCTGGCCTTCTGTGCCTTCCCAGTGACTACAGCCCTGGCAGGACCAGCACGTGGAGAGCAGGGTGTGCCCAGATCCCAGAGATGCTCCATCCGGTGCTGCCGGCCCACCCTGCCTGCCATCTGCTTTTCCTCGTGGTGGTCACTGGGTGCTCCTGCACAAGCCCCACAGGTGTCCAGCAGGGCTCCTCCTGGGGCCCAAGAGAGCAGGGGCCACTGTCCTGGGCAGCCGGGAGTCCACAGTCCAGGAAGGCCAGGAGGAGGTTGGGGGAGGGGGATGGGGTGAGGCACAGGCACCATGGCCTGGAAGGAGAGGTGGGCACTGGCCGGGTGAGGAGGGGGAAGGCCTGCAGGGGTGTGGTGTGGGCAGAGGTGGGCAGGTCACGTGGGCTGGGGTGGACGTCTTGGGGCCGCCGGTGCGTTGGCGCAGCTGGGTTGGGGGCATCTGTCGGGATAGGCCAGGACCGGGGGAGCAGCTGGGGGTGGCCTGGGGGCTCTCCCACCTGGGCAGGGCGCTGGCCTTCCTGCTCCCAGTGGGGAGTCCTGGGGTCTCCACACTCCGTGTCTCCACTGAGTGGCCAGGGGGCAGGCCTGGGGGCTGGCAGGCCTTTGCCCCACAAGGACCGGCCCCCTTGGGGAGAGCCCACGTGGGGTAGGGGCTTCTGGGAGCTGTCCCTGCAATGTCAGAGGCAGCTGTGATGAGGAGGGCGCCTCATCCTCAGGCCTCTGACACCCAGGGCTTGTCATCTCGGCAGGAAACAATCGTTCTCTTCCTGCCCCAGTTTGTTAGAGATTCACACAAGCCCCGCACTGTGAAAAAATAATGGTGCCTGGGGCAGCAGGCAGTGGGAACAGAGCTGTGCTGCACTGTGGCCTGGGACCCCACGGGGCAGTGATGCCCTCTGGCCCCCACAGGGCTGAGCCCCAGGAGAGGGGGGCCACCGACCAGGGACTTTGGGCCCCCCTCTGTGCTGCTGCAGTGGCCCGCCCACTCCCACAGGGACTTTGGGCTTCACTCTGGGACCCGGCGCCGGGTGCTGTGTGCTCCTTGAGAGGTGGGTGGCCCACCCTGCGGCCTGCAGGGACTCTAGGGGTCCCACCGTGCCCAAGCTTCATGCCCTCTGGCCTGTCCTCAAGAAGAGGGCTGCGGGCTGTGGGCAGGGGGAGGGGGCAGTTCGGGTGTGGAGGGCAGCGTGGGGCTCTCTGGCTGGGGCTTGCCCGGGCTGTTGGGTGGGTGGGGCTCTCTAATGCCTGAGCCCTCACAGTAGGTGGAGCGTTGCTTCTGCCCAAAGGCCAGCCGCTGGCCCACGGGAGACATCCTGTCACTCTTCCGAGGCCGTGCGGGTCAGAGCCCACAGGGCAGGGCCCCTTGGGTGGTCTGGGCCTCTGGTCCTGTCACCCTGTCCTGTGGGTCCGGTGCCAACATGTGAAGGAGGCGCAGCGGACAAGGTCCTTCTTGGTTCCTTGGCAGCTGGGGGTGGGGCTGGGCCCCTCTGGGGAGGTGGTGATGCCGAACTCGCCCCGGTTCTCGGCGAGTGATGTTTTTGTGAGAGGGGATGGGTGGCGGGTTCGGGCAGGGGTCGGCTTGGAGTCTGGGCGGCGGCCTTGGCGAGATCTGGACACAGCCACCGGGGTATCCGGCTGGGCCCCCGCGGTGGGCTCTGTGGCAGCGGGTCTGGGCACTGGATGGGTCGCCGCCAGCTGTTGGCGGTTTACGCGGGGTTCCCCCGGGGCAGCGGGACTGTCAGGGTGATGCTCTGTGGCCCTTGTGTGTGCCCCGGGAGTGGCAAAGAGGAGGAGCCCTGGAACCGGGGACCTGCCGGAAGCCCCCCCGGGGGGATTCCGGGGAAGGGAACAGACCTGGTGGGCCCCATCCAGCCTGTCACCTTAGTTCGTGCTCCTGGTGGGGTGGATTGGGCACCCCCGCCATCCTCCTTGCTCGGTGGGTCAGTCTGTCCCTTTGCTGCACCCAGAATGGCCTGGTTTCTGGGACAACCACCTGTCCTTCGGGTCCTACCGGTTCCAGCACAGACCCTGTGGGTCCAGCCCCCAGGGGCCGCCCTGGGGCCTGTGTGCGCGTGTGCACGTGTGTGTGTGTGTGTGTGTGTGTGTGTGTGTGCGTGCCCGAGTGGCTTGGAGCCAGGGCAGAGGCTGGCCCCTGCCTCTCATGTCCACCGTGTGGTGGTCCTCACCTGTGGCCCCTCCTGTTGGTATCCTCCTTGGGGAGGGCACTGGCCCCAGGGCCACCGAGTCCGGGCCCTCCCAGCCACGCCCCTGCCGGTGCTTGCTCCCCATGGGAGAACGGCACAGGTGCCCCTGTCTCGCAGAGAGTGCCCACCTGGCCTGCCTGGTGTCGGGTGTCCAGACAGGCTGGGCAGGACCTGCCTCCCTTCCCTGCCCTCCCTCTGGGGCCGCTTGACCTCTCCAGGAGGGAGGCCTCCGGGGGCCGCTGGCGGCTGCCCGAAGTCACTTTGCAGCCAGTGCCAGTGCGGTCAGCCTGACGACCACCTACCCCCCAGCCAGAGAATTACCTGCCGGCTGGAAATTTCTGGGGCTTCTCAGGGGCTACCAGGAGTGGAGCTGGCCGTGGCGTGCCGGCCAAGTGGTTCTAGCACACCCTCACTGCCACTGCGTCCGTGGCCGCGGGGTTGGGGGCTGCGATGATGTGAGGCTCCCTGGCATGTGGGCCCTGGGAGGGGCGGCATCTGGCCCGGCTCCTCATGGAGGGGGCTCGGGGTCAGCAGATCACAAGCGCCGTGGGCAGCAGGGAGAGGCAGAGGCTCTAGAGGCCCCAGACGGACCTGAACAGAGCAGGGGGCTTGGGGGTGGTGCAGGTGGAGTGGCCAGGGCGGGCCACCCCGAAAGGGGCATGGCAGGCCCCGCGGGAGGGCAGGGAGGGGGGGTGTTGGGAAGGTGTATCGGCTCGTAGAATCTTCTGCACGCGTGTGCTTTTTCAAAACACTAACTGCACTACATCGGTATTTGACATTCCGGGGCTCGATTGGGAAGGTGTAACAGGAGGGCAGGCAGTGCACAGGCCGTGAGGGTTAGGGGGGTGTGCGTGCTGAGTTTCAAGCGGCCACCGAGGGCCTGTGAAGACGGTCGGGTCTGTCCCTGTCTTTCAGTTCCTCCCAGCGCCCCTACCCCTTTGGCCCTGCCGGGGCCCACGGGGTGGGAGAGGCGTCGTCTGGGGTGACAGAGGGACCTCCTTGTGCTACAGCTGGGGGAGCGGTGCTCCTAGCCGGACGGGGCCAGGGGGTGTGGCCTTCGCGGTGTTTGCGCAGTGCTCCAAGGTGTGCTGCATCCTGGGGTGAGGGGTCTGTAGGACCCCACTGTAGGAGTGTGTCTGGTTGTGTGTGTGTGTGTGTGTACTTGGGGGACTGTCTGCGGGGAGAGTGTGTGCATCTTGGGGGGCAGCACCTGAGGGGTGTTGCTTCTGGGGGATGGCATGTGTGGGGGGACAGCGTCTGGGGGACAGTCTGTGTGTCTGGGGGACAGCACCTGGAGGGACAGCCTGTGCGTCTGGGGGACAGTGTCTGGGGACAGCCTGTGCGTCTGGGGACAGCCTGTGTGTCTTGGGGACAGTGTCTGGGGGACAGCCTGTACGTCTGGGGACAGCCTGTGCATCTGGGGACAGCCTGTGCGTCTGGGAGACAGTGTCCGGGGGACAGTCTGTGCATCTGGAGACAGTCTGTGTGTCTGGGGGACAGCCTGTGCATCTAGGGGACAGTGTCTGGGGGACAGCCTGTGTGTCTGGGGGACAGCACCTGGGGGGACAGCCTGTGTATCTGAGGGACAGTGTCTGGGGACAGCCTGTACATCTGGGGACAGCCTGTGTGTCTGGGGGACAGTGTCCGGGGGACAGCCTGTGCATCCGGGGGACAGCCTGTGCATCTTGAGGGATGGCGTGTCGGGGAGATGGTGTGATGGGGTGTGCCCTTGACACCTGAGTTCTGGACGGCAGCTAGGAAGCCTGGATGTGTGGGGCCTTCCAGGTTGCCACACCCCGGTCTCTCCGGGCACCCCTGTTCCTGGCCATGTTTTCACGGCTGTGGGGGAGGAGGGCAGGGAGGATAGAGGGAGGAAGGGGGATGTGGTGACCCTGTCTACCACCTTGATGTTCAGCCCCCTTGAGGAGTGAGACCCAGCCCCAGCCTCTTCTTACCCCCGTGTCTGCCCGCCCCGTGTGACCGTCTACATCCTCCCCATGCTCCAAACTTCCCAGGGCTGTGGCTTGGGCCGTGTGCAGGGATGGGCCTTCTGGCGGTGGTGCTCATGGGAGGAGGGGCTGACGCTGGCTGGAAGGACCCAAGAGGAGACCAGGGCATCGGTGCCAGGGCCCCCAGGCTGCCCTGAAGCTGTCAGGCTTTCCTCCTGGGAGGGGACGGGAAACTGGCTGCCTCCCCCACCCACATGCCCTCCAGGCGCCCATCTCTCTCAGCTCTTGCCTCAGTTTCCCCCTGGCTGAGTGGGTTGGACACCCTGACCAGGTGGAACAATGGGGGCTTGTGTTTCCCAGGCTAAATATAGAGCTGTGGCCATGGTGCTGGCGGCCAAAATTCCCAGGAATCTGGGGGGGGGGGGACGGGCCTCCCTCCTGTGAGCCTGCTGGGGTCTCTGCAAAGGCAGGGCTTGGAGGGGGCAGGGCAGGCCTGGCCTGGGGTCCAGTAGAGCTCAGGTGGGGGTGGAGCAGGGCTGGCCCGGGGGAGGGGAAGGGGGCTGTTTGCTTTAGGATAAGGCTGGCTCCAGCTGGGGCCTCTGGCTGCCGGCCTGCCTGTCCCCTGTCCTGCTTGCGGGCCGGCCCTTGGGGCCACACTTCCGGTCCGTCTGGCAGTTGGCTCTGTCCTCCTCCCTCTCCACAGTTTCCAAGGGGGCCCGTAGCCTCTGAGGCCCAGTAGATGCCTGGTCCCTCAACTCGTTAAACTCCTGCCTGGTGCAGAGGGGGCTGGGCTGGAGGTGGACCCCCCCCAACCCCCTCAACCACTGTCAGATGGGTCCTTTCTCTGTCACTGAGGCAGGTTCCTCCCAGGGCGGGAGGTGTTGGGCCAGCCCCATGTCGTGCCCCCAGGATGGGGTTGGACAGGCAGAGGTGGAGAGGGACACTGCCCCTCAGGCCAGGCAGTGTTCTGTCCCCCCTGCACTTTCTAGGCAGTTCGTGCGTCTGTGTGTGCACACGTCTGTGTGCCCAGGTGTCAGCTTGGGAGGCCCGGGGCACGGGGGGGCTGGGGGGTGGGGGTGGTGGTGCCCTCTTTGTCCTGCGGCCTGGGAGGCCCCTTTGAGTAGTGACAGGTGTCAGACAGGGCCTGCCTGGGAACGAGGCCGGGACCCTGGGCGGTTGGGGGGCCCCGCAGACAGTTGAGAAATTAGGGGGCGGCAGGTCTCAGCAGCCCTCCCTGTTCTTCCCGCCCTTTCCAGGGATACTGGGGTTCTGGTGAGGAGGGGGCTGGCTGGGAGTGCTGAGATGGCCTGGGGCCCATGGTGCACGGTTAGGGGCCCCACGGCAGGAGCAGGGGGACCCCAGTGGAGGCAGAATATGGGTGCAGGGAAGAAGCGTTGCTTCAAGTCTGGGTGTGGGCTTGGTGGGTGGGGTGTGGCAGCAGGCGTGGGCGAGATTGTGGGTGGGGGCTGGGTAGGCCGGTACCCACAACCTCTAGCCCCCTTTCTGTTTGGAGTCGTAGAGGGAATGGCCCAGTGTTGCTGTGTCCCCCACTTCCCCCGTCCCCCCAGCAAAGCTGGAGTCGGAGCTCAGGACCCCTCCCCGCCCGGACCCTGGTCTATCCACATGGGGACCAGCCCCCACCGCCCCCCAGCACCTGCAGACCAGTGGTGAGGGGCTGTGCTCTGCAAGGGTCCCCTGGGGGTGGGAGGTGACAGACAGGAAGCCGCCGCTTGAGCCTCCAAAGAGCCCGCGGAAGCACTTTGGGTCCTGGACGCAAAAGCCGCTAAGGTAGCCAGCTGGTAATTGCATGTTGAAGGAATACCAGCTGCTTATTAAAAACACATGCTGCCCTCAGGCCCCGTGGCGATAGCCTCTCGGAGCAGCGGCCGCCTCCTGGCACCTCCGTGAGGCCGGGATGGGATGCCAGCCCTCCCGGCCCGAGTGGCCACAGTGTGGGGTGAATGCCCCTTGCCCACAGCTGGAGGGTGGGGTCTCCGGAGCTGGGAAGGGCAGTCGGGTGCCTGTGGCTGCCTCTCCTGGTCTGGGGGGGGGCGGGTACAGTGGGTGGGGTGACTGTCGGAGCCCGGCACCCCTGTGGCTGCAGACTGGCCCAGGCTCGAGGCACAGGCATGGGACAGGGGACCTGAGGGTTGGCCAGGAGACGGCCCTGCTTCTTTCGGACACCTGCAGCATCCTTCCCCGCGTCCTGGTCACCCCCACCATCCCTGCACTCGGGCACAGAGGTGCTCAAGCTGGCCCGAGACTCACGGGTGAGGGTGGCCTTCTCGTTGCTCAGGGGCCCCATGGCCTCAGCCCACAGCTCAGGCTTCTCCCGTTGGGGCGCAGTGGGCAGTGGCTGCCACCAGACGGGAACCTTGCACTTAGGCCTGGCACCTTGCTCCTCGCCCTCTGACCCCAGGGCCTTGGGGTCCTGCTCCCCCCCCCCGCCCCGCCCCTGCCCAGGGATGAGCCACCCGGTGTGGTGTGACTGGGAACAGCAGAGCCTTCGGCCCTGCAGGCGGACCCGGGCAGATGGGGCCCACGCACACACGGGCGCAAACGTGGGCCACCGGCCACACCTGTTCGTGCGGCATGGGCTCGCTCACAGGCAGGCCGCACGCGGGGACACTCGCTGTGTATGGGAGGCAGTGAGGGGCCGCTCTGGCTCGCCTGTGGGCACGCACCCTGGGTGACCCGCTCCAGCCATCCTGTATCTTGACTACAATGTACGTGACGGGTGCTGGGGGGGGCGTGAGCCAGAGCCTGGCTCGCCGTGGGAGCTCCGTGGGCGTGGGCTTGGTGTGCGGTGGGTCCAGGGTGAACGCCAGCTGCTGTGGCCTGGGAGCCGGGCCCCGGGCTTCAGGCCTCGCCCCCCCCCCCCCAACCGCCGCCCCGGTCTGTGCCGGGCAGGTGTATCTGTGTGGAGTCCTGGGTGGGGACCCGACGGGGACGGCCCCCTTACCCTGGCTCCCAGCAGCCCTCCCTGCCTGGGCCCCTGACTACCTGCCAGCCCCCTCCTCTCTGACTGAGCCCTCTGGCCCGCCCGCAGGCCCCCCGAGGATGGCGGACAAGGTGGTTTCGAGGCAGGTGGCCCGTCTGGGCCGCACCGTGAGGCTGCAGTGCCCCGTGGAGGGGGACCCGCCACCGCTCACCATGTGGACCAAGGATGGCCGCACAATCCACGGCGGTTGGAGCCGCTTCCGCGTGCTGCCCCAGGGCCTGAAGGTGAAGGAGGTCGAGCGAGACGATGCTGGCGCCTACGTGTGCAAGGCCACCAACGGCTTCGGCAGCCTCAGCGTCAACTATACCCTCATCGTGATGGGTCAGTGGTGGCTGTGCCAGGGCGGGTGGGGGCGGGCCGGGCCGGGGCTGCGCCCTGTGAGCCCTGAGTCAGCACCACCCCGGCTCCCCCCCACCCGCCCCACCCCACCCCATCCCTGCCTGAGCTCAGCCCCCTGCCTCCCAGGATGAGACCCGTCCCTGCCTGCCTCCTCCGGGCCCAGGACAGGGGCTTGATCTCTGTCATCACCCCCGGCCCCGGGGCCCCTACTCCTTCTCAGGCCTGTACCTCGGGGTCCCCCTCCTCCCAAAGGTTCTGCTGACCGGGAGACTGAGGCTGGCTAGGGGGCAGCAGGAGTGGGCATGGGGGAGCCCCAGGGTGGTGGTCCCACTGAAGGGCGGGCTGGGCGGGCTGACGGCCCTGGGTGTCGGCTCTCACTTTGAGGCTCAGATTTCAGAGTTCAGAGGGGCCGCCGAGGGCCTTCTCTTCTCTTTTGCCTCTGGGGCCCGGGCTTGGGGACTGGCGGGGTCCCCGGCGACACACCCTCTGGTACACATGTACCAGGCGCATGGCCCTGGGGCCCCCGGGGGTGGGGCTCCCCGGGGCTGGGGCTCCCCGGGGCAGGCTCCCTCCGAGCCGTGGCGGCCGTCTCACAAAGGGGGAGCCTGACCTGTGCCACCCCCTCACTGGGTCCCGGGCTGGGTGGAGGCGGCTGTCACGGGAGGGGCATTCCTCAGCCTGCCCCACCCCCGCGGGGCCCCTGCTCCGGACTGTGGAATGGGAACCCTGTGCGTGTCCCCCCCACTGTCCTCTGAAAGGGGAGGACGACTAGGTGGTATGTGAGCCATGTCAGCTCACCAAGGCCTCGGCGCCTTGATGTGGGCTAGGGTTACTGCAGCTGCCGGCGGGGCTGGCCCCCTCCTCCCACTGGCCTTGCAGACCCCCCGGAGCCGGAGGGGGGGGGCGGGCGGCCAGCTCTGTTGGGGTCACCTGCACCCAGGGGGTAGGCTGGGCGGGCCGCTCTTCCCAGCTGTCTCTGGGATTCTGAGATGCGGGTGTGCTCCCAAGGGCTCCCAGTTGTGTTTCTAGAGCTTTCCCAGCTGGGCCCAAGGCCGGGGCCCTTCTCACGTGCCCTCTTCTCTGCAGATGACACTGGCCCGGGAAGGGAGCGTCTGGGGCACGACGGCCCTTCTGGGGGCCAGGAGGACCCGGCCGGCAAGCAGTGGGGTGAGATGGGGCCGGCGTCTCCCTTCCCCTCGGGCGCAGGTGGGGGGCTGGCCTGCCCGGTGCCTTGCTGACCTCGGTACCGCCCCGTCCCGCAGCACGGCCCCGCTTCACACAGCCCTCCAAGATGAGGCGCCGGGTGATCGCGCGGCCGGTGGGCAGCTCCGTGCGGCTCAAGTGCGTGGCCAGTGGGCACCCACGGCCCGACATCATGTGGATGAAGGATGACCAGGCCTTGACGGGCTTGGAGGCCGGCGAGCACAGGAAGAAGTGGACGCTGAGCCTGAAAAACCTGCGTCCCGAGGACAGCGGCAAGTACACGTGTCGCGTGTCGAACCGGGCGGGCGCCATCAACGCAACCTACAAGGTGGACGTGATCCGTGAGTGCCCGGCCTGGGGGGGCGGGGAGCTGGCGGTGCCGGGGGCGAGTGCCGACGCGCTGTGTCCTCGTGCAGAGCGGACGCGCTCCAAGCCTGTCCTCACGGGCACGCACCCCGTGAACACGACGGTGGACTTTGGGGGCACCACGTCCTTCCAGTGCAAAGTGCGCAGTGACGTGAAGCCGGTGATCCAGTGGCTGAAGCGCGTGGAGTACGGCACCGAGGGCCGCTACAACTCCACCATCGATGTGGGCGGCCAGAAGTTCGTGGTGCTGCCCACGGGCGACGTGTGGTCGCGGCCCGACGGCTCCTACCTCAACAAGCTGCTCATCACCCGAGCCCGCCAGGACGACGCGGGCATGTACATCTGCCTGGGCGCCAACACCATGGGCTACAGCTTCCGCAGCGCCTTCCTCACCGTGCTGCCAGGTGCGTGCGCCTGCTCCCGGGGCCCCTCCGTGCCGCGGGCCGGCCTCTTGTCGCTGGGACCCGTGGCGCCGTTCCCCTCCCCAGCCCCCTCCTCGGTCCCTCTTGCAGACCCCAAGCCACCAGGGCCGCCCGTGGCCCCCTCGTCCTCGACCGCTAGCTTGCCGTGGCCCGTGGTTATCGGCATCCCGGCCGGCGCCGTCTTCATCCTGGGCACCGTGCTCCTGTGGCTCTGCCAGGCTAAGAAGAAGCCGTGTGCGCCTGTGCCTGCCCCTCCTCTGCCCGCACACCGTCTGCCCGCGACTGCCCGCGACCGTGGTGGGGACAAGGACCTTCCTGTGCCCTCCGCCCTCGGCACCGCCCCCGGTGTGGGGCCGTGTGAGGAGCTGGGGCCTCCGGCAGGGCCCCAACACCTGCTGGGCCCCGGCCCGTCTGCCGGTCCCAGACTCTACCCCAAGCTCTACACGGATGTGCACACGCACACGCACACGCACACGCACTCTCACGTGGAGGGCAAGGTTCACCAGCACCAGCACATCCACTACCAGTGCTAGACGGCAACACCTCTGGGGCGCCGGCCCGCGGCAGCTCTCGGTGCCGTGGGGGTGGGCACGTGGAGGTCAAGGTGGGCAGGCTGGGGGAGAGGGCCACCGAGGGAGACGGACCACAGGCAGGAGGCGCGGCCAGCACCCCGGGTGCCCGGTGTGTAGGACACACACACACGTATGACCTGGCTCTGGACACACACACACACACACATCCTCAGACTGAGACGCTTTGGGGAAGGCCCGTGTTTGTAACTTTGCAGTGTGCATGTAGCAGCGTGCTCGTTGATGAAGGAATCCCTTGGCTCCTGTGAGGATTTCACAGGGACCACGGTCAAGCCACCCCTCCCCGCGCCTGGCAGGAGATCTGAGAGGCACCCTGGCTTCGCGAACCGAGACTTCCCGCCCCCTGCCCTGTGCCTGCCGCCTGCGTCCCTGCCCAGGCCTCCGCGGGGGGGGGGGGGGGGGCGGCTATTTCTGCCACCACGCGTCTGGGTGTCCGGGAGTCCCCCTCCCCACCCCCCGCCCCGGGGACCCTGGGCCAGGAGGTCAGGCACAGCAGTCCCCGCCGCGTCCCGAGAGGCCGGAGCCCGGCCCCGGGGTGACCCTGCCCCGCCCGGCCTCACACTGCCAGAGATAAGGGCCCTCGATATTTATATTTAAGAAATTAAGATAATAATATTAATGCTGGAAGGAAGGTGGCGCCACAGACCCGGCCTGTCCCTGGGCCGGGATGCACCTGGCCTGATGGCCAACCGAATGGCCCGACCTCGGGGGGCCACACACCCGTGTCCCACTGCCGGTGGCAGCCCCAGAGCTCTGTAATTTTATATAGATTTTGGGCTGAAGCTTCGTATATTTAATTTATTTTGTTAAACAAGAAAAGGTGCATCCTTGCCCCTAAGCTGGTGTTTCTGTCTTTGGCATTTGTGTGTCTGCACGTCTGTGGGCCTGAGCACGTGTGCAGGTGTGTGTAGGTCTGCGTCTCTGTGCACGTGTGTCCGTGTTCATGCACGTGTGTCTGTGCACCAGGCTTGGGCCCCAGAAGCAGGAGCAAAGAAGGTTCTCGGGAGTCCCCGAGTTGGCCCGAGGCTCTGGGGCCGACACTGTGGGGTCCCTGGGGCCTCTCACCAGCTCCCCCGACCGGAACTCCGGCTGCTGTGTCTGCAGCGTTGACTGCCTCACGCCTGCAGGTGCCTCCTTGGGGAGCTGGAGTCCTGCATTCCTGGCCCGGGGAGCATCCCCTCTGCCAGTGTGGCCCCTGTGGCCCTCTGGCTTATGCTCTGGGGGTTCAGCTGGTGGCCTTGGGGGGCTGGGGCCTCGTCACCTCCGTCTGGGTGCCCGCTGCCTATCGGGCACAGTCCCGAGTCCGCCAGCCACCGCCAGGTTGTGAACAATGGTCTCGTTCTCCAGATGGGGAAACTGAGGATGGGATCCACTGCCTCTGGCCCAGGGCTTCTGTACCTTCTTAGGAAAAGGCACCCGTGTCAGGTGCTTTGTGCTCCTTGGAAGGTGGGGCAGGAGGAACGAGGCCTCGCCGGTGTCCAAGGTGCTACAGAGAGCAAAGAGCAAACTCTGCCCTGCCCCGCGGGCCGGGCACCTGCCACCCCGCCCAGGTACCGCCGGCTCCCTGCGGCTGGGCCCCCCCCGAAGTCAGGGCCAAGCCTGCCCCATCTCCCCTCCCCCTTCCCCAGCCAAAGGCGGTTCTGGGGCCCCTCTTCTTTAGCATCCCAGGGCTAGGCCCCATCCTCTGGCCCTTCTCCACTGCGACCCCAACAGTGCAGGATGGGGCCTCCTGCCCTCGATGTCACCCAATCCCTTGGCCTCCCGAGGATGGACCCCACTCCTTCTGTCCCCAAGGGGGCCTAGCCCTGAAGGAAGACCCACTGGGCTGATCCTGATTCACAGGCAGTGATGGAGGCTGGGGCAGGACTAGTGGCCTCTGGGTGACCGAGGGAAGCCAGCTGTGGGAGCCCAGCTGTAACAACCAGGGGGGAACCGTGGGGGCTTCAGACAACCACAGCTGGTGACAACAGATGTTCTCCTGATGGGGGGGGGGCAGTGGGGGCCGTCACCTGGGTGGGTTTTGGGGGGGGGCAGGGGAGGCATGGAAAGAGTGGACCCTGGGTGGTGGGGAGAACTCAGGCTACGGGACACCCACAGGCCCTGGGGGTGAGTAGTCCCACCCTGGCACCAGTGAGGGTGCAACCCCCAGGACTGCCAAAAGTGTCCATGTGCTTCCCAGCCTGGGGCTCCCGAAGGAACTGCCCTTGTCATCTGCTCCAGGGAGTTCTGGGGGCTAACTACCTGCCTGACCCTGCTGTCCCCTCTCACGGGGACCAGCAGCCCTGGGCTCCCCAACCCCAAGGGCCCTTTCGGGGCTTCCGAGGCCAGGCAGGCACTGATGGGCTGCTCGCTCTGTGACACGTGGGGAAGCTGGGCTGAGCAGGGGATCCCGCCCTGTCAACCCAAAGCCCATGTCCACATCTCCTGTGCGCCATGACCTGGGGCCTTTCAGCTGCCTGCTCTTGAGGCAACCGTGTGGCTCCAGAACCCCCCTCCATGCCTTTCTCGGGGGCCACCTCGCCCACCCCCAGCCCCCGCCATGGGCGCCCCTCCCCTGCCCCGGGGCTGCCTCCAGCTCTATGTTGCACCACTCCTGGGAGGACATCAGTGCCCACCTGGATGCCCCTTGACCCCGGCTACTGTCCCCTCCATTTGGTGTCCTCTCCCATGCAGGGACAGCCGATGGGACAGCAGTGGGGATAGACCGGTAGGTCTAGGGTGGGGGGGGGTGGGGACAGTAGGCACTGGTCCCGGGTGCGGGGGCTGTGGCTTGCAGAGCGTGTGAAAGACAGGGCGCAGCCTCACAAGCCCGGGGGTCCCAGGGCCGGGCCTCATCAAGCAGACGTTTGCTGACTGGCCAGCAGTGGGCTTCTCTGGGAGCCTGGCCGTTCCGCCCCCCTCCCCTTACGGCCGAGCCCACACCTGTGTCTCTGCAGGTGTCCTATGGCCCTTTGGGGACTCCCAAGCCTGATGCAGACAGAGGAGACTCGGTTGGTGCTAAGGATGGGGTCCCCCACCCAGGATGGGGCCCTGGGAACAGAGAGAAGGGGTGGGTGCGGAATCGGGCTTCCCCTGCCCCTTCTGCCCACCCCTGCATGGCCAGAAAGGCAGTGGGCAACTGCCAAAGGCATGGGGACCACTACAAGAACACAATGCCTGGTGCCCCCAGCTCTGTGGGGCTCTCTGGGACCCCATCTGCGGGCAGGTGCACCCTCAGAGTGACCCCCGGCCGAGCCAGGCTGGATGAGGACTTCTGATGGGCCATTTCGGGAGGACGCTCCCAGCATCGTGGGTGGGGGTGCCAGTGTACTGGGTAGGCGGGACCTGAGTACTGAGCCGGGCCAGCACCCTTCCCTCTGATCCGTTCCTGTGTGGTGATAAGCCGGTTCCCGTGAAGCCAGAGACCTTGAAAGGGCAGCTCAC
Organism: Acinonyx jubatus; assembly: GCF_027475565.1. NCBI lineage: Eukaryota > Metazoa > Chordata > Mammalia > Carnivora > Felidae > Acinonyx > Acinonyx jubatus. The sequence continues at coordinate 201,241,771 of NC_069382.1, read as the reverse complement.
GCTCTAACACTTTGGGTGTGACCCCCCCCCCCCCCCGCTCCGCATGCTTCCCGCCATCCTGGCTTCAAAGGGGAGTCTCATCCCACAGCTGTCCAGAGTGGGGGCCTCAGGCTGACAAGGATGGGTCGGGAGGGCCTGGCAGGAGATCAGAGCCTTGTCCTGGGGTCAGGCCAGGGGACCGGGGACAGGAATGCAGGATCCGGGACGCAGGAGAGGCGTCGGGAACATGGGGATATACAGTCAGGACACAGGATGGGGACAGATCAGCCTTGGCCTGGGACTCAGGGCTCAGGGTTAGGGGCCCACAGGTGACGGCCAGGCTGCCGGCCTCTGAGGCTGAGCTGTGTAGGGATTCTGAGGTCGCGGACCCGCTGCAGGGGCCGGCCTCACCAGGGGCTGCATGTCGGCCCAGGCCCAGGGCACAAGGCCAGGCCACCCAGGGACAGGCTGGCCTGTGGGGCAGGGGCGGCTGTGAGGTGAGGTACAGACAGGGCCAAGGCTGTTCAGGGAGCTGGGTCCCCCAGCTGGGCTGGGGGGAGGGGAGCAGACCCTGCCCCACACTTGGCACCAGCACAGGGCGTGAGAACCTCCTGGGAGTCCTAGGAGACCAGGGCCGGGTGGGGGTGGGGGGACAGGCTGCTCATCACGTGGGGGAGCTGGCCCTGGGGGCGGGACGGGGGTGGGACCTGTTGGGCAGGGGCGGGGCCTGGGGCAGGGGTGGGGCCTGTTGGGCAGGGGCGCCCTCTGTGCCCTGTGCTGACCTCAGCATGTGCCCAGCTGGACACGGCCACCCAGGCCTGGGGGAACCCGGGGCCTAGAAACTCTCCTGGGGGGGGGCCTGGGTGATGTAGGGTCCTTGGGTCCAAGGTTTATTTTTAGGCCTCATGAGGTGTCTCTGAGGAAATATTTGCTTCAGGGGTACTGGTCCTGCCCAGGGCGGTGGCTGGGGTGCTGATGGGGGGCCCTATCCCCACTGTCGCCCGTGGCCAGCCCTGGTGGGCAGGCAGGACCCAGGGAGGACCCTGCTCGCTGCCGGACCTCCAACCCCCACCCTGGGCTCCCGGTGGGCGTGGCCTCTGGAACAGGGGCGGGTCCGAGTGCTCCCTGGGGTGGAGCAGGGCCGGTTTGCCGCAGAAGTGAAGGAGGGACAGACCTGGTCTGCAGGCGGCCGCACCCCCCCCCCCCCCCCGGTGGAGGCAGGGCCACCCCCGGGGAAAGGCCCGTCCCCCTGGGCGTCTGGGGGCCTAGCAGGACTGCCGTGCATGTGCAAGGCCTCTGGGCCACAGGCTCCGCACCGAGCCCTCCTGCTGTCTGGCTCCCTCGCAGGTAGGTGTGGTCACCATGACACGGACGACCCTCACGAGGCCTGGTGGGGGCTTCTGGGCCAGCCCCTCACCGTGGCCCCTGGTGCAGTCCCTCAGGTGTCCGCTCCCCAGCCTGGGCCTGACCCATGGGCAGCCCCAGCCTCCCGCACTGATGGCCCAGCTCTGCCTGCTGGACCTTGTGAAGGTCTGTTCTGTCCTTCCTGAGGCCGGAGCCTGTCCTGAGGCCCCACCCAGGGCACACCCCGCCCCCCCGCCCCATGTCTGCCCTGCTGAGCTCTCCACAGATCCACTGCAGCCGCACAGCCCCACCTCTCTGACCCCGGAACGCGGCTGCCTGCACGTGAGACTCAGCACCCCCCCACCCTGCACAGGCTCATGTGCTTTGGGACCCTGGGGAGGAGCTGGTGCCCGCCCCCGGGCCCAAGGGGGTCTAGAGTACTGAACCTGCCTCCCACCTGGGCTCCTCCTGTGGAGACCACCCAGGGCCAGCCCCCACGGAGCCTCTCCTGATGGCTTGTCCCGGCCTCACAGACCCAGTCCTCTGCACTTCCCGGGGTCGGGGTCGGCCTGGGGTCCCGCCCGGTGGGCTCAGGAGCTCACCCCCAAAACTGCCTCTGCAGGGCAGCAGCCTGGCCCAGATGCTGTGGCCGCTGAGGCCTGGCCGGCTGCTCGTGTCCTAGCACCGCTGCTTTGCGGGCGGGAGCTGCTGAGCCAGGACGTGCACTAGCCCCCCCCCCCCCCCCCCGGTCTACCACGTGTCCCCTGCCAGCCAGGCTTCCTGTGCCCCCACCCTGGGAATCTCGGTCAGCTCAGGGCGTGGGTGGGTGGGGACTCAGCACAAATTCAGCATCAGCTTGGGACAGGGCAAGGCTCTGGGGTCAGGGGCCTCTCCGCACACGTCTGCCTCTCAGGGTGCCGCCTGGTTCCTCTCGGGGGGGTCTTGAGTCTGCCGTTCGTCTGGGAGGACAAGGCAGCGTGTTTGGGTCGGGCCCTGTGGCCCGCACAGGGGCCCGAGGCTTCCTGGGAGCTGGAACCCTGAAGCCGAGGTTCTGCGCCGGGCACACGCATCACCTCTCGCTCCCACTCGGGCTGGGTCCAGCTGGCCATGCCTGCTGGCTGGAGACTTGCTCCCTCCTCTGGCCGGGGAGGGCTCACCCCCAGAGGCTGCAGTGACCCCTGCCCGCAGTGTACCTTTGGGGTTCCGGGAAGGCCGAGGGGAGAGCCAAGCCCCGGGGAAGAGTGCACTGGCCTGGCGGGCATCTCAAAGGGGGAGCAGTGTGCTGTGGAGGGATCTGGGCGGGGGTGGGGGGTGGGGGGTGACTCCAGGGAGGGGACCGGACCGGGCCAGATGTCTATCCCCCACAGTGGCTGAGCTGAAACACACAATCCCAGACGGGGCTCGGGGACCCCCGAAAGGTCTGCACTAACCCCAGGTAAGGGAGTGGTGGGGCCTGAGGCTCCCACACCCCCAGACAGCTGTGTGCCCACTCCCACTGCCTGCGACAGCCGGGAGCGGGGGGCATCTGGCCCTCGGCCGGCAGGTGGTGACAGCTGCCAACAGCTGGCCGGAGGGGCGGGCGCCGGCCTTTTCCTGAATCGCAGGGGCGGGGGTGGGGTGGGTGGTGGGTTTTGCTGGGCCCTCAGGGAGCCGGGCCGTGTTGCCGTGGAAGGGGGTTGCGCGGTCCTAGAGAAGGCCGAGCTGCTGTGCTCCCACCTAGCCGGCCCTGGGCTCCGGAAGGGGAGCCGGAAGGGGTGTCTCGGCCCGTGCGCATGGGCTGAGGACTCCAGGAGGTTCCATCTGCCTCTTGCGGGGGCGCAGGGTCTGGGGGCTTCCTGAAGGGAGGGGCAAGGGTGGCAGAGCAGGGGAGGTGAGGGAATGGAGGAGGCTGGGCAGTGGGCAGATGTCTTTGCTGGAAGGCAGTGCACCCCCACCCATCCCCCCGCCCCCGGAGGGAGACAGAGCAGGTGAGCTACTGGGGGGAGGGGGAGGCCCTGGCAAGAGAGGAAGCCCGACTCCGGCTCTGGGCGCCCAGCTCCCCAAGCTTGAGATAAGGGGGTGGGGGCAGCGGGTCCTACCCAGATTCTCGAACTGCCTGGAAAACCATGAGCCTCTGCGGGTTCCTGGAGACCCGTGTGACTCTTCCCTGGGATGACTGTCCCTGTCCCCCCCAGACCCTTCCCAGCATCAACCCAGCAGCCTCCCAGGAAGACCCCCAACTGGGGTGGCACCAGGGCTGCTGCGACTGCCTGGCCCAGACCCTCCTCTGGGCCATGCCCCGGGGCCCTGGTTTGGGGGGGGTCACCCCGGAACTTGGGGACCACCTAGCTTTGGGCAGGCCCCCGGGGGCACGGGGCAACGGGCTCTGGGGGTCGCGAGCCCCTGCCCTCTCGGAGCCTCTCTGTGAGCCGGTGTCTGGCTCTGACCCTCTGACGTGTGGGCAGGAAGGTGGGAGTCCCGGGTCACAACCCCACCCCCGCCTGGCCCCGGGGAAGAACCGCCCACCACCCCGCTGCCTGGCCGCTACCCCAGGGCTCTGACTCAGCCTTGGGCACGGAGGGGGGCGGGATGGGCAGGGCTCCGCAGAGGCGAATTCCTTATTCCTTCACAGCTTTTTCCTCTATTTTGTTTCCACTCTCTTCTAAAAGCTGTTCTCCACTGTTCGTTCCTGGAGCCCCTCCAAGACCATCGGCACCCGGCTCCGCGGGGCAGCCACAGAGCTCCTTTGACGGTGGTGGTGTGGTGGCGCTAAACCAACAGTGGGGCGGGGGCTGGTGGCAGGGCGCCCGAGGCCTCGCGGAGGCTGTGCGGCCCGGCGGCGGGGTGGTGCTGTGCCCCGGGGCGCCGGGCTCTGCGGGCCGAGCTGGCTGTGGCCAGGCTCCCCGCCTCCCCTCCCCTCCGGCTCCTCTGGTTGGGGCTCAGACACGGTCAGCGCTGGCCCCGGGTGTTCTGGGGGAGGCCTTGGAGCACGTCCCCGGCCCCGCCAGTGTCCCGAGCGCGGGTGTCTGGCCAGCAGGGCCGGACTGCCTGTCGAGGCAGCGCGCAGCCCCAGGACCCTGGAACCGCCTGGGAGAAGGGGTGCTGGCTGCCTTAGGTTGTCTGTCCCCTGCCAGATGTCCCCCAACCTCGGGCTCAGGAAGGCTGTGGTTCTGGTGCCCACAACTGCACACAGTGGCACTCATTAAATGCTGGTGGGAGAAGCAGCGATGGGGCCCAGAATGTCGTGGGGTGTGGCACCAGACAGAGTGTGTCTGCCTCCCTCCTCTCCTCCAGTGACCCAGGAGACCTGGCCGTAGACAGACAACAGGGGCTTTCCTCCTGGCCCAGCAGCCGTCACAGGCCACGGGGAACCCAGGCTGGGGGCGGGGGGGCGAGGCTGGACAGCCATGAGCCACGGCCTGGCGACCGGAAGGGTCTGCATAGGGAAAGGCATGCGGAGGGCACGGCCGAGAACATCCCGGCTGATGTCCCTGGATGTGCGGTGGCCGTGCGGTGGCCGCTGGAGAGGACGGCCCGGGACAGACTCCCAGGCTCCCGGGCCTGTAGCTGGTGCCCACGGCCCTCTGCTCACTGGGCCCTCGCAGGCTGGAGGAGCCGTAGCTACAGACATGAGCACTGCCTACGGGGCCCGGCAAGGGCAGTGGCCCGGCCAGGGAGCGGGCCCAGAACGAGGCACAATCCACCCTTTGTTCCTGCGGCTGCTGGAGCCTGCGGGCCAAGAGGAAATGAGGGAGAGCCAGCCAGCAGCCCTCACCCGCCCGGCAGGCCCGGCGGCCAGAGGCTGGCGGACGCCAGGGCAGGGCCCAGCGGAGGGTTGGAGGGGCTGCTCCAGGGAGGGGCCGGCTGCCCGCCTCGCCACCCTCCGGCCCAGCACAGAGGGGCGTCTGCGAGGGGCCTGGGAGTCCCCGGCCGCGGCCTCCTGTGCCCCGACTGGGCAGCCGGCTCTGTGCACCCCAGCCCTCTCCCCTGTCCGCCCCCTCCGCTCCCAGGCACTGGCGGCCGGGCTGGCTGAGGGTGGCGGAGGCAGCGCGCCCTCGGACGCGAGCGAAGGGGTCCGCCGTCCGTCCTGTGGCAGGCTGGGCTTGCTGCCTTGCCCGTGGGGAGGGGGCACCCGGGAGGGCCAGCGCCCTGCCCCGTCTCACCCAGGGACAGTACGAGGCCTCAGATGGGAGTGTGTGCACACGTGTGATGCATGGCTGTGTGTGTGTGCACACGTGGGCATGTGTACTAGTGGAGGGGGCGGGTGTGTGGGGCTCGAGACCCCTTGCATCCCTTCCCCTCCTCAAACTGCATGCACCCCTGCTGGAGCCTCGTTCAGGAGGCTGCTGGTGGGGTCTCCCTTGGGGTCTCAGGGGAGCCGTGAGGAGGCCCGAGGCTGCCCGATCTGTCTCGGGGTGCGTGGCAGCCTTTGCCTGAACCTGTGTAGAGGCTGAAAGTGACCCCCACGCCCCTTTGTGGCGCCATGATCCTTCTCTCCCCCGGGAAGAGCTGACTCTGCCCAGCCGGGCCTACCTTTGATCTTCACAGGCCGCAGTCCCCATCAGGGCTGGGCAGCCCAGCAAGCTGGCCCCGAGGGGGCCTTATCAGGTGCCACCAGGAACCCGAGCCCTGGCCTGCGGCCCCTCACCAGGGGCACGGCAGCGTTCGGGTCACCAGGGAGCGGGTCCTGGGGGCAAACCCCACGGCCACCGTGCCCACCCTCAGGGTCTGGGTGCGGGCCCTCTGGGAAGCCTGGGGTCTGAAGGCTGCCCAGAAGTGGCAAAGGCTCTGGGGAGCGAGAGGGCCTGTCCCAGGGCAGAGCAGGCGGATCGCCGTATCCCCAAGGTCCAGGCTCAGCCAGGGGGTCCCGGACGAGCTGGCTCCCTAACTGGGTGGCACCGCCGTCAGGGGTGCCTGGACGCCCACCTCGGGGAGGGCGGGTGGCAGCCGGCCTACAGTTCTCACCCAATAGCAGACTTGAGCCCACTCCTGTGGGCCACGTGTCGACGTGTGTGGACACGCATGTGTGTAAGGACCCTGCCAACTGCCACGCACCAGGGTCTGCGCACACCCACCCAAACAGCCCCGTGGCCTTGGGCTGAGGTGGCGATCGCTGCTTGGAAGGCTGGGGCCTCAAACAACGCGGCCTGCCTTCCCCACGCCTGAGAAGGGGCCCCGCCTCTGGTTTCAGGGCGGCCGGGCCAGTCTGGCCTCACCCTGGCTCTCCCAACTGCTGGGTCCCCCAGACTTTCCCCCAGCCTCCTGCTGGCCACAGGGAGCTCGCCCAGATGGAGGGGGGTCCCAGGGCTGGGGTCCTGGCGCACGGCAGACGCTTCCGTCTTGAGGCCGGGGGGGAGGAGGGGGGGCGGGCAGCCCGAGCTGTGACATGGCAGCTGGAGCTATGGCACCAAGTGCTCCCGAGGCGAGGCTGACCTACTGTGGCCTTCAGGCCCTGTCGAGCCCCTGGTGCCCAGTGCTTATCCAGGAGTCTGTCAGAGCTGAGTCGAATGCCAGCCCGACCCCCTAACCTGATGAGGTCTCCCCTGGCAATGTCCCCTTCCGCTGATGGGCCTGGAAGGTCAGGTGGACTGCAGACTCAGGACCCAGGAGCACGTCCTCCAATTCAGGGGACCCCCCCCCCCCCCGCTGCCGATCATCCCACAGCAGGTCTGGCTCTGTTCTCTCCCCACGGACTCGGTGAGGCAGGGGAGTGGCACATGTCCCTCTGGTGGGGCCGCACTGTGTACAGGACTACACTTTCACGTGACAGGTGAACAATTTTGCCAAGGGGTGGCCTTGGCGTTGGTGAAGCATGCGACTCTTGATCTTGGGGTCGAACCCCACGTTGAGTGTAGAGGTTACTTAAAAAAAATAATAAAATCCGTAAAAAAATATTGCCAAGAAGGCGTGTACCAAGGAAGCCGGGATGGTGAGCAGGTGACAGGCTGCCTCTGCAGAGACGCTGTCCCCGGGGGTCACCTGGAGTCAAGTGTGCTGGCATGGAGCCCCAGGACCCTCTGGGCCCGGAGGGGGGCCGCCGCTGGGTCTGGCAAGGAGTCCTCAGCGCAGGTAGGGTGTCCAAAGGTCACACGCCTCCCCCAGTGCTCACCTCCAGAGGCCAACCGACCGTGGTTTGTTCGTGTCCTTCTGGGAGGTGGGCGGGGCAGCAGCCTGGGGATGCGGTCTGTGCGGCAGGGACCCACCTCTGCACCCCTGCAGCCGCAGCACCAGGGACCCCGGTGGCCTGCACGCATGCTCAGGGGTGCTCCGTCCACAGCTGGTGGGGGGCTCTGTCTTCTAGACACGTTTGCACCGGGGCCTGGGGCTCCGCGTCCAGGTGGGTGGGAACAGACGCCCCCCAGCGGGGTGTCAGGGCAGCGGGTCGGGGCTCTCAGTCCTCCCTTGGGACCGAGGTTCCTAAAGGGAACGTTGGTGAGGACAGCCCTGCCAGGGATCAGGAAGGGTGGGGGCAGGGCAGACCCCGCTGGCGAGTCTCGGGGAAGCTTCTTCTTCCAGAGGCTGCAGTGCTGCAACTGAGGTTCCAAAGGGCCACCACTTATCTGCTTGATCCACCGACATGGACAAAACACCGCGGGTCCCTGCCTCCCGGAAGGTCTCCGGGCCGCAAAGCCGGTAACTGTTGTCTGTCACCTGCAGCTTCTTCCGGGGAGGACGAGGCTGCAGGTGAGCCCAGCCTGACAGCCTCAGGGCCCTCGGCCCCTGGGGAGACTGACCACCCGCCCCCCCCCCCAGGCTCACGGCTCAGACGCCCACTACCCGGTGGTCTGGGGTCACGGTCTCGAGGGTGTCCTTGGAGGAACAGGCATCTATCTGTCAGGAGCTGCCTGAAGCCAGAGCCCCTGTGGTGGGTTCCTCTTCTCACGTCCCCTGCCGGCCGGCCGGGGTGCTGAGGGACCAGCCTGGCCTGGCAGAGGGCTGGGGGCGCACGAGGGGGGCGCACGAGGGGGGCTCACTCGGGCAGGGAGCAGAGACTCTGCTGGGGCGTCTTCGGAGTCTTCCCAGCCCTCACCCTCCACCCCCCGCCTGGCCTGGCGCGTCCATGGGCAGGAGGGGGCTCTGGGCGTGTACAGTGCCAGGCGGGTGCCGCCGCGGGGGCTACCCTTGGCGGGGTGCGGGAGCTGGCCGGGCACGGTGGCAGAGCCGGGCGCCAGTCTCGCGTGCAGGGGCGTCGGGGCGTCTGTGTGCGGCGAGCGGGCGGGAGCGGTTCTGGGCTCACATTACAGTTTCCACTGGAAAACAGCCCCATTCTGAACATTGGCTCCGAGCTTTTAAAAAATTGCAAATATATCCAGTTTCCAGACGAGCGCTCACCAAGTGAACTTGGCTGTTTCTGCCGGGCCCACCGAGGGGGGGCGCCTGGCCCAGTCGCAGCCACAAGCTGGGGCCAGGTGGGCGGGGCCGGCCCGCAGCTCCGGGGGGCGCCTCGGCTGGCCTGGCCCAGGGCTACCGGGCCCCTCGCACCCAGAGGGACACAGGGCACAGGCCAAGGTTCAGGGAGTGGCCACCTCCCCACCACACAGGGCTGTGTCAGGCCGCACCCTGGGGCCAAGGTGTGTGGCCACCGACTGCCACGTGCTACTGAGCCCTGTGCGTGCCACACACTCACGTGTGGCTGGAGACGGAGCAAACCCAGGCTTCTGGGGTGTCGGGGCCACGAGGTGGCGGCTGACTCCGGGGCCCTCCCTAGCTGTCACCTGCAGTTGCGTGTGTGGAGGGGGCTCGGTGTGCACACGCGAGTGTGCGGTGTGCGTGTGTGTGCGTGTGTGGGTGTCCCGCGCCTCCCTCACGCTCAGGGATCAGGGCAGGGCTCAGGCCCCCAGCACCCCTAGGACATCGGGGAGACCAGGTCCCCAGGGAGGTCCCGGCCCTGGGGGCAGGCGGGCCATGCTGGGCCCTGGGGGGCAGGCCCTTTGTTGACCTTGGCACCCCTGGGGAGTGGACCGTGGGGGGCAGAAGTCTGCTGGCCTGGTCCCTGTGTGTCCCCACGCCAGGCACCCCAGGTCAGGAGTGAAAGCCCCATGCCTCCCTCTGGATGGCCTGTTTTCCTTGGAAGGCGGGGAACAGTCTCCTGTGCAGTGTGGCTGAGACACCAGAGGGCAACAGTGCCCACCCGGTGAACCCGGACCCCCACCCCAGCTGCGTCCCCAGCTTCAGAGAAGGCTCTTTCTGATGCCAGAAACACGTGGAGACTCTTCCAAGGACCAGATTCGAGCTCTTTGCGGGTGGGAGTCGGGCAGCCCAGAGTAGGAAGGGGGGTGCAGGCAGCTTGGAGCCCGGGCCCTGCCCCTGCTGCCTGCACTGCCCACACAAGACATCTCAGCTCCTGGGGGAGGCGGCCGGGGCTGGACACGGTTCAGGAAGGTGCTGACCCATCTCACAGATGGGAGAGCGGCCCCGCTCATTAGTCCTGAGGGGAGCTGATGTTTCTTCCTTTTAAACCTAGGTTCTGTCAAATGTCTCCTCTGAAGGTGGGGATCCCTCAGGGGGTTCTAGAAGCGCTGGTGACCCCAGTTCCTCCCCAAGGGTGGGGGCCACCAGCAGGGCCTTGTGGTGACCCTGGCCCTGGGGTTGTGTGCCCAGAGCCTTCCGTGCTTTTCCTCATGGGGGACACACCCCTTGTTGGTTTATGCTCAGGAAGCGCACACGGCAGGAAGAAAACAAGTCTCAGCGGCTAAGAACCCCCCTCCCCCTGCCTCCGCGCCCCGTCTGTGCTCCCAACCGCCCGCCCCTCCTCCCCACCACCTCCGCGCTCCGATCGTGCTCCCAAACCGCCCGCCCCAGGTCCTGGCTCTGAAAAGTCCTGAGGCAAATCGTTTTTCTGCCAAATTTCAGTGTGAGATGTAGAAAGGCAGAAACCAGAAGCAGTGAAAGTGAAAACAGAAAGAAAGGAGGCTTTCCTCAGAGGAGAAAGGTCTGGAAGGGGCGCGGGAGCTGGCCGCCTGCCTGGGGGACACAAAGTGGGGTCAGGAGGGCCTTGCCTGGCACATCCTGCTCACGCCCACCAGGGCCGAGGCCCCACATTAGGGCCAGTCACCCAGGGCCGGGGACACAGCCAGCAGCCCACGAAGGCCATGGCCCTCTGGGCCCGGCCCCAGGGCCGTGTCCCGTGTCCAGGAGCGGGAAGGGGTTTGCCGAGAGGGTCCTGAGGGTGCCAGCCGTACGTGTGGTGTGGCCGGCCCGTGTCCTGGAGGCCCGTGCCACGTCCGCACACGACGGCAATGGACAGCCTCACCCGGGAGGGCAGGCCAGGCAGGGAGCAGGGGCTCTGCCCTCACTGAACACGTGGTGAGGCTCGGAGTGGCTTTGTGCCTCAGTTTGCCCAGTTCTGCAGCCACGAGATTGCACTCACAGTCCCTGCACTCTGCGGACTCCGATGCCCTTGGTCGTGTCTGGACCCTTCAAGGACACTGGCGTTCACGACGTCATATCACTCCTCACCCCTGGGTCAGCCCCTACCCCCCAGCAGGGGCTCCAGTCACCCCCACGACGCAATACCTGTTTGGGCCACCCCCTGCCCGGTGCCTGCCGGGGAGAGCAGGGGGGGCTCTGGACGGGGGCCCTGTGTCCACTCCCTCCCAGCCTGGCTCTGCGCTGTCCCCTGGCTCCCGCCCTGTGTTCTGAGCCCCGCCCCCCCCGCCACCGCCCCTACACGTGGCCCCAGCCCGAAGGGCAGGGGGCTTGCTGTCTGCGGGATCCAGTCTGCATCTCAGTGTCTCTACAACGGTGAACTAACATTTCCTGAAGATGAATTTATGAGGTTCTTGAAGGTCTGTAACTCTAGTTACCGAATTCTTTCCTCCCTCCCGCGCTTCTGCAGCTGGCAATTTCCCTTCCTCGGGGAAAACGCTCCTCCTCCCCGCCCCCCCCACCCCCCAGCTGTGCACGTGAGGCCCCACACCTGCCGCCAGAGGACACAGTCCGGCCGCAGCGGCCACAGTGACAAGTGAGGGGCCCGGGGTCAGGTGCAGAGCTCCCCCCCGCAGTCCCGGGAGGCAGGAGGCCCTGCTTTCCAGCCGCACGTGAGGCCATGAAGCCTGAGGAGGGGCATCTGAGACCCCCAGCCGATGGGTCCCAGGTCCTCCGCTCAGGATGTGGCCACCGTCCTGCGCTGTGAGCCCTGGTGTGGCCGCCGGGCACACCCACTGCACAGACCACAGTGTCACTGAGTGTGTTCGGTGTCCCTGGGGTCAGGCTGGCTCTTCTAGAAGCAATTTTCCAAGTAATGTGGGTGCTGACTGTGACATACAATTACTTGCTGGAAAGATGTGGAAGCCCCCACCCCAGCCCCCTCCCGCTCTTGCAGGAATCTCCTACCGCACCTGGGATCTGCCAGTCCTGTCCAGAAGCTTCCGCCCACTCTGTGCACACCCTGAGCACGCTGGACCTGCAGCCACCCTCCCGCCAGGCTCCAGGAGGTGGCTGTGCCCGTCTCAGCCCGTCAACATCGGCTTCCTGGGCTGTGGGTGCAGCCAGCACGTGTCCACGAGCCCAGCAGGCAGCACGGTGACTGCCAGAGACACAGGCCCTGCAGCCCCCTCCCCAGATCGCCTCCAAGGATACAGGCAGCTTCGCCCAGACTTCTAATCGCTCCGTGACAGGTTGGAAATTTGAGAGTGAAAGTCCTCGGCCACAGAGATCCCAGGGCGTCCTTGGCCAGGGCTCACGGCGGCCCCGGTGTCTCCGCAGCCGGCAGGACAACAGGCCCTTGGGCGCCTCAACCACACGGGCTCCCTCCACCCTTCGCCAGGCCCGGATGCGAGTTGGTCACTCGGACTTTCTGAAGCAAGTATCTACACGGCAGTGCCCGGACGGCCACCCGAATGTAGGTTTTCATCTGGAACGCCTGCTTTGGCCACGAGGAAACGTCGGCTGAAGCCGGATGAGAATCCTTCCGCTTGCGGGATTGGCCCGTGTGCTTAGAACATGCCCGTGGTCGTGGCTCAGGGAGGCACGTGTCGGTGTGAGCATGCCACGTGTGCGTGTGCCAGCCTGCGTGGCACCAGCAAGGAAGGGCGGCCGTGTGACTTTTCTGTGTGTATGAAAGTTGAGGCGAAGGGCTCGGCTTGGCAAGGGGAGCCCGAAGAGGCCCCCCGGGGGGGGGGTGGCTTGACATCGGAGCACCAAGCACCTGCCCCGGGGTGTGGTACCAACCTTCTCACCAGGCAGCGGGGTGCCTCCCGTGACACAGAGTTCAAGGCTGTGTGGACATCTGCCGGTGTGGCCATCCCTCCCGGGGCCTCTCCCTGCCCTGATAGCGGGAGGATCGAGGGTCCAAGATGGGGCGCAAACAGGGAGTCAGGGACGCCCGCCCCTCCTCCTGCCGTGTGAGTCCCGGCTCCACGGGTCCCTTAAGCACAACGCAAAATCGGTGCAGACTTGGATTTACCACCGAAGAATTTTAGGAATTTCCTCCCGTCTGAGAAGAAAACTCCCTCCATGTCACTACTGCGGGGGCGTGGAAGGCCTCTGTGCCCCTGGGGGTGCGCTTTGAGCCTCTGGCTGCACAGTGTAAGGTCCAGGGCACCAGGGCGTCCGGGCTGGGCCGGGGGCCTGGTGGCGGCAGAGCCCACACCCGCTCCCTCCGCGCTCGCCCTTCCCGTCTTCCTGGCAGTCCCAGTTCTGCATCACCGGCCCCAGAAAACTCACTGCTGGCCACGGGCGGGGGTCCACGGCGGCCCGGTCACCGCTGCTCCCGGTGGCTGTAGTTGGGAAATAGTGCCGCTCAGACACCCTTTCTTTCACTTTGTAAACTAATATCCAATTTGACACTTCATCCATGGACATTTTACAGCTAAAACCAAAGTTTCTGACAGACGGCGTCAGCTCAGTCTTAGAGGCCGGCGCCTGGAAGAGGACGGGGGCACAGCCTTCTGCAGGCTGCTGGCCTCCGAGGGGGGCGGGGGGCGGGGGAGGACGGTGAGCGCTTAGCGACCTGTCCTCCGCAAGGCAAGGTCGCGCCGGGTGCATGGGGCCACCGTGTCTGCGAGCTTGTGAGCACTGGTCCCAGATGCAGGACGTGAGAACGCAAGCCGGGGAAACCTTCTTATCTAGGGAAAAGGGACCAGAATATGTCCTTGCTTACATGAAAAAAGGAACCACAGGACTAGGGCTGTCCAGGGGAGCGGGGAGCCGGGGGCCAGGTGGTCCTCTTTAAAGGCCCTCCTTTTGGGTATGTTGGACTTTAGAACCAGGTAAACGTGTGCTGCAATGATAGAGAATTCGATGGAAAACAATCCCTAAAAACAAGGGGTTTGGAGAAACTGCACCAGCTGCAGGCGGGGATCCCCGTATGGTCCCTGTCATCTGAGTCCCCACGCAGCCCAGGGGCTCCAGGGCTGGCCTCAAGGCACAGGTGACGGAGCTTCTGCAACACCCAGCCAGGGATTCCCACCCCTGCCAGCTGCCCTCCCCTCCCCTCCCCTCCCCTCCAAGCTCCAACAGGCACCCTAGCCCTTCACCAGGCTTTCCCGGGCCAGGGGCTCTGGGGGCTTTGGGGTGCCCGTGACTCACAACCTGCTGTCCCTCCCCACCGGGCCTCCCTCCTGTCCTTTCCCAGCACCCAAGAGGAGCAAGGCTTCCAGGCCTACGTGGGAGGGGGAGGGCGAGCAGGGTGGGGTGAGTGCACTCCCCTCAACGTGCCTGTTACAGAAGCTGCTCCGGGGCCCAGTTTGGCTAAAACCAAAACAAATGGTCCCACAAGTCCGGCGTCCTCCGAAAGATGACAGTCTGGAAGGTCCTTTCTGGCCAAATGGCAGACTGAGCCCTTGGGGAGGGGGCAGGCAAGGAGGGAGGGGGATTGAGGGCCGGGGGGTGTGGGGAGGAGGGTGCAGGAGGGGGGCAGGGATTGGGGGTGGAACTGGGGGATGGAGAGGGAAGGGGATTGGGGCCAGGGTGGACGGGGGACTCTGCCCCAAAGCTAGGCTATTTCCAGGCATAAGTGTCATCTTGTAATTAAGACAAGATGAGGAGAAAACTGAACATGGTAGATAAGCTGTCAAATATCTACTCCGCACGTATTGGGTGCACCGGGTCAAGGGGTTGGGTACAACACGCAACCCTACTGGGCGCACCGTGTCGAGGGGGTTGGGAATAACACACAAACCTACTGGGCGCACCGGGTCGAGGGGGTTGGGTACAACACGCAACCCTACTGGGCGCACCGTGTCGAGGGGGTTGGGAATAACATGCAAATAGCCTTCACGGGCACATTTGAACAGAATACATTATAAAAGCGGGGCCGGTGCTGCCACCTGAGAGGCCTGCTCTCACAGTGTCACACCCACCCCTGCACGGAAGCCCTGAAGTGCATTGAAGAGGTTTGTCCCACCTGTAGAGGTAAGAGCTCAGTCCAGAGATGGGCCCGAGGCCCGGTCTGCACTTGCAAATACGCGGGTTTCTGGGCACCTTACTACCACTGGTACTCAAGGACCTTCCCTGGGGGCCGAGTGCCAGGCCCCCCTCGCCCCCTCCCCACAGCACATCCTGGGTGGTGTCCCCTCAGACAGGTGACCAGGCCTCCGGTGGCCGTGACGGGGCCGCTCCGCACTGCCGTCCCGCGTGACAGAGCCCCGTGGGGCAGATGGCCGCACACTGGAGGCGCCGGGCGCTGCCCCCCAGGCCGCGTGTGCGGGGCACGGCTGCCGTCTTTGTTCGCGGCAGGGATGGCACTATTATTCAGATATCTCATTTAGTTTTGCCTTTCCAGTGAAAATTATTAAACAATTTTTTTTTTTATTATTAAGGTTTATTTATTTTTGAGAGAGAGAGAGACAGAGCGTGAGCAGGGGAGGGGCAGAGAGAGAGGGAGACACAGAATGCGAAGCAGGCTCCAGGCTCTGAGTGGTCAGCACAGAACCCGACGCAGGGCCCGAACCCGAACCCGAACCGTGAGATCACGACCCGAGCCGAGGCCGGACGCTCAACCGACCGAGCCACCGATGTGCCCCGGAAGTTCTAAACACATCACACGACGCCATCCCAGGTCATCAGAAAAATGCTTTATTCAACGGCGTTACTTCATTCCACGCAGATGCGCGCACGAGCATGTTTACTGCCTAATGCACACACGCCAGAGCCGAGGGGGCCCGGAGGGCCAGGCCGGGGACGGGAGCTCGTTCACCTTCCGTGCGGGACTCCCTCGAGGCCAGCAGACCCTGCGGGAGCATGGACAGCCGTGACCCAAGGTGGACACGCCCGGGACCGCCACTCACGTCTCAGCCACTCACCAAAGCGCCGCGGCACGACCATCAGGAACGCACAACGCGTCGCGTCTGCTTCTGCCACACACGCGCGCGTGCGGGAGAAGCAGCTGCCCTCGGAGCAGGGCACACTTGCCTGTGTGCTGTCTCTGCAGCAGTGCGGAGATGCTGATGGGCTGCCTGGGGGCCGCTGCCTGGGAGCCCCCCAGGCTGGGCGAGCCCCCTCTTCCTGCTTGGCCTGGGGCCTGGGGCGCGGGCACCTGGGACAGCCCCTTGCCGGGGACAGGCAGCGGTGGGACCCTAGGAGTAAACCCGACAGACACAGAATCCTCAGCGACAGGGCCTCCCCGGCCCCCCCGCCCCCCTCCCCCCCACCCCACCGCATCGACCACGCCCCTCGGAGCTTTCCAGTTCTTCGGTTTTAAAAAGCAAAGCATGAAGCGGTCTACACGACATAACCCTGCTCGGAACACACGCAGAGGGGTTTAAGAAGCAGTACACAAAGGTCAGCGGCATGAACTACAGTGAGTCAGGTGGTGGACACCTGGGGCGGGGACACTACCTGAGGGCCTGGGGCAGCTCCCTGTGACTTGGCGTCGGGCCGAGGGGCTGAGGGCCGGGGCGGGCGACGCTACCTGCGGTGGACAGGAGCAAAAGGTGAAGACAAACACAGAGGCCCATCCCTCTGCCCTCGGCCGCCCCCTGCCACGTCCCCGACCTCCCGCACCCACACCCTTCCCGACCGGGCGGACGCACCCACAGGACTGGAACGGAACTCCTGGGATCCAGTGCTGTGGCCCCCATGCCCGGCAGCTGCCCAGGGCACACCCGGACTGGACCGCCAGCCCCGCAGAGCTTCCGCCCGACACCGAGCTCTGGGCCGCAGGCTGGGCTGGGGAGGGCACCCGGGATGCAGACGGCTCAAGACATGTGAGGAGACCTGCTCTCTGTCCTACTCTGTCCCTGCTCCTGTCACTCAGAACCACTGGCAGGGAAAGGCACTTTCACCAGCTTCTGGCTCTGAGTCCCTTAGCCCCAGCACCGGCTCTGGTCTCCGCCCACACCGCCAGGCTCCCGAATTCCTGCTGACATCCTCCGTGCTAATAAGAAGCTTCTTTGAAAGATGCAAACAGCCCCTGGCACGCATTAGTCACAGCAGAGAGCAAATCTGAAGACTACTACTGTTTAATACCCGAATTCCTTTGCATCCAAATCTTGGAGAATTTTAACAGAAGAATGGCAGGGAGAGCAGGGAAGACAGCATTTAGGCTCCCCGTGTTTCCTTTCACAGTGAAGAACCCGGATCAGAGAGGGGCAGCGCCTTTCCCAGGGCCGCACGGCCCACCCAGTGGCCAACAGGGACCTCGTGTCTCTGCCCACCGGCCATGCCGCAGCACAATGGCTGAGACCAGAGACGCAAAATGACTCGTTACTTATCTCCTGTGTTTTATGATGGTTTGACACCACGGGGCCTTACTTATTCTGGGAAGACCACCCCTCCCAGGGCTAGCTGACTTCCAAAGAGTAACGATTCGTCTGTGAGCTGGCCTGTGACATGAAATCTGAGTGCCCAGAGGTGCTCCCCATCACCTCCCCGCTCTGCCCTACCCCCATCCCCAAAACTACTGAAATGATCCCAAGTAGCCAATCCCAAGCCGTCCTCACTGCCCACCACTCCTTCCCGTGAAGACCAGCCTCCCTGCTCCCTCTGCCCGAGGGCCCCTGTGGGGTGTGCCCGCCTCCGGCTGCCGGGGCTGTGAGGAAAACCTTGTCTCCTGGTGGGCTGGCCACACATCTCATCAGACAAGTCCCGGGACATTTTAACCCCGGTGCAACACAAACGGTAATGGCAGGTTACGTGCTCAACACGCTACAGCCCACGGAGAGGGAGTCTTAGTTACTCTTTGCGGGACTCGTGGCGATGACGGTTATCAACAGAGATGAGGGAACCGAGGCCCCTGGAGGTGAACTCACAGGGGTTTGGGGTTGACGCCCCGCACGCGGCAGGTGGGACCCTTGTGACACACGGGGTCTAAGCGGGAACCCCGGCCACGCGGGAACTCCAGAGCAGGGCACGACCGAGCACTCGGGCGCTGGGGCGTATCCCCTGCTTCAGCCCTGCTGGGACCGGGCGCTCAGACCAAGGCTCCCCTACCGACAAGACGGGCAGCAAGTCAAGGCCCGTAGCTCCTGTTCCAGAAAGCCATGCTGTTCAATGAGGTTAGAAAGATTTCCATTGGCAAACGAGAAATTGGCCGTTTAGAGAGGACAAGTTCCCTTATCCAGAATACGGAAAACCTCGTCGGCCTGTGGCGGCAGACGGACGAGACCGCGCTGTTTCCTGAACGAGGCACCAACGTGCCACCGAGGCAGGTGCTGGCGGGCGGTTGCTGAGGGGGAGGGGTCCCGGGTGGCGGGGAGCAGGGCGGCTGTGCCCGGGGCAGGGGGGTGCTCCCCGCTCCGTCAAGCGCGCTCGTGGGGAAGGGGCCCAGGCTGCGCAGAAGCCGGGACCAGCCGGACACAGATGTGAACCCCGGCACGGCCAGCCCACGGGGGCAGCCGGCAGCCACACGTGGACCGGGTGGTGGCACAGCAAGGTGGGGACAGCCAGGGGCGGGCGGTGCCGAGCCGGCTCCCGCACGAGAGACGAGATCGTCTTAAGACGACAAAGCCGGAGGGCTCCCCGCTCGAGGAGGAAACCAGGGCGGCCCAGGGCAGCATGACTCAGGGCCGACTTCTCACCAGGTGGCAGCAGGAACCTCCATGGGCTGGAAGCGGTGGCCCCCGGAGCCACGTCCAGGGAAGCGAGCCTCTGAGATGCACACGAAGTGAAGCCACTCAGACGTGGACAGAGACCGGGAGAACCCACCGCCAGCTGCCCTGCCTTACGACGACAGCGCGCTTCAGGCCAAAGGGAAAGGAGAGCGGCCGGTAACGAAGCCCCGGAGGTGGTCAAGTAAAGGGTGTGTATGTGTGCCTTTGTCTCAAGACCTTCAAGAAATGGGAGTTTAAAATCATTCGCGTGCTGTGTTCCTGGGTAACACCTGTGGACGCCGTATGCGTCCCCACAGCACACGTGGTTATACGTCAATGAGACGCCACGCAGCGGGGGAGGGGTGTCGGGGGACAGTGTTGCTGAATCTCACCACAGGTAAGTCAGCTTTCACGTCAAGTACATTGCGATGGGCGCAGCCTAATTCCTAGGCAATCACGGAAAATAACACGTTGCCGGAATATCAGCCGCAGAATCGAACGTGTGTCGATTCAGTGGGCTCGGCCACCCTGACACAGCACCCCAGGCCGGGGCCGGGCTTTACCAGCGGACACGGTCCTGGAGGCTGGCTGGCGTCCAGGAGGGCCTGTCCCCGGTTCCCCGCTGGCATCTTCTCTGTGTGCCCTCACCGACCTCTGGGGCGGGGAGCCAGTGAGCTCCCCGGTGTCTCCTTTCTTTGTTGCTGTTTTACGGTTTTGTTGACATAAATACAACGTGCTTTCCCCCCCTTTTTCTGGTGTCTCTTCCTATAAAGACACCAACCATATCAGACTGGGGTCCCACCCAAGGACCTCATTTACCTCTTAGAGGCTCAGTCTCCAAATACAGTCATGTGGCAGGGGGTTAGGGCTTTAATGTGAATTTTGAGGGGAAACGATCCAGCCCATAGCAAAATCATACACTAAAAATATTTAAAGTGAAAAAGGCAGTTAAGGAGATACAGACAACAAATCCCAAGACATACATAAAATAATAACAAAATGGCAGACATATATGCAAACATACTAATAACTGTGTTAACTATCAGTGGACCAAGCAGTCCAGTCAAGAGGCAGGGATTTTAAGAATGAAACCAGGCAAGAAGGAAAACATCTCATACTATCTGCAACAGGCACACTTTGCATTCAGACACAAATAGGCTGAACGTTTTAAAATGGGAAAAGATACGCTATGCAAACCGTCACCAACCTAAAAATTAAATGAAGAAAATCCCACCATCAAACATAATTACTGAGGCAGGAACGTATCAGTAGAAATGAGACCTGTACGCTGAAAACCGCAAAAGATCCCTTGGGTAAATCAGAGATGCGAGAAGCGAGGAGACGTCACCAACAGATCCCGAGACTCAAAACTCTTAAGATACCAGTTCTCCCGCAAACTGATTTGCAGATGCGGTGTAACTGCTATCAAAATCTTAGCAGGATTTTTTGGTAGAATTTGACAAACGGATCTTACGATTAATGTAAAAACGCAAAGGACCTAGAACAGCCAAGATTATTTGGGTAAATTAAGAACAAAGTCAGACGGCTCCCACTGATTTCAAAATTTACGGTAAAGCAAGAGTAAGAAGATGGTATTTTGGGGGCGCCTGGGTGGCTGAGTCGGTTGAGCATCCGACTTTGGCTCGGGTCATGATCTTGTGGTCCATGAGTTCGAGCCCCGCGTCGGGCTCTGTGCTGACAGCTGGGAGACTGGAGCCTGTTTCAGATCCTGTGTCTCCCTCTCTCTGCCCCTCCTCCGTTCACGCTCTGTCTCTCTCAAAAATAAACATTAAGGGGCGCCTGGGTGGCTCAGTCGGTTGAGCGTCCGACTTCGGCTCAGGTCACGATCTCACAGTCTGTGAGTTTGAGCCCCACGTCAGGCTCTGGGCTGATGGCTCAGAGCCTGGAGCCTGCTTCCGATTCTGCGTCTGCCTCTCTCTCTGCCCCTTCCCCGTTCATGCTCTGTCTCTCTGTGTCTCAAAAATAAATAAATGTTTAAAAAAAAAATTTAAAAAAAAACTTAAAAAAGATGGTATTTTTGAAATGTTTAAGTAATCTCTATACCCAACGTGGGGTCAAACTCATTACCGTGAGATCATGAGTCACATGCTCCACCAACTAAGCCAGCCAGGCATCTCCAGGAACACAGTATTTTGATTAGTGGAAGAGAATACAAAGTGCAGAAGAATACTTTGACAGGACTGACCAATTAACTTCAATTTTGGACTTTTTATATGCAGAATTACAACAGACTTTTACGTATGGATCTTGTATCCTACAATCTTACCAACCTTGTTTATGATTCCTAGTATTCTTAAAGATCCCTCATGATTTTCTGCACACAAGGGCACACCGTCTACAATAAAGACACTCTACTCATTCTCACCCAACCGATGTGCCTTTCACTTCCTTCTCTGGCTTCCCTGCACCGGCTGGAGCCCTCAGTGGATGTCGGACAGGAGAGGGGCTGTGGACCAGAGGCATCTCACCATGTCCCCGGTCTCAGAGTACAGCATGATCCCTCTCAACAGTACCTGGTCAGCTCTGGGCTTTCTGCAGATGCCCTTTACCTGGCGAAGAGGTTGCCTTTTATTACATGTTTCTTGAGAGTTTCTACAGTGAATGATTGTAGAATTTTGTCAAATTATCTGTTGAAAAGCTCTGATGTTTTTTAGGTCCTTTACTTCTACTAGTATACTAATTAGTCGATCTTCAGACGTCAAATAACCTTGAATTCATAGGATAAATCCCACTTGGTGATGGCATACAATCCTTTTCCTAGGTTGCTAGATTTGATTGCCTCATATGTTTTTGAAGAATTTTGTATCCATATTCATAAGGAATACTGCTCAATTATTTTTCTTGTGCTGTCATTGGCTTTAAGATATTGCTGACCTTATGAAAACTGGAAAGTGTTCAGTCCCCTCCTACTTTCTAAAAGAACTCATATAGGACATTAGCTCATTAAATGTCACATAAAATTCACCCATAAAGCTATTGGGAAAAGGGCTTTTCTTTATGGAAAGATATTAAAATTACGAATTCAACTTCTTGATGGAGGTCCATCCAGATTTACTATTTCTTCTTGAGGTAGTTTTGATAATGTCTTGATAGGAATTTATTCATTTCACGTAAGTCATCTACTTTGGTAGTACAGAAGTATTCACAATATTCTTATAACCCTTTTAATATCTGTAGGGCGTATAGTGGTACTCCTGATACTGGTAATTTGTGCTTTCTTGGTCACTGTAGGTAAAAAGTTTACCAATTTTGCTCATCTTCTCAAAGGACAAGCTTTAAGCTCCACTGACTTTTCTCTGAGAGTTTTCTATTTTATATATTTCAAATTTATTTCGTTGTAGTTAACTCCCTAAGATGGAAGCTCACTGGTTTTAGGTCTCCTTCCTTTCTCATGCATTTTTTTTTTAATGTTTTTTTTTTTAACTTATTTTTGAGAGAGACAGAGCAAGTGGGAGAGGGGCAGAGAGAGAGAGGGAGACACAGAATCTGAAACAGGCTCCAGGCTCTGAGCTGTCAGCACAGAGCCCGACACGGGGCTCAAACTCACGAACTGTGAGATCATGACCCAAGCCGAAGTCAGACGCTCAACTGACTGAGCCACCCAGGCGCCCCTCTCACACAAGCATTTAAAGCTATACATTTCCCTCTAAGCACTGCTTCACCTGCATCTCGTATATTTTGATATGTTGTATTTTCTTTCATTCATTTTCTGGTGTTACTAGCGATTTTTTCTCCTTGATCCATTAAAAGCTATAATTGTGTTAATACTTGTCTTATTATCAGATTTTCCTTCTGCTGACTTCCAATTTAACTCCACTGTAGTCTGAAAATACACTTTACGTGATCATGATCCCTTTAAAGGTGTTGGGACTTGTTTTGTATCCTGGTATGTGGCCTACCCTGCAGAGTCCCCCTTTGCCCTGGCAAGGAACGCACGCTGTGCTGCTGTCAGGTGGGGGACAGTGCCATTCACGTTACTGGAGCGGGGAACTGAAATATCCAAATCTCAACTGTTGAATTAACCATCTCCACTTTTGTCAGTTTCGACCTTATGTACTTTCCATTTTGGTGTGTCTACACTAATAATTATTACGTCTTCCTGGTGTGTTGACCCTTTAATCATCATGAAATGCCCTTCCTGGTCTCTGGTAATATTTATCTTAAAAAACCTGCTTTGTGTGATGTGAAAATAGCCTCCCTAGCTCTGCACTTGCTATGCCTTTTCCCATAATTTTTCTATTTGTCTCCTTGAATCTACAAGTGTGCCTTCTGTCAGGGTAGCTCTTGTGCCGTCTGACAATCTCCGCTCTTCCACTGGGGTGTTTAGCGCGTTCACATTTAATGTCGGCCCCGATGGATCAGATCTGTGTGTGGCCACGATGCTATTTGTTTCCTTTTACCTTCCTGGTCTAGCTGCCCCATCAACCTCTGAGAAGAGAGCACTGAGATCTCTAAGACCGAGTCTATTCCTTTCCTTCTCGTCTGCTTTTGCTTCGTTAATCGCCTCTGTTGTTGCATGCGTACCGCTGAGACGTCGCTCATCTCCAGAAACGTCCTTTGTCCAAAACCACTTTGTTCGTTATTCACACCGCAGCTCCAGCTCATCTGCTTACTGTCCACACGGTGCGGTTTCCACCCTGTCCTCCGCTTCCTTGCGCTGCTGGATTACAGGCCTCCGGCAGACAGCGCGTGGCTACAGCTTCTCCACCCGGTCTGACGAGCTCTGCCTTTTCATCGGTCTTTAGTGTTCGTGATGAAGGGAAGCACTGATAGGATCTGGTTTGTACCTATTCTGCTATTTATCGTCTACGGTCTCATGTGTCTTTTCCCTTCTAGTCTGCCTCGCCTTCTTTCGTGGCAAACAAATGCCTTTTAATGCAATATTTGAATTCCTCTCGACTTAACTGTATCTTTGAAGTCATGTTTGTTTGTGTTTACTTGAAACAAATCGACTTCCAGGTAAGGCTGACTTCATTCTGCTGGGCTGTGTCACCTCTGCTCCGACGCAGCCCTGTTCCCCGCTCTGTGCGTACCGCCCCAGGTGCTGGTTTGTTGTGTTACATTTGCCACTTCCACCAACTCAGGTCTGCAAAATACCAGAGAATGAGACCCTGTTCCCTCCAGTCCCGTCAGTGTGTATCCTCCGCTCAGTGCCTCCCATTGGATTTCCTGTAGGGCAGGTCTGCTAGCGACCCTTGTTTGAGTTACTCTGTAATGTGTTTATTTTGTCTCAACTCGATTTTTTTAATGTTTATTTGAGAGAGAGTGAGCGTGGGGGAGGGGCACAGAGAGAGTATCCCAAGCAGGCTTCAAGCTGTCAGTGCAGAGCCCGATGTGGGCCTCAATCTCAGGAACCGTGAGATCATGACCTGAGCCGAAATCAACAGTCAGAAGCTTCACTAACTGGGCCACCAGGCACCCCTGTTTTGTGTAAACTTTTAAAGGAGAATTCTATTAGATACAGAATTCTTGGCTGACCCAGGCCTGGGGGGTCTCTCAGCCTCTGTTAGAATTGAAGGTCTATAACTCTTAAAACTGCTGAAGACAGAAAAGACAAGGAAAGTGACTGAGACACAGCGGCTGTATGAGATGCAGGGTATCCTCACAGGGGACTCTGAGCCCGAGAGCAAACAAGGCTTCTCAATGGTCAAGGGCAGAACCATGCTGACGCTGAGCTGCCTGCAGACTGTGCTGGTGCTGTGAGCACCCCTGTCCTTTGTGGGGGGGCTGGGGCGCCATGCCTGCAACATGCCCTCAGTGGTTCAAAGAAACACGGACTATAAAGGGTAGGCAGCAAATGTGGCAAAATCTTAACAGTTGGGGAATCTGGGTAAGGGGAACAGGGAGTTTCTCATACTTTTCTTACCATTTTTCTGTGTGTTATTTCGGAAATATTTTCAAAACAAATTATAAAAATACCAGGTTGAGACACTCATATTACAATATATCTCAAAATACACTGTAAAGATTTTGGAGAAAGATAAATATTAAGAACTAGAATAAAATGATATAGGTATGGAAAAAATCTGTCCAAACAGAAATCTGGAAACAAACAAAAATTAACAGATTTGAGAACATAAAAATGTTAAGCATTTATGGCACAAAAACAGACACTCAGATCAATGGAACAGAACAGAGAACCCAGAAATGGACCCACACACGTATGGCAAGCTAATCTTGGACAAAGCAGAAAAGAATATCCAATGGAATAAAGACAGTGTCTTCAGCAAGTGGTGCTGGGAAAACTGGACAGCAACATGCAGAATGAACCTGGACCACTTTCTTACACCATACACAAAAAGAAACTCAAAATGGATGAAACACCTCAATGTAAGACAGGAAGCCATCAAAACCCTCGAGGAGAAAGCAGGAAAAAGCCTCTTTGATCTTGGCTGCATCAACTTCTCACTCAACACGTCTCCAGAGGCAAGGGAAACAAAAGCAAAAATTAACTACTGGAACCTCATCAAAATAAAAAGCTTCTGCACAGCAAAGGAAACAATCAGCAAAACTAAAAGGCAACTGACAGAATGGGAGAAGATATCTGCAAACAACATATGAGATAAATGGTTAGGATCCAAAATCTACAAAGAACTTATGAAACTCAACACCCCAAAACCAAATAATCCAGTGAAGAAATGGGCAAAAGACATGAACAGACACTTCTCCAAAGAAGACATCCAGATGGCCAACAGACACATGAAAAGATGCTCAACATCACTCATCATCAGGGAAATACAAATTGAAACCACAATGAGATAGCACCTCACACCCGTCAGAATGGCTAACATTAACAACTCAGGCAACAACAGATGTTGTGAGGATGCGGAGAGAGAGGATCTCTTTTGCACTGTTGGTGGGAATGCAAACCGGTGCAGCCACTCTGGAAAACGGTATGGAGGTTCCTTAGAAAATTAAAAATACAACTACCCTACGACGCAGAAATTGCACTACTAGGCACTTATCCAAGGGATACAGGTGTGTGTTTCGAAGGGACACATGCACCCCCATGTTTATAGCAGCACTATCGACAACAGCCAAAGTATGGAAAGAGCCCAAATGTCCGTCAATGGATGAATGAATAAAGAAGATGTGGTGTGTGTACATATATATATATATATATATATACACACACACACACACACACACACACACAATGGAGTATTACTTGGCAATCAAAAAGAAGGAAATCTTGCCATTTGCAACTACGTGGATGGAACTGGAGGGTATTATGCTAAGTGAAATTAGTCAGAGAAAGACAAATATCCTAAGACTTCACTCATGTGAGGAATTTAAGATACAGAACAGATGAACATAAGGGAAGGGAAGCAAAAATAATATGAAAACAGGGAGGGGGACAAAACATAAGGGACTTAAATATAGAGAACAGAGTTGCTGGAGGGGTTGTGGGAGGGGAGATGGGCTAACTGGGCAAGGAGCATTAAGAGGACACCTGCTGGGATGAGCACTGGGTGTCATATGTAGGGGATGAACCAGTGGAATCTACTGAACTCATTATTGCACTGTATGCTAACTAACTTGGATGTAAATTTAAAAAAATAATAAAAAAATGTTAACCATCTAAAATTTTAAAAAATCAATGTAAAATTAAACAGCAAATTGGATAAAAGATGGCTATCCTTCATCTTGAGGATTTCATACACATGAAGGACAAAAGGGAAAAAGAGATAATTCACAGTCAAAAACAAGAAATGGCTAAAATGAGGACACTCAGGATCACAGTCACAGCATGAGGACCTGTCCCTTCCAGGCGCATGGGGCAGGACACGCATGAGGCAGGCCCCCCTCCGCCGTGTCACTTCTCGATTCTGATTGATACATCTGGAAGCATTTAGGATGTTCACTGTGTTCCCTTTGGAAACATGCGCCAGGGAGAGGACCCAGTGAGGTCCGGGGTCCCACAAGCCCCTGCCCGGATAGTGAGGGGCAAGAGGGGGGAAGGGCGCAGCCAGGCTGGGCGGGCAGACCCCAGGCTTCTGTACGGAAGGGAAGCGGGGCAGGAAGCTCCCATTCGTGCGGCCTCCACGCCTGAGTCCTGTGAAGGCAGATGAGACCCCCACAACCACGTGGGAACAGCACACGTGCCAGGGCCTGCAGGCCCTGCCCTGCTCCCCACAAAGGTGAGTGGCAAGGCAAGAGCCGACACCTAAGGGGACCGCGACCTCGGACACCATGGAAACACGGCATCAACGTGTGTCATGAGTTCTCACTGGGGTGTGACAAGGAGCTCGATCCGGGGGAACTGGCTCAACTGGGAAACTCCATCCATGGTGGTGGGGGGTGTGGGGAGGGAGAGGGGAGCCGCATCGCGAGCCGGATTCTCTAGAAGCTGGCACAACAGGCCTGAGGGGAGCTAGGGCAGGGAAGGGGGCTAAAGGCAGGGAGGGGGGCTAAGGGCAGGGAAGGGGGACAAGAGGCTGTGAGCAGGGTGGACACCCAGGATGGGGTGCCGCTCAGGCGTGAAAGTGCCGCGGGGAGGCCCCTGGAGCAGGTGCTGGGGGCCCCAAGCCCACTTGGCTGCGTGGGTGGCAGCAAGAGGCGCCAGATGCGACCACGTAGCCTGCCTGTGGGCCCTCCTCCGAGGCAGTTGCTAGAATATCCCCTCCAGCAAGAAGCAAAGGTGAGGCGGAGAGCAGAGAAGCAAACGGGGTCACACATCACGAATGTGAGGGTCTCCCTCACGGGCCTAAGCTCAGGGGCTTGCTGAGGGCATGAAGGCGACAGCAGAGGGGCCGGGCGGCGGGGGGGGGGGCTCACCCTGCTCCCGCTGGGAAGGGGCCTGAGCCTGCGGTGGGCACGGGCACTTGCTCTGGAAACCCACTCGTGACTCCCACACCCGCCAGGAAGGGACCATCTTGCCGAGACGGAGACATCTTGCTGGGACAAGAGTACTCGTGAAAGGTCCCCAACGGGCCCAGCAGCCACACCGTTTTGGGGAACAGGTCACTGCCCACGCTGACTTCGTGGCAGGACAGCACTGCCCTGGGTGGGTTCCACTGGGTTCCCTTCTGTGGCAGGCAGTTCCGTGGCATGTCCGTTTGGGGCAGGGGACAGGGACCCCCCGCTTACCCATGCGTCCATCATGAGGCGGGCTGATCAGAGAGATTCTTGCCGGGCCAGCCGTGACCTCAGGCTAAACGTGTAGAAAGAAAACAAGTCAGTTCCTGGAGCTGCCTGTTCCAAGGGCCAGACCCACCCCATTTACCGCGAACCACCGGCTCCAGGCGCACAAGGGCAGGGTGCCCCCCTCCGCTCCCCAGCCCCAGGGGGCTCGCAGCAGCGGGGGGGACGGGGGGTTGCTGCACCAAGTGCTTCCAAGAATCTCAGAAGAGAGGAAACGTCAAGTCCTTGGCTGAGGTCAGGAATGTTGAAATCCCACACAGATCCTCATTTTGGGCTCATGATCTCGTCACCCTGCGCTCCGGTGTTGACGGGGTGTTCTCGCTCGCAGGGAGCCAGCTCTGGCCGACCCGGTTGTGTTCCCCAGGGGCGCCCCCCCCCGATCCCTGAGGATGGCACGCTGGCACTGTCACTACTGATGGGGGGCCTCCTCCGACCACAGAGGCGATGCCAGGCGTGCAGGCCAAGCGCTCCCTTCGCTGCCATGGCCGTCCTGGTCTCACTCCCGTGGCCCCTGACAAGCCCGGCTCCCCCCGGTCTGTCTCCAGACCCGGCCACCATCCCCTGTGCCCATCTTCCCAGTTCCCACCCCGGCACACCCACCCCTGCGGCCCCCTGCAGGGTCCCCTCTGCTACCCCAGCCCCTGGCTCACGCCCACCAGCAAGCCTCAACCAGGAAGGACCAGTGAGTGCGCTTAGGTGGAGACACTTCAGACAGCGCTGCCCCGCGTGGAGGGCGTGTCCATCAACTGCCTGTTCACGCCCCCGACAGCTTGACAGCTTCTGGGTGAAGCATCCCTCCCGGCCACGCGTCATGTGACAGTGGTGGGCTCGGCAGCTGTCCTCCCACGGACTAGAGCTCTGGTCCCACCACACTTGGTCCTTCCCATCGGCCCGTCCCCCCTCCCCCACCCCGGGGTGCCCCCTCCACAGCCACGGGCTGAGTCGGGGTGCGCAGATGTCCCGTGCGCCCCTGCCTCCGGCCCTTTGCACCTGCTCCTCTCACGGTCCCGACCCGCACCTCCGTCCGGCCTGCTCTGCACATCATTGCCATATGTGCCCCCTGCGCGCCAGCTCTCAACAGCGGGCAGAGCGTTCGCAACTCCAACAGGAGAACTCGGCACAGTGCGACGGCGAAAGTCACTCCGCTGAGTTAGAATCAGGTAACTGGTCTCTTCTCACCTTGGCTTCTACCAGCAAGGGTTTCTATTTGCTGGGTCAGCTCTCGAGGCTCCTGTGTCAGGGAGGATCCAGTAACAGGTGAAGAAAAAGGACCTGGAGACACGGCCGGCCGGCCGGCCGGGCCATGCAGGCACAGGGCTGAGCACGGGCTGCGGTGGGCACCCTGGGTCCTGGTGAGGACCCGTGCTCTGGAGCACGACCGGGAGCCGCGGCCTAGGATGGGTGTTCGCAAGGGCCCCACTGAGCAGAGCAGGGCAGACCCACCCCAGGCGGCACAAGGAAGCCGAGACGCCGCACGGAGGCGGAACACGCCAGGCTGCGCTTTGCGGCGTGGACCACAGAGACCGCAAGTGGCAGATGTCTGCGAGGAGGGGTGTGTTCCACGTGCTGCAGGTGCTCCCACGGGGGCTCCCACGGGGGTTCCCGTAGGTGCAGCTTCGAGGCTCTCCCTCTATTCACAACTTGCTCACGGAGAGTTCTTCCTGCCAGAGAGCAAATACTCTAGAAAGATCTAGCACTTCCCGGGTGTCAGGAGAGTATGCAAAACTCTGAGTCCAAACCTCCCCTCCAGGGTGTCTGCGGTCCGTGTCCTGAGGCTGCCCCCCGTAGAGCAGCCCCACGTCCCGCTGGTGGTTTCGGCGCATCCCGGGATGCCGCGTGGAAGCTGCCGGTTCCGCGTCTGTCAGCACTGTGTTTCTGCGTTCCCGATGGCTGACGTGTTTCTCTTCGGGCTCTCCCTCAAGTCGGTTCTCACACTTTACCGGCCCCCCTCGTTAACGCGTGCCGTAGAGCAGGCCTTCACTGGATACCTGTGAGTTGTCATTTCCCTGCTCACACCGGCCAACCGTCCCGGGTAGGAAGCTGCAGGCCGGTGTCCACGTCTGACAGGCCATCGGCGCCCTGTGCACCTGCAGGCTGTGTGTCTCTCACCTGCTCTCCCAGGACCCCGGGGTTGGCCAGGGCAGCAGGTGGGAGGGGGACAAGGCCCTCTACGGCCCAGATGGCTGACCCCAGGCTGCTTGTGCCAGGCATCCTGTGGTGGGCGTGGCACCTTCTCGACCAGCCGGCCGCAGTGCCCTCACCCTGCTTCCCCTGCAGCCGTGGCCACTCACCCTGGATGAGCCCGCAGGGGCGGGGACCTCTCCTAAACCACCAGACAATAACCCTCAGGGCAGCCCCACACCGGGGCCGGAGTCCTGTGCTCCCCTCCGCGCCCTGCCCCGGGCCGGCTGTGCCACCCAGGGTCTCTGGGCCCGGGGTGGGGTTCTCAGGACACAGCCATCACCCTGCCCCCACTCCAGGACTGATGGCGTCCGGGGGCCGGGCGAGGGGGTGGACAAGTTTCGGGGGCACTTGCGTCCTGCTCTGGTCCACGGCGGGCAGACCATGGCCCAGAGCCCGATTCTGTTGATAAAGTCTTACTGCCAGGCAGCTGTGCCCGTTCGCCTCCATCCTGGAAGCCTCACCTCCCGGAGGCCTTGGGGCAGAGCCTCAACTACTCCCAACCTGCCCTGGGCGGCAGCAGGCGCTACCCCCGGTCCAGCACCTCACTGCAGTTTCGAGACTGTGGGCTGTGTTCTGGTCCCTCAACTGTAACAGCCGGGACATGGGGGATCAACTCAGCATGTCAGTCTCTAATCTCCAAAACAAGGCCACACGTGGGTGAGGCTGAGTCCAGCCTCCGGGGCGCCAAGGCCAGCAGGTGGTGTGTGGGGGCCGGGATCCACAGGCCAGGGAGGCGGTGCACCCGCAGGCTCCCTCTCAGATGTGACGGGGGATGGTGAGACAGGAGGGTGGGGCGGAGAACCGGGCACGGAGGGGAGGCGCACGCCGGCACAGCCACCAGGGACTAGGGCGTCCCCTCCACCCCAGCTCTGAACGGCTCTGCGTTCCTACCTGCTTATCCTGGAATCCAGATTCCTCCTTAATCTGCTTGCAGGACGGCCCCCGTGGAAATGAGCACTACTCCTCACTAACCAACCTGAACACCTGCATGCATGTCCCGGGGCGACCGGGAGACCAGGCTCCCACGTACCGGGTGTTCGCAGACAGGCAGCACCAGGCGGTGTATGAGTCACCAACACCGAGTCCGTGTGCACCAGGTCGCTCCCTCTGGGGACCTGCTTCCCCATCCTCTATCCTGAGCCTCCTGGCGTCTGGCCTTGGGTGGGGGGTGGGGGAGTCCCAGGCCGCGCTCCATCCGGGCCAGGCACCGATGGCCGGAACTTCCGGCTGTGTCTCCTCTGGCCTTGCCCCTCTCTCCAAGTGGGAGCCCTGCCTCTATTCAGGGGCCTCGGGGTCTCCAAGCCTCTGCCTTTCTTGGCCGGACCGGGTTTATCCTGACTTCACTCAGCCTCCCTTCCTTCTTCCCCACCTGCCGCTCACAGAAGGGAGTGTGCTCGAAACCGTCACCCAGGACCTGCTTCGCGAACCACATCCCTGCCCAGCACAGGATGAAGAGACCCCGCTGTGATCCGTCCTTGGGGCCTTGAACGCTTGTGCTTCCTGGAGCTGCGAAAACCACAGACACCGTATGCGGGACGAGGTGGGACCCAGGGAGTGGGTGTACTTACTTTTCTCGCTGGGGAAGGAGTGAGGTCGACCTGCATGGACTCCACCCTGTTAAATGACAAGGGGACAGGGGCCAGGGGCTCGTCAGCGATGCAACACCACCAACCGAGACTCTTGCCACGGGACCTACGCTCACCTCCAGGCCCCGCGCTGTCGGCCCGCCTGCCTCACTGGCCAGCGCCCACGCCCACGGAAGCCTTGTGGCCTGGGCCCCGGCCCACCCACTCCATAGCCCCCTCCCGGCCCTCGTCCTCGCTCCTCTAATCGGGCCTGAGCTCCTGCAAGGCGGCGACAGGAGTAAACATCCTTTTTCCTTTCCTTAACGCTTACTGCCCGACCCACATGCTTCACACAATGAACACTCAACAAGTGTTTGTTCTGACTGAGCCTGAGTCTGACAGGGACGCACCACTCGGGCAGCCTCGTAGAAGAAAGAGCAGAAGAGAGAGGACAAGAGAGGGCGGGAAAGTGAGCTACTGAACTCCTGCAGGGCGGGCCTGCTGGACAAAGCCAAGGTGAGGGGCGCAGCTCCCCTCAGCCAGGGTGGGTCGGGGTCCGGGGGGAGCCACCCGCCCAGCTGCGGTCTCTCGTCCTAGTTTTGTCTGTGCTGGATTAGTCTCCGAGCCGCCTCCCCTGGCCTGGCCATCCCGGTCACGGGTCAGTCCCAGGGTTGACACCCGTTGGCGCGGTGTGGTCGCAGGATGCCCCCCAACCAATCGCTAAGACTGTGGGGACAGAGTTGTGACCGGCCAGCCAGGACCACACACCTGATTGTGAGGCTGCACCCTGTGGGGCAGGCAGGAGCCAGAGGGAGGGGCGAGGTGCCACGTCCTGCACTCGACTCAGGGTCCCTGCCTGTCCACTGCTGACTGGCGGGGTTGGGGTGGCGGTGAGGAGATGTGCAGGGTGGAGGGAGGAGGGGAGGACCGGAGGCGCGTCAGAGGACGGGCTGTGCGACCCGCCAGAGCCGGCCAGTGACGGTCAGGGACACTGGGGCCGCCCCGCCCCACACACACCTGTTGGAGGCTGACGAGTCAGGGGGCCGGAGGTGTCCGCCTGGCCGTGCCGAAGGAGCTGCAGCAGGGGTCTGAGCGTCAGGCCGCGTTCGCCGGCCCGGCTGCCTCTTCACATCCCTCCCAGCTCAGGCCCCGTGTCACTTACTCGAAACTGGAGTTTTTATTGTGCTGAAAGCTGTCTGCTGTGACAATCTCACACTACACAGATAGAGAGGGGGTGCTAGTCAGCCGCAAACATTTACTTCAACGTAACCCATCCCGGTTATAATCGTAAGCCGACAAACACAGCCAGATGCCCCACAGGTGCCCCGGCCCCCAACCCTCGCCAGCTTCCCCCCACCCCCCCCCCCACAGCCCTGAGGAGCCCCCCGAGGACAGGCAAGTGGCCTGTGGCTTGCTCTATTGGCTGCGCCCGGTGCTGCGAACAAGCAGGTGCTTGACTACGGGTCGGGGGCAGGCAGCCATCCGCCTCTGCGGTGTGGGGACCTTGAACCTCTGAGGCCCTCGCTCCTGCCCGCGGCCTCTGTGAAACCAGTGTGCTCTGTGCCACCCCCCCGCCCCAGGACATGAAGGTAACAGAGAGCCACCAGTACCAGCGCGCCACCCCCCCCCCCCCCCCCCGCCCCGCGAGTGAGTGTGCACCATGCTGCCCCACCTGGGCTCCTCCTGCTCTGGCGGGGGGGGTGCGGGGGGACTGGCAGATGCCGTCTGGGAGGGGCGCCCTCCCCGGGGAACGTGTGCGGAGCCAGCCCGAGGGACGGGACGAACCCCCCTGGCCCAGGCCGGGCAGAACAGGCAGATCTGGACTCCGAGGAGTCAGGTGGGGGAGAAACACCACCTGGGACGCGCCTAAACAGAAGGTGGCGACAAAGATAAGCTAACACCACGGTGGTAAAGATGACCAGGAACGTTCTAGAAATGGAAAGCTGAACAGCCAAAACGGACCTGAGATGGAAAAGGTGTGCCGCAGGCAGCTGAGCAGAGCACCTGGACTGGGGGCCCAGGAAAGCACAGGGAGGCTGCAGGGACAGAAGCTACCTGGGAGCAGCTCTGTGCACAGGCCTGCCAGGCTCAGAGCAACGGGGCATGAGGACGCGGGAAAAGAGCAGGATGTGGAAAGGTGGCGGCTGTGAGTGGCCAGAACTCACGGAAGACACGATTCCCCAGAAAGCAAGCAAACTATTCACCCAGAGGGATGGATCGGAGACCCCACGCAGGCGCCTGGCACTCTCCGCCGTGCCGCTCCCCTCCCCGAACTGAGCAGGGCCGCGCACCCCCACGTCCCTCAGGCTCTCCGAGTCTCCTGCTGTGATCTCTTGGGAATGGGGCAGGACCCCTGAGCACACCCTCACACTGGTGTCGGCTTGGGGGCCCCTTCACCCCAGACGGGGCCCCAAGGTGGCGGAGAGACTTCCAGAGGCCCAACGCGACAGGGCAGCAAGTGCCCACTTACAGCGCGTGGGTCATCCCCGCACACGTGACCAGCCGGATGGACGCCAGTCCCTAGGGCCGCTGGCTCTGCAACCTTTACCCTGACGTTCGCCCTACCAAGCTGGGAAGAGCCACCACATTAGCACAGCTCACGAGACCTTGCCCCGTCTCAGAACAGAAGGCACTGTGGACAGCGGGAGCCCCCCGTGGCCACTGCCCCAGGGCACGCCACGGCCTCCGCACGTGGGGCACATGCGCTGCGCGTGGTCACCTGTCACGGACCCCACGGTTCCTGACAGATGCGCACGGGGCCCCGACAGGGCCTGGCCGTGGGGCGCCTCTGCCTCAGGGATCTCGGGGAGCCCCTGGGGGGTTTTCACATTTTCCCTTCTGTCTCCCTTGGCCTCCCTTCACCTCCTACTGAACTGCTGCTCTGACAGAAGCTTGTAGTAAAGGCAAGTGCTCTTTCTCCGGCCCCCTTCGTTACAAGGTCTCAGACAGATGGCCAAGGGCACAGCACGGTCGGCTGCCCTGTTCGCACTCTGGAGAGAACTCACCCCTGCAGCTGTTCCAACCGCAGCACTGACTTCTGAAGGGACTCTTCCAGCTTTGAGATCTAAACACAACCAGAGTTCTGGTCACCAGGTGGTATAGGCCAACAGTGTTGAGAGCACGTGCTGACCCTCTGAACGTCTTAAACCACAAATCAGAATGTGGGAGGCATGGGAGCTGTCCTCTTGCTGCTTGAGTGAACGTGCACTGACAGCAGGCCACCAGGGGCCCCGGGGACCAGCATTGGGACGCCAGCACGAGGCAGCCTCACCCAGGTGCTCCCGGACCCTCTGTCTACACTCGAGAAGGCACTGCTCTGAGTCAGAAGCTCGATTAACGCTGCTCTCACTAAAGCTTTGCTTTCCTTTCATTAAAGGCGAGTACTTACAAGGCTAGAGAAGAGTGCTCACAGGGCTAGAGGGGAGTGCTCACAGGGCTAGAGGGGAGTGCTCACAGGGCTAGACGGGAGTGCTCACAGGGCTAGAGGGGAGTGCTCACAGGGCTAGACGGGAGTGCTCACAGGGCTAGAGGGGAGTGCTCATAGGGCTAGACATTAGTGTTCACAGGGCTAGACGGGAGTGCTCACAGGGCTAGATATTAGTGCTCACAGGGCTAGAGGAGTTGCTTGCAGGGCAAACGAACAGGCCCCTCGAATGTCCTTTACAAGGACTGGCCAGTGCAACTTCACAGTTGCTGTGGACAGAGAGGTGCCTCACGAGTATGGGGATGTCAGCGGGTCAGTGTTGGCATTCCAAGGTGAAACTGTCCTGGCCACCACGGCTGGGGCCCCCAGGCAGCCACATGCTGTCCACAGGCGGGATCCCCGCACCAGGTTGAGGGTGGGCAGGACAGGCGCCAGCCCAGCGGCCCGCCGCCTTGAGACGCAGCCTCAGAACGAGGCGGCATGTCACCAGACTTACCTTTTCTCTATAGAAGGCCAACAGTCTCCTTCTGTGCTTTTCTTGAAATTCTGAAACCTGAGAAGACAGTACGCGTCAGCTGCTGGCGCCGGCACAGGGCCGCCACCGCGCACGCTATCCCGGCGGCCAGAGGTTGGGAGGAAGCGTCAGTGCGAGCACCGGCGTGCCCGTCTCCCTGCGCCCCGTCCCCCCACCTGCCCGCTGGCCCAGGCGTGGGCTCCGCTGGCTGCCACCCTGCGCCCGAAGCAGAGCTCAGGACCGCCGCGCAGGACGCGCGAGCAGTGGCGTGTGCCCGGCGCAAACGCGAGCCCAGGCCACGTGCTCCGCGGGAAGCTCGGGCTGCCTCCCTCGCTAGCGGCTTCAGCGGTGTTGAGGGCCTGGCCGCGGGACGGGACACGACCAGCGGGCCAATCACAGTGTTCCGCCCCTTTGGGAGCAGCAGCCGGGTCACAGGATGGCCTCCTGACCCAACAGCACCAACAGGGTTGGGGTGACCCCGGAAGTGCTAGGTGGCCGCGGCCGGCCTGGGAGGGAGAAGCCGACGCAGGCAATGGTGCCCGGCGGAGCGGAGAGAGCGTGAGAGTCCACGGACCCTGTCTGGTCCCCCAGGGCCCACCGCACCTGGTCCGGCACCATCTCTGGTCTTCCATTTGTGGGAGCCCCGACGTCCACGTCTGTAGCGGGCTCCCAAAGGCACCAGCGTAAATCAGAAACCGTGGCCTGTGATTTACTCAGGGGAGAAAAGAGCCAGCCCAGGAGAGAGGTCTCCAGACGTGATGCCTTCCCTCTTGAAACACTAGGCCGTGACTGCTAAAACCCAATTCTGCTGCCCCGGGGCAAGGCCTCCGCGTGGCTCGTGCAGGGCTGGGCGCAGGGCCAGGTGGGACGCAAGGTCAGCATCCCGTAGGTCCTTCCCCGGGACTCTGCCAAGTGCACGGACAGGAAGGGACGGCCAGCCCACAGCTGGTCCAAAGACCTCGTCTGCGGGCCAGGCCACCTCCAGAAGACGGGACCGCAGTCAGGAGTGACAGACACCCTCCTATTCTTCTGCCAAGCCCCCCGCATCTTCCGAAGGGTTCCGCACCCTCGGGGTCCAGAGAACACACTGCCGGGGCCGTCGCTCCGCAGGACGAGGGCTGACAGACACGGGCTCTGCCGGAAGCACTGGTCTGCGGTGGGGGCGCCACCAGGGGCCCGTCCCAGAAACCTCCTTGATGACAGCTCTCAGGCCTCATGGCTCCTCAGGTCTGGCTTCCAGGAGGCGGGCCTCACCTCCGGGCAAGGTAGCATGGGCGGCGAAGCGGGGCCGGCCCGGGTCTAGATGTGAGGTGGGGGCCTGTGCACAGCGGGGAGTGGTTTTGGCGGATCTGAAGCCACCCTCCACAGTCGTCTTCAGCAAGACAAGACTCCCTGTCTGTTTGCTTGGTCTCATTCCTCAACGGGCGCTACGCGTGTGGCAGGAAGAGAACGTCACACCCTGACCCCCAGACCTCGTGTCTTGGTGTAGACCCTGAGAAACAGAGAGCAGGAGTGCCTGAGCACGACCACAGGGCGGCCACGTGGCGTGTCGGGGGGCAGGACCGCGGGCACGCTGGCACGTGGGGCCTTCACCCCGGAGGTACCGGGCTTGGCAGGGCCTGTGGGCAGGCCCACGCTATCTTCACTCCGGCAGGCTGTTCTCAAACCAGAACGGGGAGGGCACACGCACACAGGCCTCTGTGGCAGCACACGGCAAGGACGGGGCCACAGGCAGGGCTGAGCCTGGGAGACGGGCTTGCGGACAGAACGCCGAGCCCCGAGGGGCCCGGTGCGAGTCCACGGCCACGCAGACCCCCGTCTGTGTGCCGCCCACCTGTGCCAGGCAGGGGGCCAGCCTCCAGGTCCCCAGGGCTTCGGCCCGAGTGACCGCGTGCTGGGCCCCTCAGGCTGAGCCGCTGTGGACTTGATGGGGGTAGGCGACACCAACAAGGCAAGATCTAAAAGGGCCGTGAGCCCTCATCCAGTAGAGAACGCCCTCCTGGACGGAGAGGGCACGGCCTCTTCAGTTTGTGACGCACCAGGCTGAGGAAGGCCAGGCCGGGAGCTGACCGCGCACGCCTCTCCTTTGCTGTTCCGTGACTGGCAGGAGGTGTGGGATGGCCCATTTGGGGGGCGGTCCCCTCGGGTAGAGCCCCAGCCTCTGTGCAGGGGGATCAGGTCTGCTGGCTCATTTCTGTCCCCCTCCCGGAGGAGCAGCCAGTGTCCACACTCCGGCCAGCACGGACCAGCCCTGGCTCAGGGGAGAGGAGGGGAGATGAGAAGGGGTCCGGGGAGGGGACAGGAAAAGGAAGATTTTTCTATGTCTTCCCAACTGGATCAGGAAGGGTGACCTCCCGATGGCTTCAGTGGAAGGACCTGCCGTGATTCTGACAGTCTCACACGTGCCAGGGCCCGAGGGCTGGCTTTATGTTCTTCAACTTACTGGAGACCCTGAGGGTTCCGTCTACGTGGGTTTTATCTGTCAGTGCTGACCCTACTAGAAACTGATATTGAGAGAAACGGATGACACATAGCAATTCATTTCAGAACGATAAACCCAGTTTGTTAACATGGGTAACAACATGACATCCCGTCGTGTGGCCTCTGGAAACTCCACTCTGCGCCATGACAGATGGGCTCGTGACCGTGGGAGAGAAGACCCAGAGGCGAAAAGGATGTCACTTGGCAGCTGCCTCCACAGCCTCTGTCCCCACCCCTGTGCGGGTGCACGGTCTGGGACAGCGTAAGTGTCTGCAGAGCTGTCTGGGAACACCACATCAGGGCACAGGACTGCCAGTGGTTCTGAACGTCATGGGTGGAAGGGTCGCCAAGCTTGAGAACGTGGACAGTTTCCGGGCCTCAGGGGACCTGGCCCACCCATGAAAGCTCCCACTGTGGACGTGGCGATGGAGACATCCGGGCCCCCGCTTGGCCCCTGCCTTGTGCCGCTGTTGTGTCCTGGGGCGCCACCCAGGCCTTCAGCGCTAAATGTAGATGGGACGGCCATGATACCGTGGTGGCTTCAGGCCGTGTCATAGCTAGAAAGGGCCTTGCAGAGAAGAGAGGTCTCGGTGGGGCTGCTGGACCACAGCTTCTAGACGTGCAACGGGCCCAGAAGGTCAGGGTGGGACCGCTCTCCCTTGGCCCACTGCCCCACGGGAAAGGTCTTGGCTAGAGGCGGCTCCTGGCTGCTGTCCCACTTGGCCCCTTTCCCCAGAGGGCAGGTGGGAGGTGGCCCACAGCAGGGGCTACACACTGACAGAAGGGGGAGAAGCAGGATGGCTGGGGGCTGGGGGGCTCCCTTCTCTCAGGCAGCTTCCCGGACAGAACGGTGGCCCGCACATGGTCCAGTGATGTCTGGGAAGTCAGAGACCTCTGGGGTGGGACGTGGGGTGAGCAGGGGTTCACAACCCTGGAGGGAGATGTGAGGCACACGTGGTGGGGGGGGGGGCGGGAGGAGGACAGCACAGCGTGGCCGAGTGCGCTGTGACCCTCAGAAAGGACAGCCTCGTGAGGTAGCCGCAGCCTGACGGGGGTTATGCTGAGCAAGAAGTACCCCGTGCAGGACTCACCCGGAAGGTCTCCTTTGAGTACTTCCTACACAGGTCGTCTATACCCATGAACAGCGCCCGGATATCCGCGTCCGTCTGAAAGAGAAGGAAAGCAGGGTCCCTGTTACCGCCTCTAACACGGGCGTGCGGCACTGGTGAGAAAAGTGCGCCTCCGGGCCTAAAGTCAGCCACACGTGACACAATCGATCGACACCTCACAAGCCATCTCCAGGGTCCCTGGGAGGGACACCCACATCCCAGCTGCCGGTGGCTGTGGCAGATGAGGGGCAGCGCCACGCCTCCAGCGCTAAGGGGCTCCGGGCACCCACCGGGGGGCAGACTGGCCAGCGGCCGGCTGAGCCCCCGGGCCGCACGTCCTCCTCTGTGAGGCGTGAGACACCCCTACTTGGACGGGTTCCCCCAAAGGTTGAAGGAGGCAGGGGTGAAAGCCAAGCAGAGGAAACGCGTGGAGCTCGGAAGAAGGGGAAAGCCGACGATCGCGGCCAAGTCGGCACAAGTACGTGCTGAGTTACCGAGAAAGCAAGCTCGAGAGACTCAGGAGAGCGAGGGCTGAAGAAACCGTCTCTGCCGACTTACGACGCTAGTGCAGACGTGCCCTGTCCCCCACCCCCCACGTCAGCAACGGCCGTCCTGTGACAGGAGTCAGAGAGCGGCCGCCGCTAAACGGACAGGACAGCACGAAGCGTGCAGGAGCACCCGGATAAGGACACACACGCACCAGAGCGAAGAGGTGCAGGAGGGGCCTCGTGCGTCCTCCCCGTCTGGTCTTTGGTCTGGGCTATGGGCAAGTCACGAGCTTCGGGATGTGCCCCCGAGCCCCAGCGAGACGACAGTGAAGCTGAACTCAGATGAGCAGCAGAAACGGGGAAATGCTCCCCAAAGGGCCAGGGCCTTCTGGGGTAGCCAGCAGCGGGGTGGGAGCAGGTCTGGCTTTGGAAGGTCCGGGGGCCGGTGTGGTGAAGCAGCCCCGGGATCCACTCCTGGGCGTCAGGTCGACAGCGGGGGGAGCCCCGCACAGTGCTGCCTGGACGGACCACCGCAAGGCGGGGCAGCACGGCCAACGGGGAGGGGCCAGGACCTTCAGGTATGTGCGAACCCTGCTCTGCACCAGCTGGACCTGCCGCCCTGGCACACTGCCCAACACGTCTGAGCTTCCGTCCCCCGAGCGAGGTAAGCAGAAACAGTACCCTCCCGAAGGTCACGTGGAACGCGGGCAAACAAAAGGGGAGCGGCGCCCCCAACAGAGTGTGGCCGGGCCTGGTGCTCGGCAAGTAGGGACCATGCCTGTTATGTAAAGACACATACAGAGACGGCCCAGAACAAGATGAACGGCTCCGTGGGCCAGGAGTGAAAGCACCTGGAAAGGCTGTCTGTCACTCATCT
The DNA here is from genome assembly GCF_027475565.1 of Acinonyx jubatus. Taxonomy (NCBI): domain Eukaryota; kingdom Metazoa; phylum Chordata; class Mammalia; order Carnivora; family Felidae; genus Acinonyx; species Acinonyx jubatus. Next base: position 201,201,689 of record NC_069382.1, on the reverse strand, counting down.
GTCAGGGTCTACTACCTTCTGTGACGGGAGTCAATCATTCTACACGTGACAGAGGCCCCGAGGGGCAGGGGAGGGTGTGGAGACAGAGCAGCCGAGGGCTCTCCAGGCTAAGGAACGACCTCACTGCACGGGCTGTGGAAACTCTGCGAAGACAGGCAGGACAACTACGCAGACAACCGCATCACACACAGGAGAGCCAGGTGCGGAAAAAGACAAAAATGGAGGAGTATGGTCAAAGCGCCAAAAAACATGAATTTCCATTAAAGAATTCTAAGCCCAGTGAAAATATGCTTCCAAATGGAGACAAAAACAGAGGTCCTTTTCAGACAAACAAAAAACAGAGAATTTGTCACCAACAGAAGCCACGGCCTTCAGGTAGGAAAGGGTTCCTCAGTGGGAACAAGTGGGTTCAGGAACAAGTGAGGAGCACGAGGGAAGGGGACTGTGGGGTGACCCAAGATCAGAATGGTGACCGCACACTCGTCATCCCATGGGGCTCTGTGCAGACAGAACTGAACCACACACCGACAGCATGAGGGGAAGGTGGAACAAAGGTGACAGAAGTGTCTGAGACCCTTGCATTGGCAGGAAGACTACTTCACGTTAGACTGCAGAAGGTCAAGGGCATACCGTAGTCTCTGGGGTCATGGAAACAAATGCTGTCTTGGTCTGACGCTCAGGTCACAAACAATTCCCATAGCCATGTACCCATACTTGTGCATTCTTCTGTATTAAACTTGAATAAAAGTAAAAATGACAACTAAAAATCCCCAAATATTTCTAAATTAATCAATACAGTTTCAGAAAACACACAGGTCACATGAGTAATCAGAAAAAATTTCAAAGTATTCTGAAGTGAAAGATAACAAAAATGTAACACAGCCAATTGCAGAAACGCAGGCAAGGATGAACAGAAGGGTGCCACAACCCTGCAATGTAGATATCAGAAGGGAGAGGCTAGAGGTTCCTGTAAGCAATTATCTTAAACAACAAATTTAATCCAAAGAGAAAAGAAAAAGGAAACGATAAAGAAAACAAAAGTTGAGAAATGCAAAGTGACAAAAAACAGAGCCAAAACACCTGAGAACACTAACTTACTAACAATAAAACCAGGTAAGACTGTTGAAGAAAAAAAAGAGACAAGGCAACAAAAAAAGGACATCACTACAGATCTCACAGACACTGAAAATACAGATGGCTACAGACATGCGGATGATGAGAAATGTCAAAATTCAGAGGAAGTGCACAAATTCCTAGAAAAAGACTTACTTAAGCTGACCCAAGAATTAGGAACTCTGAAAAGTTCCATGTCTAATTAAAAAATTAAACCCTAGTGGGGCACCTGGGTAGCTCAGTTAGCTGAGTGTCCAACTTTGGCTCAGGTCATGATCTCATGGTTCGTGAGTTTGAGCCCCACGTAGGGCTTACTGCTGTCAGCGAGAAGCCTGCTTTGGATTCTCTGTCTCCCTCTGTCTCTCTCTACCCCTTCCCCGCACGTGCTCTGTCTCTAAAAAATAAACAAGCATTAAAAAAAAAAAAAAATTAAACCCTAGTTAAAAACCTCCTCAGCCTTCTAGGATCAGAGAGTGTCACACATGAATTTTACCATTCTCTGACTAACCCCAATCTTAAAAAAAAAAAAATCTTCCAGAAAAGAGGAAATGAAAGAATATCCAACTCCTTTTATGAAGCCAGCAAAACACTGATTCACCAAAACTTGAAAAGGGCATGTAAGAAAGGAAAATCACAGGTCAGTTCTCACATGAACGCAGGTGCACAAAACCCAAATTCATCTACACATACAAGCTATACCGCATCACAACCAAGTTGCAGTATTTGAAATTCTACTGTGAGTTTAAAATTCTAAAAATAAATGCGATTCACCACATCACCAAAATAAAGAAGAAAAGTAAAATGATAACCCCTTAGTAAGAAACCCAGAGCTCACATGAATACTCCATAGTGACCCACTGGAAGCTTGACCCTGAAATCAGAAAGAGACAAAGGACTCCTGCCATCACCACTGTGTCCCCTTGTTGCTTACACAGTGAGAAGAAGGTACAAGGAAAGAAAGGGGGGGAATGACACAGAAATTAAACATTTGGAGATGACATGATTGTGCACAGAGACAGTCTAGACGGATCTTCACATCGGCCAACAGCATTATCAAGTGAATTTAGCACAGTCACCAGATAAAGGTTAATAAACAAAACCAACCCATTTTTACACACCAACGAGAAGCACTTAGGAGATGAAATCATCCCAAATCATTAATACACGAGGGTGACGCTAACGGCGGCACCAGCCTCTGTACAGAAAACCGCCACTGAAGCCGGAGCGCATCTAAACAAATGGAGGCGTGCCACACTTGTGGCCTAGAGGTCCCACTGTAGGGATGTCAGTTTACCTGTGTCATCAGTGAAGTGCAAACCCAACAGGGCTTTGTGTGGAAATTAACAAGCTGGTTCCAAAATTACATGAAGGCGCTAACTTAAGAGGGACACCTATCTCTTGCCTGCGCATTAGTGGAGACCTGTGCTCAGTGGACGGCCTTCCGCTCGGAAACCAGCAGCCCTCCTCTGCTGGGTCACCAGCATCCACTTAGCAGAGTGTGTGTGGGGGGGGGGTGGGTGCTGTCCAAGAGACTGCTTTGGGGGCCAGGCCTGGGGAGGCATTGTTCACGGGAGGCAGGCGGGGAGACTGAGTCTAGCTGGGGGCCCAGCAAGGAGAGCAGGGCCAGAGACAGCCCCCAGCCAGGCCAGTGTGCTGCTCCAGTGGCTGCTGTCCACTTCTCTCTTCCGCCATACAGGAAGGTCATCCCCTGAAACCCTGTGGGACACCCCCCAAATGTCCTAAACCCAGGTCCTTGCCGGCACGTGGTCATGTCCTCCAAGTCCCGATTTGGGCTGCGGCCCAGGAACCAGGCTCATCCTCACCACGAGCAGCCTCCGACCTGGGGCCTGGGGCAGGATGGCTGAATCCACCCCTCAGAGGTCAGGGGAAGGCAAGAGGGCACAGCCATCACGGAGACCCTGTGGGTGGGTGTCCTGGGGTTCCTGCCCTGGGGCCACACATGCATCTTCCTTAGCCAGGCCTCTGCTGTCTACGGGAGCCTCTGGTCTAGCTACCTCCAGCCCCTGACTCTGCCCACTTCTCCCCAGGGCCTTAAGTGGGCATGTGGAAGAGTGCCCTGCACACTCATGGCCCCAGGTCCCACGTCCTCACACTTGGAGTCCAGACGCTGTTGGCTTCTCCAGGGCTCGGGGCCTCCCCACTGCAGGGGCTCCTTTCCATCTCCACTGGAGAACCAGCCAATTCCAGCCCAAGTGCAACCCCTTCCAGCCCATATATCCTTCTGCTGTGCGTTCATCACAGGCTCTGTCCTGTGGGCCCGGCTGCCGCTCCCAGGTCCCCGTGGGCTCCCCAGCTTCAGTCTCCCCGCCACCTGACAGATGAGGCCCTTTCCGGTGACAAACAAGTCAACAAATACAAAGCAGGTGGTGTCCTGTGTGTGAAGCCAAAGGAGCAGGTGCGGGCAGAGTAAGAGGCGTGGGCAGCTTTCACACAGCAGGTCGCAGAAGATCAGCTTGGCCTGGTCCATGCACTGTGTCTGGCTCTGACAAAAGAAAGCCAGTCAGAGCAGAAACCACCAGGGGCACTGCGTTTACAAGGGTTCGTGTTGTCCTGTGAAACGTCGTCCACGTACATGCATACACATGGATTCATATGCACCCAAATGCACACACACCGTGCCATGATTATAAGTGTCCTTCCTGCCACAGGTCAAAGAAACCACAGTCACACAGAGTGTGACCTAAAGGCAGAGACCTAAAGGCAGTGGGGGAAGGAGGAGGTGGAAGCAGCCTGGCCCCAGGAGCAGTGGCAGGTTGGAGTCACCGGCCAGGGGACCAGGTGTCCACCAGAGGTCAGGTCCCAGAGCCACGGGCATGAGGGGACTTGGGTTTCACTCCGAGAAGGCCGGGACACATGACCCATGTGCGCAGACCCCTCTGGCTGTGGGGGGGAGAAAAGATTCCAGGAAGCAGGAGGGAGGGCAGGAAGAATGGCTCTTAGGCGTCATGGTGGCAGAGGAGAAAGGAGGGCCCCTGAGAGACTGCTGGAGGCGGCCCCAGAATGCAACGCGGGCGTGCGGGAGAGAGCGGCCAGGAGCATCACGGGTGCCGCGAACAACTTCACTCACGCGTGTGCACAGAGAATAAACAAACACGTACATCTTCAAGCATCTGTAGAACATTAACAATTGCCACGTACGAAGACACAGTGAAAATCTTGACAATTAAAAAAAGAAACCACATGGCCATATTCTCTGATCACAAAGGCATAAAATTAAAAGTTTTCTACAAAAACGGTAGAGGAAATAAGATCTAATCTCTCAGAAATTAAGGAATATTCTCCCAAGTAATTCCTGAGTTGAAAAAGAAGTTAAGAGAAATAAGACTATTTAGAAATGATAAAACCAATGCTCAAAGTGATGCAGAACAGCAGTCAACAGAAGGAAATGGACAGTCTGAAATACATTTATTAGAAAACAAGACAGAGCACACATAAACTGAGCGTGCAAACCAAGAAGGCAGAGAAAGGCGGGGGTGTCCCTCCCTCGGCGCAGGCCCGACCAGCTGCACCAGTCAGCAGAGCCTGGAAGCACAGCTGAGGGCCTAAAGCCGAACATTTCTTTCCCCCTCCCCCCATGTTCTTACTTTAAAAACATTTTTTTTAAATGTTTGTTTATTTTTGAGAGAGAGAGAGAGAGAATGAGCGGAGGAGGGGCAGAGAGACGGAGACACAAAATCCGAAGCAGGCTCCAGGCGTCGAGCTATCGGCACAGAACCCGACGCGGGGCTCGAACTGAAGGACCCACCAGATGGTGACCCAAGCTGAAGTCGGACATTTAACTGACTGAGCCACCAGGCGCCCCTTCGTGTTCTTACTTTTAATTGTTCATTTTAATAATCATTTGTTTATATGCTTATCTCCTTTTCAAAGTTCCTTGAAAGCCTCTTTTGTCTCTTTTTTTCCTTTTTTTAAAAGATATAACTTATTGTCACGTTGGCTAACATACAGCGTATACAGTGTGCTCTTGGCTTCAGGAGCGGATTCCTGTGATTCATCGCTTCCATACAACACATAGTGCTCAACCCAACAGATGCCCTCCTCAATGCCCATCATCATTTCCCCCTCTCCTCCGCCCCTCATCAACCCTCAGTTTGCTCTCTGTATTTAAGAGTCTGTTACAGTTTGCTTCCCTCTCTGTCTGTAGCTACTTTTTTCCCTTCCCTTCCCCCACGGTCCCCTGTTAAGTTACTCAAATTCCACATATGAATGAAAACGTATGATGTGTCTTTCTCTGACTTACTCCACTTAGCATAATACTCTCTAGTTCCATCCACGTTGTTGCAAATGGCAAGAGTTCATTTCATTCTTTCTCATTGCCAGGTAGTGTTCTGTTATGTATATATGTATACATATATATACATATGTATATATGTATATATATGTATATGTATATGTGTATATACATATATACGTTATATGTAATATATTTTTTCTTTTTTACTTATTTTTTTATTTTACATCCAAGTTAGTTAGCATATGGTGCAACAATGATTTCAGGCACACCTTCTTTATCTATTCATCCGTCGAGGGACATGTGGGCTCTTTCCAAAATTTGCCTATTGTTGAAAGGGTTGCTATAAACATTGGGGTACATGTGCCCCTATGAACCAGCACTCCTGCATCCTCTGGATAAATTCCTAGTAGTGCAAGTGCTGGGTCGTAGGGTAGTTCTATTTTTAAATTTTTGAGGAACCTCCATACTGTTTTCCAGAGCGGCTGCACCGGTTTGCATTCCCACCGGCAGCGCAAAAGAGATCCTCTCTCTCCACATCTTCACCAACATCTGTTGTTGCCTGAGTTGTTAGTTTTAGCCACTCTGACCGATGTTAAAAAACCCAGAACTGGACCCACAAATGTGTGGCCAACTTATCTTTGACAGAGCAGAAAAAATTATCCAATGGAAAAAAAGACAGTGTCTTTGGCAAATGCTGCCGGTAGAACTGGACCGCGACATGCAGAGCAATGAACCTGGACCACTTTCTTACACCAGACAGAAAAATAAACTCAAAATGGATGAGAGACCTAAATGTAAGACAGGAGGCCATCAAAATCCTTGAGGAGAAAGCAGGCAACAACCTCTTTGACCTCGGCTGCAGCAACTTCTCACTCAACACATCTCCGGAGGCAAGGGAAACAGAAGCAAAAATGAACTACTGGGACCTCATCAAGATAAAAAGCTTCTGCACAGCGAAGGAAACAATCAGCAAAACTAAAAGGCAACCGACAGAATGGGAGAAGATATTTGCAAACAACATATCAGATAAAGGGTTAGGATCCAAAATCTATAAAGAACTTATCAAGCTCAACACCCGAAAAACAAATAATCCACTGAAGAAATGGGCCAAAGACATGAACAGACACTTCTCCAAAGAAGACATCCAGATGGCCAACAGACACATGAAAAGATGTTCAACATCACTTGGCATCAGGGAAACACATATCAAAACCACGTTGAGGCAACATTTCTTAAAGGAAATAAGGCACTTTCTACCAAACACTTAAATCTTTGACCTTATTTTTCCACCTCTAGGAATTTATGCTACAGAAATATTCCTACAGATATGCAGAGACATGGTAAAAAAATGTTGGCTGTAAGACTGCAACAGTGAAAAACTAAAACCCCCCACTAGGAAACTGCTGAAATAGTTTTGCCAATAGGAAAATACTGAAACAGTATGCAGTGTTTTTGGAGAGGGTGGGCGTGCCAGAAGTGTAAAGTCAACTGAGCAGACACCATTATGTAAGAAGATAAGTCCCAGTAACACACAGCAGGAACTATGTTCCCACTTGTTGACATCTGTGGGAAACGGGATTTGGGGGACTTGTACTTCTCCATTATGATTTACTGTATCATTTCAGTTTTTTGTGACATCGTATTGTATTTATAATCAGAAAAAAACCCAATTTTGTTATAGATTAAAACATCCGATCACACACATCTCTTAGAACCTAAGTATAAAGACAATAATTATTTACAACTAAGTTTAAACCAAACAAGTTAAACTGATGTATTTTCAAGAGAAAACAAAAGTCATTGTTTCAAGCCTACGGTGACAGTCATCAACTCTGAACTGACGTTCCTCCAACCCTCTTCATTAGGTATGAGCCCCAGGGAAAGCCAGACTCTGTCGCCTTCTTCAGGGGTCTGTCCTGTACCGGAGACCCTATTCACCTCATCTTCTCCTCCCGGAACACAGCACGGCAAACTACAAACAGGGCCAGTCTACAAAAGAAGGTTATCCGAGGCATTCAAAACCAAACCCTGATTGTACTTTACTCAGAAATCCTGGAAGATCTTCTAATTAACCTAGCAAAATGAAAAAATTTTTCAGACACTCCAAATGACTAAATATTGAATCTCAATATTAAAAAAAAAAATACTGATCGGGGCGCCTGGGTGGCTTAGTCGGTTAAGCAGCCGACTTCGGCTCAGGTCATGATCTCGCGGTCCGTGAGTTCGAGCCCCGCGTCGGGCTCTGTGCTGACAGCTCAGAGCCTGGAGCCTGTTTCAGATTCTGTGTCTCCCTCTCTCTGACCCTCCCCCGTTCATGCTCTGTCTCTGTCTCAAAAGTAAATAAACGTTAAAAAAAATAATAACATAATACTCTAAAAAAATACCGATCAACATTCAGATAATACATATTTGAACTTACGTGTTCTGAAAGTAAAAGTGTGCGACAAGGCACTTTACAAATCAAGCACTCGCCCTTTCTACCTGTAAAAGAAAAGCAAACTTTACTATATCATAGTGAGTATTGCTTCTGGACGCGTGGAGATGCAGATTCAAATTACAGTTTTCTTCACAACGTAGCATCCACACTTCCACACTCCATCATGACACTGCACATGGCCAGAGTTGGGACACCGTTTATGCAGCGAACGATCCACCTCTTCCTGCCTTGTAGAACTGCCCCAAATTGGTGACTGTGAAGATCAACAATACTGAAGCTAAATGTGTCTCAGAACTCTCTCACAGTTCGGTTTTGCAGCGCTATCTTAATTAACAATGGTCACTACTCAAAATGAAAGTAGCTCCTTGCACCCCACCCAACACATGAAGTCCGAGTTTTGCTCTGCTCCCGCAGCCTCACCTCTGCGACACCAGGGACCGCTCACCGGGAAAGGACTCTGCGTTTGCCGAGCTCCTGCCACCTGCACGGCGGCGCCTGGACGCAGGCCTCATACCTCCCACCTGCTGGCGTCGGCTGACTCACCTGCTCCTGTCCGGGGGCCCCCAGTGCCCCGCACCTGCCGCAGCATGCTGGTTTCCGCCACGCTCGTCCTCACTGGGAAGCCCGCGCTAAGTCCAGCACTTCCTGGCCTGCCCCCACAGGGGCCCCTTCTCCCGTGACTACGCCCTGGGCCCCCGGAGCGGCCGCTGTCGTGGGCAAACTCAGACTCCTTCCTACGCCTGTACCCACGTCACTGGCGGCAGCAGGGCCCCTCGTCCCGGGCTCGGCCCCGACCCCACATGTCAGAGTCTCACTTTCCCACAGAGCGGCCTGGAGCCCAGAGCCGGCCAGTCAGTACCGCGCTCCTCACCCTTCCAAGCAGCACACCCAGCCCAAACCCGGGCTCTCTTTCTCCCCCGCTTCTGGTCCAGTGTAGCTAAGAACCGGGCAAAAAATCACTTAACTGGGAAGTGGATTCAGAGACGTGGGTTCCAACCTGGATGAACCTGCAACACTGCCGGCGCCTATCCATTTTTCTTGAGTGTCCCCCCAACTCCCTGTGGGGGGGTGTTCGGACCAGCCCCAGACCGCGTGCTGACCTCCCTCAATCCCCTGCCTCCCCTCCAGTTACCCACCACAAAACAACCCAGCTCACTCTGCCTTCTTCCTCTGTCCCGTCCCACCCCCAGCATGTGGGACGACGGTCCTGGTACAGAAAGAGCGGGCTCCCTTCCAGTGGCCTCCAGAGCTACCCCCTTCCTCTCTCCCTACAAACACGTTCAAGTCGCCCTCTCCTGAAAACATCCACGCCTGGCGGTACGTTCCCGCCCCTCGTCTCTACTGCGGACTCTGGAGCACAGAACTTCCCCTTGAGCATCGCTGCAGCCTGAAGCCGTGGAGTCGAAGATTAACAGAGCTGACTCCGAAAGCTCCGCAAGTTGTGTTGAGGGCGGGGGCAGCAACAGACCGGACACAGAGAGGAACTTGTCTGCAGCTAATGGACAGGAAAACTGACATTCATACTTAACATGCAAACAGAGCTCACTAACCCATTAAGCGCTCCAGTAAAAGGTGTGAGGGCCGCTGGCCAAAGCATAGACCACCAGTAACGTATGAAAAGAAAATCCAGGCCATCGGTGCTGGGGACGTGGCGCAGCCACGCCTTCTGGGCGGGTTGGTCCTAGGTGTCGGCTGTGACGGGCACGGCCCAGTGAGGCACTTCCACGCTTACACACACGCAAAGGAGAAAACCACACAAGTGAACAAGTGCTGTTTACCAGCAAAACATTAGAAAAAACACACGTCTTTTACCAGGGAATCAGTTAAATAGGTCTTGGTATGGCAACTAAAAGATAGACTGTGCAACCTTAAAAAGGATGATACAGACCTAGTTGAACATGAAAAAATATCCATGTCCTGTTCATAAACGCAGGTAACTAAACGGTATACACGCAATACCATTAAAAATTTTTTTAATGTTTATTTTTGAGAGGTGGGGGGACAGAGAAGAGAATCTGCAGCGGGCTCCAGAATGACAGCAGAGAGCCCGATGTGGGGCTCAAATTCGCAAGCCTCGAGATCATGACCTAAGCCGAAGTCTGACGCATAACCCACTGAACCACTCAGGCACCTCCCATTTTTGTGTTAAAAACCTGTATCCATAGGAAAGAGTCTGGGAGGATATACACCAAAGCTTAAGGAGGGCTTATCTCCGAGTAACGGTCACCAAACAGCTGGGAAGCTATGGTTAGTGCTCCACCCAGAGCCCTCAAGCCTTTCTGCTGTCTTTTTTGTTTTGTTCTATGTCCCAGCACCTGTGGCTTTTTGGAGGCATGACCTAGGGCTACTGGAATGTGCTTTGGCCTTAGGCTTCAAGAGCTAGAGGTCCGCTGGGAATCGCCCTGCCTGAACCAGTCCCCCAAGGCTGAGAGCATGCACTGGTCTCCGCTGTTTTCACCCAAGTTCACCCACGCCACTAAATCCAGGGGGAGGTTCCACTCTGCCCTGGGATGCCAGGTCCCAAATACTCTGCTTTCTTTTCTTCCACAGCCTCCTCCTACCTTCACCCATCGTCTTCAAGAAATGCTCCTCCCAGGTGATACCATGCCCTGGTTCCCTCTGCCCTCCACACTCTCCTCACTCCAGTATCTTCGATGACTATATACATGCTAATTCTCCGACGTGTTCCTGGCTGTCCTGACCCCGAGCCCCAAATACTCAATCCCTCCCAGTCTCCCCGCCTCGGATGGCTCTCACCGGAATCTCAGCGTCCAACGTGAGCCCCTGAACCTCACCCTGGGAGCTGCTGTTTTCTCTCTGTGCTCGGTGCTGCTAACCCAACCCCCAATCCTCTAGTCAGAGGCCAGGCCGCTCCCCAGACTCCACTGTGCTGCATCTCTCTAGGCCCACAGCCCCATCATCGCTCAACCGCACAGGCTCTTGCCCAGTTCCTGTCTCCCACCAAACTACCTTTTCACCCAGCTGCCAGAGACTTTTCAAACACACGTGTGAGACTCAGCAACCCCACTGCAGATATACACCCAAGGCGGTCCACAAGATAGACATCGGGTTAGTGGTTCTCTCTGATGTGGCTTCTGAGAGGGTGGTGATGTTCTCTCAATCTGGGAGCTGGTTTCACAGGTAAATTCACCCTGTAAAAAGTCTTGTGCTTTGCATTCGTGACTTTTTCTTTGTACTTCAATTTAAATATTTTTAATGTTTATTTATTTTTGAGAGACGGAGAGAAAACACGCAAGCGGAGGAGAAACAGAGAACGAGGGAGACACAGAATCGGAAGCGGGCTCCAGGCTCTGAGCTGTCAGCACAGAGCCTGACGCGGGGCTTGAACCCACAAACCACGAGATCATGACCTGAGCCGAAGTCAGACGGTCAACCGACTGAGCCACCCAGGCACCCCTGTTTGTCTTTCTCTCCTGTGAATTATCAGTTTATATTCCTGGCTAACTTTTTTATTGGGATGATATTTTTCTTAATCATTTATATTGAGCTCTTTACATAGGGAGACAATTAACTTGGTCATTAATAAGATAGTTATTTTCATGAGTGTGCAATTTGCCCTTTAACTTTGTGTATTTTTTGGCATGTAGGGCATACAGAGGTTTCACATTTTTTTTTTTCTTTTAGGTCAAATCTATCTTTTTCTTTGTGATTTCTTCTCTTTTTTTAATGTTTATTTATTTTTTAATTTTAAAATTTTTTAAATTTATTTTTGAGAGAGAGACAGAGCGAGTTGGGGAGGGGCAGAGAACGAGGGAGACACTGAATCCGAAGCGGGCTCCAGGCTCCGAGCTGTCAGCACAGAGCCCGATGCGGGGCTTGAACCCACAGACTGCGAGATCATGACCTGAGCCAAAGTCGGACGCTCAACCGACTGAACCACCCAGGCGCCACTCTTTGTCTTCAACTTAAAATTTTCATAGAAAGAGACACCTGGGTGGTTCAGTTGGTTGAGTGTCGGACCCTTGAAGTCGGCTCAGGTCACGATCTCTTGGCTCTGTGCAGATAGCACGGAGCCTGCTTGGGATTCTCTCTCTCCCTCTCTCCCTGTCCCCTCTGCCCCTGCCCCGCTTGCTTTCTATCTCAAAATAGATAAACTTAAAAATATCTCATAAAAAGAAAGATACCTCTGATCACATCACCACCCTGCTTAAAACCAGTGGTTTCCTACTGCCCGGAGAACAGGGGGGATCCCCTGCAGCATGCTTCAGCCGACTTCACCAGCACCCTCGGCTCCTCCAGCCCGTCCACACTTCCTTCTACCCTAGGATCTCTGCACTCGGCGTCACCTCTGCCTGGGAGCTCCCAAGCGTCCGGGCTGTCTCTCACCTTCCCGCCCCCTGCCCCGCAGGCTCTGGCTCCACCCTCGCTTGATGCCAGGTGAGGACGCGCCTTCTGGGGCCCTGCGCTGGTGTTTAAAGGCATCCTGGACACAGGGCCTAGTTTAACCCGCCTTCCGAAAGGTTCGGGAAGGAACCCGGCGCCCTCGGCCCCGCCCCGCCGCCCGGTACTGCCCAACCCCAGGGCCCGCCCGCCTCACCTTTGTCCAGGCAGACGTCACAGTACACGTGGCCGCAGTTGGTCAGGCTGAAGCACGACGTCCGGTGCGGCGGCTGGAAGCAGCGATTACAGAACACCCAGCTGGCCATGTCGAACACGGCGTCCGCGCCGCCGCCGCGCAGAAGCCCAGGCCCGCAAGAGGCCCACACGCCGCCTCCCGCCGCGGGCAGAGGGTGGCGACTCTGCACCTGCGCAAACGCGAACTTGTAACCCGGCGCCTGCGCACCAGAGAGCGGTGTCGCTCCCGCCAAAACCCGTGCTGGAACATACCAACCCGGGGAAGGGAGGGAGGTGGGGTTAGATAGATTCTTCTCCTCGCAGGCTGTCTTAGCTGGACGTGGAGAGGAGGAACGTGCACACCGGGGCCTGGCCTCCCTCATTCCATCACTGCACTCCTTGCCAAGTCTTCTGTGGAGCCGTGTGTCCTAGTCCAGGCCCGGAGACGGTGCTGGTGTCCCCGGTTGGCGCCCACATGGGCGTGCCGGGAAGGCGCAGGCGCAGAGCGCGGGCAGGGGAGGCCAAGGCGGGGAGGGGAGCGGGGCCGGCGGGAACGGCAGTGATGGCTGGGAGACGGTGTGCGCACGCGGCACCCTGCCTGGTGCGGGGAGGGGGCCGGGGGCGGAGGGTGGGCGGGTTAGGGACACCGGGCTGACCAGAGGGACCAGGGGTCCTGGGCAGACGGAGGTGCGGGGCCACAGGCGGACCGAGTGAACCAGGACGGGGTGTGACTGCGGTCGGGGCCCAGGGTGGGACCATTTGGTGGGGTTGGCGTCGCGGCCGCTGCTGCCCTCCTGGGGCAGGTTACTCCTTTTGAAAGAGCATAGATGGTGCAGCTGGGGGAAGGGGCTCCTTGTACTATTTTTGCAGCTTCCGGTGAGCTTATGATTATTTCAGAGTTAAAAGCTAAAGAAAATAGTTCTGTATCACGGTTGAACTCCCCGGATGATGCCGCATCTCCTCCACGGCTCGGAAGAGCAGAGCTTCCTTCCACGTGTGGAGGTGGGCCGACTGGGGACCAGGGACGAGAACTCGGTTCAGAGAACTCTGGGCCATTTGCTTGTGTGGAGGGAAGTTGCCATCTTTCAGGGAACTAGAAAAAAGCAGAGGCTCAGGGTGGCTTTCGGAGTGGAATGCAGTAATCGGGGAAGGATGGACTCCCTTGTCCAGCACTGTAGCTATGAATGTCATGTGACCATTGAGCCCCTGAAAGTGAGTGGTCCAGATTGGGACGTGCTTTGAGTGTAAAATACACTTGGGTCGCCAAGAGTTCATTTCAAAAAAGGAACATGGGGTGCCGGTGGCTGAGCGTCCAGCTTCAGTTCAGGTGGCGATCTCGTGGTCGGTGAGTTCAAGCCCCCCATCGGGTTCTGTGCTGACAGCTCAGAGCCTGGAACCTGCTTCAGATTCTGTGTCTCCTCTCTCTGTCCCTCCCCTGCTCACACTCTGTCTCTGCCTCCCTTAAAAGAAATAAATATTTAAAAAATTAAAATAAATTAAAAAAAAGGAACGTGAACTACCTCAATAATTTTGTACTGTTTACATATTAAAATGGTAATATTTTTGATGTTTTGGGTTAAATGTATGTCACGGGTTAATTTTACCTTTCAAAAAAACCCCATTTTTTTTTAATGTGGGAACCAGAAGACTTAAAATTTACATATGTAGCTCACATTTTCTTTCTATTGGACAGTGCTGATCTGTACCAAGTTAAAATAACTGGGTGGTGTGCTTATTCTATCAAACTCAGAAGCTACATTGTTAAAGTAATATTTTATTGCTACAATGCTGTAACATGAATTTCAATCTGATAATCTTTGAAATCATAAAGGCAATACTCGGTTATGAATACATATTGATTTATTAACCAAACATTATGCAAGTTAGCAAGTAGTTTTCTTTGTTAACATCTTAAACAAGTTTCTTAGCTATAAAGAAGTCTTTAAGGTGTTTCATTTGGAAAATTCCAATTGTGATGAAGATGAATGTTTGTGCAAAAGCCCACCATAACACATTGCTATTTGTACCTTCGCTGGTCATTCGAAAATTTTCTTCACGGTCCTATGTAGAAGAGAAATAGGCAGGTTTAGTTTCTTAAAGTACTTAATGTATGAATTTGAGGGGAAGGTGCTATAAGCTTTGAATATGTTTAATATTTCCCAGTTAGTATCTCATACCAGAGTGCAGTATCTGATTAAGCTGGGGCATGTTGTTGGCTTAACACAAGGACTAAGAATCAACCTTATAAAGCATGCTTTTGTACTTTGATGTAGAGTGTCTGCTATTTGACCCATTATCTTTTACATTCATTTCCCAGCATTGAGCAAAGTGACAGGTTTTCATCGTCCGCGTCCTTGCTTCACGTTAAGCTGGGCACTCCGTCAAGCACGCCTGTCCTCCTCTTATTTTCCAGGCAAGGAAACTGGTGTCTGGAGACGACACAAGGTGAGCAGGGGCAGATCTGGCCCCACGTGTGAGCAGAGTCCACTGAGCACAGGGACCCGGAAGCACACAGTGTCACAAGAACAGAACCGTCACTTGCAGAGCAGGCACACCGCGCCTCTCCATGTACGTGGGGGGTGTTGGGGAGCATTTATTTATTCGCTCTGTTGGCTCACGCCCCAAGAGCGGATGGGCCGCAGTCCCCCTTCCTAGAGGAGCTCACCGTCCAGCAGACAGTGAAAAGGTAGTGACAGCTCACTCTTGCCCTTCGCCCTGAGTGTCCCCACCGTGCTAGCTCGGAGAGAGAGACGGGGAGCAGGCAGTCTGTTCTCTCTGCAGTTTGGGGGCTTTGTCTCCAGAGCTGCGTTCCTGGCAGGAAGAGAGAGAGTAAGTCGAATGGGCAGACTGACCCTTTGATAGTTTTGTTCTTTGACTATTTGCTCAATTTGCTCAATTAGACGTTCCAGCTTGAAGCTAACTTCGTTAACTTTGTCCTTCGCTTGAGCAGCGGCTGCATCAAGGTCGTGTTGTCCAACTCGGATCTCTAAGTGAATCCGCTGTACAAACAGTGACAAGGAAGAAACATGCTTAAAACAGCTCCCCTCCACGTCTGCCTGTGTCTCCCCGACTCCTCTCCTAGCTCTCTCTACCCCCCACCCCCCTGCCCCTTCTAGAGCAGGCCCCGCTTCTTTCTAGTCTCTCACTGGCTCTCAATCCCCTGCCGTACTCAGTAGTCTTTCTTGGTGATATTAACGCATTAGATGGTGACCCACGACCCAGAGAGAGTACTCACACCCTCCTGAACGTCAGATTTATCATTAGGCAAACGCCTTTGGTGCCGAGGGAATTTGATGACTTTCAGGGAATTTTTCTTTACGTGAAGCTTAATTTCTGATGCTAACATACAGATTCTCTTCATCTGCACTCAGCACCGTTAGAAAATAACCAGTCACCATCTGCCATGTAAGAGTTGTATTTATTGCAATTGCGTTGTTAATTTACCGTCCAGCCTTCGCTTGTTTTCAGGCCTGAGCGATCACAGTTCTTTTCACCGTCCCTCACAGTTCTTGTTTTTCAAGCCCTTTAATCAACACCGTGGCTCTCCTTTGAACCCCTTCCAAGCTGTGCAGCCCCTTCTGTGGTTGCTGCACTGAGATGTGGTCCCAGGACTTTCATAAGGCTCTAGCCAGTCGGGAGTGATGGTTCTGCATACCAGCGTCACGCCTGAGTAGCACTGACGCCCTGTTCATCAGCACGGACACGGGAGGCATGTACTCACCAGCTTACTCCCTCCAAATGACACAAGCCTTGTAGAGTTAGATTCCAAGCAAATGATGTGTTCGCCAGGTGAATGTGAAGTAAAATAGAATGTTCCTTGTGGGCCATATAACTTGGACAATAACACCTAGGATTGAGGATATCCATAGTTTAAGTTTATTATTCTCTACTTTCCCTTCTTAAAAATAAATCTCCCCTCTATCGTGTAGTAAAAATTGTGCTATTCCTAAAGAAGAAATGAAGTGGTTGATGAATGTGAAAATTATTTAGCCTTGTTGGGAAAAACAACACACACAAACACACAGTAAGATATCCCTTATTCGCTATCCGATTGCCAAAGATTTAAATAAAAGTATCCGGGGATAGTATTGAGAAATAGTGTCTCTAAACACTGATTTGGGAATGTAAGTTGAACAGCCATTTTGTAGAGCAGGTCAGCAATATGTATTAAAACTTAAAATGTATATGACCATCAACTCAGTGGTTTTACCTATGGAAACTTATTCTATGGAAATGAACAAGTGGAAAAAATTATATGTAAGAGGATATTCAGTGTGGTGTTATTTGCAATGGTAACCTTGCTTTCTTAAAATTACTTTAATACCTTTTAGTAGGGGATTGATTAAATTCAGACAAAGCCAAATAAAGGCATATTACATGGCCAAAAAAGAGAGTACTATACCCATACCTGTACTAAAGGTGTCCATGATATCCTGTGGTGGAGCAGTCTGTATAGGATCCTATTTTTTATTTAAAAAATCATTTGTAGGGGCCCCTGGGTGGCTCAGTCACTTAAGTGTCCAACTCTTGATTTTGGCTCAGGTTATGATCTCACGGTTCGTTGGTTAAAGCCCCGCATCAGGCTCTGTGCTGACAGCACGGAGCCTGCCTGAGATTCCCTGTCTCCCTCTCTCTCTGCCCCTCCCCGACTCGCACTCTATCTCACTCTTTCTCTGTCAAAATCAGTAAATTAATTAAAAAAGCATTGTAAGCTGTAATCATCAAGACAGTATGGTATTGGCACAAAGACACATAGACCAACGGAATAGAATATGAGAACCCAGCAATGGACCCACAAATGTATGGCCAACTAATCTTTGACAAAACAGGCAAGAGTATCCAATGGAGAAAAGTCTCTTTAGCAAATGGTACTGGGAGAACTGGACAGCAACATGTAGGAGAATGAAACTTGACCACTTTCTTACAACGTACACAGAAATAAACTCAAAATGGATGAAAGACCTGAATGTGAGACAGGAAACCATCAAAACCCCAGAGAAGAAAACAGGCAACAACCTCTCTGACCTCAGCCACAGCAATTTCTTATTCGACACATCTCCAAAGGCAAGGAAATTAAAAGCAAAAGTGAACTATTGGGACCTCATGAAGATAAAAAGCTTCTGCACTGCAAAGGAAACAGTCAACAAAACTAAAAGGCAACCGATGGAATGGGAAAAGATATTTGCAAATGACATATCGGACTAGTATCCAAAATCCATAAAGAACTCACCAAACTCCACACCCGAAAAACAAATAATCCAGTGAAGAAATGGGCAGAAGACATGAATAGACACCTTTCCAGAGAAGACATCCAGATGGCCAACAGACACATGAAACAATGCTCAACGTCACTCATCATCAGGGAAATACAAGTCAAAGCCACACTGAGATACCACCTCACACTGGTCAGAGTGACTAAAATGAACGAATCAGGAGACTATAGATGCGGGCGAGGACATGGAGAAATGGGAACCTTCTTGTACTGTTGGTAGGAATGCAAACTGGTGCAGCCGCTCTGGAAAACAGTGTGGAGGTTCCTCAAAATTAAAAATAGAACTACCCTATGACCCAGCAATAGTACTGCTAGAAATTTACCCAAGGATATAGGAGTGCTGATGCAGAGGAGCACTTGTACCCCAATGTTTATAGCAGCACTTTCAACAATAGCCAAATTATGGAAGGAGCATAAATGTACATAAACTGACAAATGGGTAAAGAAGATGTGGTTTATATATATACAATGGAATACTACTTGGCAACGAGAAAGAATGGAATCCTGCCATTTGCGGCAACGTGGATGGAACTGGAGGATATTATGCTCAGTGAAATAAGTCAGAGAAAGACAGATACCATATGTTTTCACTCATATGTGGATCCTGAGAAACTTAACAGAAGACCATGGGGGAAGGGAAGGGGAAAAAATAGTTACAAACAGAGAGGGAGGGAAGCAAACCATAAGAGACTCTTAACTACAGAGAACAAACTGAGGGTTGATGGTGGGTGAGGGAAGGGGAAGGGGGAGAGTGGGTGATGGGCACGGAGGAGGGCACTTGTTGGGATGAGCACTGGGTGTTGTATGTAAGCCAATTTGACAATATATTTTTTAAAAAGAGCATTTGCAAAATGCATGTATGTATGTTTCCAGAAGCTTAGAAGAAGACTGTATTCTTAGAAGAATACACACCGACCTGTTAGTTGGTTATTTTTGTTGGGCAAATTTGATTTATTGTTTAGCTAGTTGCTATATTGTTTGCCATTTTATAAGAACAGGTATAGGACTTCTAGTCTGTCATCAAGGAGCTTGGAAGTTGCCACTCTGTCCTAACAAGTAAAAAGATGAACAAAAAGAAAAGCAGTTCTTTTTAGATCTGTCAGAGAATTGAGGTCACAGGGTAAACCACTGCCCCCAACACTGGAGAGACCAGTAAATACAAAGAATCACAACTTACCAGAGCAGAAACTGTGGGCACCAGTACTGGGTTCCTTTTACCTGGTACATGATGTCCAGTTTTCATCAACCACAAATTTCAAGGACTACTACTAGATGGCAAAAAACATAGTTTGAAGAGACAGAGCAGGCATCTGAACCAGACTCAGACATTTCAGGGATACTGGAATGAGTAGACACCAGGCATTTGGAAAAACTGTGGTTAATATGCAAAGGGCTCTCACGGAGGGAGCAGGCAGTATGCCAAGAACCAAAGGGTAATGTAAGCAGAGAGGTGGAAGTTCTAAGAAACTTTTTAGATGCTGTAACAGAAAGTAAGGATGCTTTTGATGGCCTTATTAGACTGGACACGGCTGAGGAAAGAATCTCCCAGCATAAGGATATGTCCATGGGAATTTCTAAAACTGAAAAAGCAAAGAGAAAAAAAGACTGAAAAAAATGGAACATAACATCCCAGAACTGTGGGACGATTGTTAAAGGTGTAACATTCACGTAATGGCCATACTGGAAGGAGAAGAAAGAGGAGGAAATGGAAGAAATCCCTAAAACAATAATGACAGAATTTCCCCCTGGTTAGTGTCGGACACCAAGCCACAGAGCCAGAAAACTCGGAGAATACCAAACAGGATCAATGCCAAACAAACCAAACCAGAGAAAGACCCTACACCCAGGCATATCATAAAACTGCCGATATCAGTGATAAAAACATCTTGAAGCCAGAGGAGAAAAACACCTTCACTGTAAAGGAGCAAAGGTAAGAGTTACATCCGACGTCTCCAGAAACCACACAAGCAAGAAAAGCATGGAATGAAATATTTAACACATTGAGCGAAGAAACCCACCAGCCTAGAATTCTGTATCCTGCACAATTCCCTTTCAACAGTGAAGTAGAAATAAAGATTTCCTCAAAGAAAATCTGAGGGAGTTTGTCATTGCTAGACCTACCTTGCAAGAACTGGTAAGTTCTCAAAGAAGAAGGAAAATGATATGGTTCAGAAACTCAGATCTCCATAAAGGAAGAGATCAGAGAAGGGCTAAGTTAAGGTAAAGTAAAAACTTATTTTCCTTAACTGATCTAATAGATACTACTTTGTTCAAATAATGACAACAATGCATTTGGTTATAGTTCACGTGTAAGTGAAATGGAGGACGGCATGACGGAAAGGGACAGGAGGGAGGAATCCGGAATGCTTGATTACTCTAAGGCATGCGCACCCCCCATGAAGAGGTGTGGTGGTACTTGAAAGTGGACTTGTGTTGGTTGCAAATATATATTGCAAATTCTAGGGCAACCATTTGAAAAAAAGGCTCAAAAAGTATAATTGATATGCTAAGAAAAGAGACAAAATGGAATCACATAAAATACTCAAAGTCGTGAAAGATTGGAGCTCCTGGGTAGTTCAGTTACTTGAGCATCTGACTCTTGATTTCAGCTCAGGTCATGATCCCAGGGTCCTGGGATAGAGCCCCATGGAGGTCTCTATGCTGAGCGAGGAGCCTGCTTGAGATTCTCTCTCTCCCCCTCTGTCCCTCTGCCCTGTGTTCTCTCTCTCTTTCTCTCAAATAAAACCCACAAAAGATAGAAAAAGTGGGAGACAAAAATAGGAACAAAAAACAAAGGCAGTGAATAGGAAATGGGAACAAACACGGTGGACGTTCATCCGGTGATACCAGTAATCACTTTGAATGTCAGTGGTCTACATGTACCAATTCAAAGACAGGGATTGTCAGAGTGGATCAAAACCAAAACTGTATGTTGTGTATAAGAAACCTGCTTTAAATATAAAGACACGTGTAGATTAAAAGTTACAGGATGGAGGGGGCACCTGGGTGGCTCAGTCAGTTAAGTGTCCGACTCTTGGTTTCAGCTCAGGTCTCGATCTCATGGTTTGTGAGTTTGAGTCCCGTATCCGGCTGTGTGGCGATGGTGTGGAGCCTGCTTGGGATTCTCTCTCCATGTCTCTCCGCCCCTTCCCCACTTGTTCTCTCTGTCTCTCTCTCTCAAAATAAATAACGTTTTAAAAAAGTTAAGGGATGGAGAAAGATGTATATGCTAACTTGAAGCTAACCTTACAAAAAAGCTGGAGTACTCATATTTAGATACAGCAGACTTCAGATCAAGGAAGGTTCTCGGGGATAATTACATAACAGAGCTTTACATAATGACAAAGAGGTCAGTTATCCAAGAAGACAAAACAATCCTTAAAGGGTGAGCACCTAACAACACAGCGCCCAGCTACGCAAGACAGAAACCGACAGGACTGCAGGAGGAAGAGGAGAGCCCGCCCGTAGTCGGGAGGCTCTGGCACCCACCCCTGTGTCAGGAGCGGGCAGATCCAGCAGCAGGTCAGGAAGGACATCGTTGAACTCAACAGCACCATCAGTCAACGGCACCTAGCGGATGTCTGTAGCCGACTTCATCCACCAACTGCAGACTATGCAAATCCTCAAGGCCACACTCACCAAGACAGCCCACATTCTGGGCCACAAAGCACACCTGAATCCATTTAAAATAGTAGAGATCATCAACTACATTTCAATAAATAATAATGGTAATAGAAACCATACAAAGTCTACCCTCAAAACACAATGGAGTTAAAGTAGAAATCAGTAACAAAGATAGTTGGAAGATGCCAAAATATTCAGAAATAAAACACACATTTAGAGATTAAGCACATTTTAAATTAACACATGGGGCAAGGAAGAAATCCTAAAAGAAATTTCAAAATATTTTGAACCAGAAGAGGATTGTGGGAAGATGGTGCAGTAGGCAGCACCAGGAGTCTGTCTTGCCATCTAGACAACAATCACACTGTTGGAATCTGCCTGATGTAACTATTTTGGAACTATGGAGTCTATGGAAAGATTGCAGCTTCCAGGGGAAGCCTTGGGTGGTGGACTGTGGTTAATTTTGGTCAGTGTCAGCTCTTAGCACAGTAGTAGCTACCCATCCCATCCCCGTGTGCGCCCTCATCCGCATCTGTAGCCCAGCCACATGGCAGGCAGCTGTGCGTGTGTTGCTAGAACAGCTTGCACGTAGCGTGTGGAAGGAAGCCAGGGTGGCCGAATGACCTTGTCCTCCCAAGATCAGGGATCTGCATAATGGTCATTGAAGGGATCTTCAATAAGATTATCAGCAGACTTAAAAAAAAAAAAAAAAAAGATTATCAGCAGACTTCTCATCAGAAACTTTGGAGACCAGAAGGCAGTGGATTGATAATCTCAAAGTGCTAAAAGAAAAAAAGTCCAAAAAGCGCATGAAAAGATGCTCAACATCACCGATTGTTAGGGAAATAATGGACAATGGGATACAAAATGCATGTGTTTGTATGGGACACAGATGTTGTTACTGCCTGCCCTACCAGCCGTGTTATTCCCTTGGGCTGTCAATCACACGCCGTAGGAACGGGGAGACGACCAAGGGGGGCAACTTAGAGTGCCCTGTGCTCCTAGACACACTGATCAGGTAACAATGGTCAGAAGCTTTGTGAAGGTGCTGATAAGGACCTTAAAAGGGAATCTTGTAAGAAATGTTGAAACTAGGGCTGTTTCTTCTTCCTTCAAATAGAGTTTTCTTGAAAATCAGGCCTATGGGGTGAGAACTTGGTCTCTTTTAGGCCAAGAAGAGGGCGGGGTATGTATTAGGACCATGATAAATATTTGTCGAATGCAGAATGAATGCAAATATCTTTCATCCCTTCTAGAAGGACATATTGTTTCAGGGGATGCCTGGGTGGCTCGGTCAGTTAAGTCACTGACTCTCAGTTTCTGCTCAGGTCATGACCTTGTGGTTCGTGGGTTCAAGCCCCAAGTCGGGCTCTGTGCTGACAGTGTGGAGCCTGCTTGGGATTCTCTCTCTCTCTCTCTCTCTATCTGCCCCTCCCCACTCACACTGTCTCTCTCAAAATAAATAAAAATTTAAAAAATTTAGAAGGGGGTATTGTTTCAGGCAACTATGCTTTTGAAGAATGAATCTTCTCTGTCTTAGAAACAGTAATTGGGATTTCTGTGACAGTTTTTAGCTCAACTAAAATTTCAATTCCGCACTTAATAAGCCATAGAGACATTCCCAGATAGTTCATAAAAGGACAAAGAAGAGTTGGGTCTCAGCATAAGGGTAGGGAGGGGAGGTAGCTGTGCAGACAGGAGTCAGGAAAGTGACCCCAGCAGAACCACCATTAGGCCAGTGCCAGGCGCACCAGGAGAAGGTGCTGTACCAGGCCAGGTTCAAGTGTGCCAACAGTTCAGCTGGAGTGGAGTCTCCACAGGAGCAGGGATGTCAAAATATCTCCTGCGCTGGGACCAGGCAACCATCCAGTGTAATGAGAACAGGAACTTTCTGTCCTCTCCCCCCCAGAGGAAATGCCTGTTCTGCTCTGTGAGGCTTTGCTCCACCACGAGCACATCCCAGGGCAGCTCCACGTCCAAAGGGAAGTAGTTCTTGCAACTGCGTTTGAATTCGTGGACCGAGCAAGTCAGAGTGTCTTGAGCTGGTGTGGTGGGGACTGGAGGTCTCCGTTACATCCAACGTACAGACGACAAGACAGGATTGGAGCAGTCAACCTGCTGAAGATTCAGCTTGACGGTCTCTACTTGAACTTGGCTCTGACTCCAAAATTCACATCCTTCCCACTCGACCATGGTGCCTTTTCTACTCCCGTTAACCCCAAGGGGACCAAACAGACCAGAAGCTGCCACGTAACTAAAGAAAGTGCCTGCCAGGGAGGAGGGCGGGGGCGCCTC
This sequence comes from Acinonyx jubatus, assembly GCF_027475565.1. NCBI lineage: Eukaryota > Metazoa > Chordata > Mammalia > Carnivora > Felidae > Acinonyx > Acinonyx jubatus. Next base: position 201,178,118 of record NC_069382.1, on the reverse strand, counting down.
TGTGGCCCTCCTGCGTGGGTGAGGCTGTGGTCCTGACAAAACCACAGGGATGCCTCGGCCCTGGGGGTCCCATCTTCCCAGCACGACCAGCAGACCTCAAGATGATGCGCACGAGGCCTAGCATTTCTATTTGTTTAAAATGTTTTGCGTTAAGGTCTCTGCTCTTCAGCCAGACTACAGGCTCCCCGGAGACAGGCACTTGCCACGTCTTTGTGCAGCGCCTCTCTTCGGGGCTGTACACATGAAAAATTGTAAACTCTGGTTGATGAGTGCCTATGCGGACGCGTTTCAAGTTTGTGGGGACACATGGCATAAGAGTTTTTCGCAAACGGAAACTTTTAGTGACAAAACACCAAAGAATGCTTTACCTCATCATTGTAGGTTGTAACAGTCACAAACATTCCCAGACCCGGAGCCGACTCCAGGAAGTCGTGTCTGCGTGTGTCCCATTGCTGGATCCTGAAAGTCCCTGTTTCACAAACGCGAGATGTTCATTACAAGATAGGGGTAAGAAATATTTACGTAACGTTAACTGATAAATGAATTTTCTTTTCAGTTGATCGGAATAGAAAACACCGTTAGCGTAAAGAGCTTAGGTCCTGGTGATTAGGTCCCGTGGCCGAGCGGGAAGGCCCCGGAGGAGAGAGGAAGGCGTGGGCTCGTGTTCACACGTGACTTCACCGCTCTGCACTCAGCTCCCTCGGAAAAAGGGGATAAGCTAAGTCCCTCCTAAGTCTCAGAGCTGCGAGGGCTGTTGAAAAAATAAAGAGCCGTGACAAATTTCTGCCTCGAGTTCCAGTAGCTGTGTCTGTCACCCAGCACAATTCCTTTGCTGAGGCCTAGGCGTGTCCTGTCGAGTCCTTCCTTCCCCTGCTGTCAAGGCTCCTGCTCGGGTCTGCGTCCCTGAGAGAGCCTCCCACTTTCTCCTTTGGGGCACGAAAGCGTCGTATGGCTTACCTTTCCCCTTCAGCCCTTGCCAGGTACAATGCCAATGAAAGGAGTTCACGTTTATTGAAAAACATTGAAAAATAGCTAATAGTCCTTGTGTGTGCCAGGCACTGTGCTGAGTGCTTAATGTGCCGCCCCATCAATTCTTGAAATGTGCTTCGAGGAGGCATTTCTATTCCTTCACCAAGTCAACTGATAAGTATACAATGAGCCCCTTCCCCAGTGACAGCACCGTTCCGGGAGTGAGGACAGACGTGAACAAAATAGACACTATCTTTGTTTCCACGGAGCTCTCGTACAGAGAGAAACAGACAACAGGGAAATAAGTACACAATATACAAGGACGCTGTAAGAAAAAGCAGGTGACAGGGATAAGGGACTTGGAGAATTCGACGGGGCAGTCGGGGTGCCCCCTGAAGTTTGAGTGAAGAACCAAAGGACTAGGGGAGTAAACGATGTATATAATTTCGTACTGAGTATCCTTATAAACATGTTTCTGTCTCTACATCACATTCAGTTCTAAGTATTTGCCAAGCATTCTAGAGAATTTACACATGTAGTCTGAATTTTCATGACAACAGGCGATACTATTTTTATGACAAGTTTACATATGATGAAACCAAAACAGAAAAAGTAATTTGCCTAAGGCCACACACCTAGCAAGTGGCAGAGTCAGGACTGAAACCCAGGCCATGCAGTGTCTCTCCCCTACTGCCACACAATGCTGCCTCCATCTGGGGGAAAGACTGTTCCTTGCAGGAGTGTATGCAGAGGTCCTGGGGTGGGAGCATGCCTGGGGTACCAAGGAACAGCAGGGCTGCTGGGGTGAGGACAGCAGGCAGAGAACACTAGGAGATGAGGTTGAGAGTATGGCGGGGGCAGGATCACAGAGAGCCTGCACATCCGTTGTTGGGATCGGGGAAGTAGTTATTTGGAGGAGTGAAATCAAGTGGCTTTCACTTTAAACTATTTGTCGCGGGGGGCGCCTGGGTGGCTCAGTCGGTTAAGCATCCGACTTCGGCTCAGGTCATGATCTCCCAATTCGTGGGTTCGAGTCCCACGTCGGGCTGTGTGCTGACAGCTCGGAGCCTGGAGCCTGCTTCAGACTCTGTGCCTGCCTCTCTCTCTGCCCCTCCCCTGCTCACACTCAGTCTCTCTCTGTCTCTCTCAAAAATAAACATTAAAAAAAATTAAAATATTTGTCATGTGGAGAAAAGACTGAAGGATCCAGAGTGGAAGCAGGGAATCGGGGTGACTTGGACCAGGTGTGAGTGGTGGATTCTGCATACTGTCCCCTAGTCTACAAGTTGGAAACTGAATCTCCAAGACAGAAAGTCGTATAGCTAGTGAGTTGTAGAGGCAGAATTAGAGTCAAGGTACTGTGATTCCAAAGCCCAGAACTACAGGCGCAGGGCCACATGGCCTCCCTGGATGGCGAGGAGACAGGTCCCCGACGGGAACGTCGCCTGACGGGAACGTCGACTGTAGGGAGCAGCCCCTGCAAAGTGGGGCACTCTGGGGGGAACACCGGAAGAGACCACCTCCTGGCATGGGAAGATCCACAGCAAAGTCTCAAGCCCTGCCTGCACTTGGTCCTAGGCACCTTTTCACTGTACTGGTCCTTTGTCCCTCCAGACATTTAAAAAACTGTATCAAATGCACATTGTATGCTGATTCAAGGGCCCATCTCCAGGAGATCTTTTTAAAAGTATCATTGATGGGGACGCCTGGGTGGCTCAGTCAGTTAAGCAGCTGACTTCAGCTCAGGTCATGATCTCATGGTCCATGGGTTCGAGCCCTGCATCAGGCTCTGTGCGGACAGCTCAGAGCCTGGAGCCTGCTTCGGAATCTGTCTCCCTCTCTCTCTGCCCCTCCCTGATCATGCTTTGTCTCTCTTTCTCTCTCTCTCAAAAATAAATAAACATTAAAAAAAAGTTGTTAAGGATCACTGATGATTCTAGAAAAGATGGAGTAAGCCCATTCCACCCTATTCCTTCTGCTAATGACAACCAAAAACGTTGGGCAAAATGTGTAAAACAACAATCAGAAGACTCCGAAAGGTAGGAAAAAGGTGATTGGTTGAGAGCCTCAAGACTCAAAGCGCAACTCAGCAGTGAGTGTCCTCCAGCTGACCTGCCCTGGCCTGGGTGCTACAGCAATCTGCAACTGCAGACCAAACTCAAAGGGAGGGAAAGAGAGAGAGGGGAAAGAGAAAGCTTGCTCAAGAAAAACCTGGTTTCTTTAGCCAGAGGATCTGGAAGGGCCTGCAGGATGGAGCCCCTTTGGGTACACCTGCCCTGCCCCAGATGAGTACCATGAAGGAAGCTGCACCCCTCCCCACTGGATGCTTCACGCGAGGGCTGGGGTGGGGTCCTGGGGAGATGCCCACCCTGTCTGAGGGCTGCAGGGAGGCGCGAGATGCACAGACGGATCTTTTCATCTGCCTATGAGGTGCCGCGGGGCACATGACAGAATTAACGCGGCAAAAGGCGCAGTGAGAGAACAAAGCAGAGGACGCTCTCTTACAGAGGAAAGGGGGTAGGAGGGCTGTTGTAAACAGAAAGTCCATTGGAGGAAAATGGGAGCTGGAAGTGTAGTGCTTTTCATTGGCTGACCCCTGGCAGTCTCTCATTGGCTGGGCTGTAATTGTCTCTCATTGGTTGGGCTGTGGAGTCTCTCATTGGCTGGAACTGTTGCTGGGGGAGGAGGAAACCTTCCTTCCTCCTGATGGGCTGGGCAAGTAGTAGCTACAGTGGAACCCACCCGCAAGGCGCGTCAGTTCCTGTTGGGTCTGCAATTGACCGGGAGCGGTAGGGCTGAGAGCTCCCCTGGGGCCACCCGACTCCATTCTAAATGAGGCTTCCTTGTACTCATTTTCACAAGACAAAAATATATATGGAAAATAGAAACCATGCATGACTGATAACGGAACAACAGTTTGAATGACAGTATACTTCGCATCAGAAACATGGAGGCCGGAAGGAAGTAGCACATTTTCAAGTGTTGAAAGAAAACATTTGTCAAGCCACACTCTATATCCAGCGGAAATACCCTTCAGAATGAAGGCGAAATATTCTTAGGTCAAGGAAAACTAAGAGAATTTTTCACCAGAAAACCTGCCTTAAAATAATTTCTAGGGGCGCCTGGGTGGTTCAGTTGGTTAAGCGGCCGACTTCGGCTCAGGTCATGATCTCACGGTTCGTGGGTTTGAGCCCCGCATCGGGCTCTGTGCTGACAGCTCAGAGCCTGGAGCCTGCTTCAGATTCTGGGTCTCCCTCTCTCTCTGCCTTTCCTCTGTTTGCCCTCTGTCTCTTTCTCTCTCTCAAAATAAATATACATTAAAAAGTTAAAAAAAAAAACTCGCTAAAGGAAGTTCTTCAAACAGAAAGAGAATAATAAGGAAATTTGGAACACCAGGAGGGAAGAGAGAATGACAGAGTAACTAGGGAAATGATGACAGAGCATTCTCTATTTTTAAAATTGTTTGACAGTTGAAAGCAAACAGTATACATAATATTGTCTGATGTGATTCTCAAAGTATGTAGAGGTTACATTTAAGACAACTATATTATAAAGGGTGGGGAGGGCAAAGGCACTTCCATGGTCATAAGGTTTGTACGTTCCTCTTGAAAAAATGCAAAATATCGATCCTCATGGACTGTGATAAGTTAAGTATGTGCATTGCAATCCCTAGAGCAAACACTACTAAAACTATACAAAGAGGTATAGTGAAAAATACTATAGATAAAGCAAAAACGGGTTATTATAAAACACTGAAGTGACCCGCCGAAAGGTAGGAAATGGAAAACAGGCGCAAAAAGCAAAGGGAGCAAACAGAAAACAGTAAAATAGCAGACCGGAATCCAGACAGTATACATTGCATGTAATAATTACGTTAGAGATAGATGGTCAAAACAGATTAGACCAAGATTGGCAGAATAGGTTTTCTTTAATGACCCAACTAGTACGCAGCGTATGAGGAAATCACTTTGATATAACGCTGTATGTAGGTTAACGGTAAACGGATAAAAAGGGTAAATCATTCTGATGTTAATAAAAAAGCGTGGGTGGCTCTGTAAGTATCCAGTAAAGTGGACTTCAGAGCAATGAAAATTACCATGGGCAAAGAGGGACATTACATAATGAGAAGGGGTCAAGTCACTAAGAAGACGTCACCCTCAAGGCATAAGCGGAGTGTGAGAGCCCACGAAGGAAAACAACCGAAAGGAGACCACACAGGCACTGCTGGAGTTGGACCACGCTGGTCAGTAATGGAGAGAAACCTGCAAGGAGGTGGAAGCTGGAAGGACCGCCAGCCGCCAGGACCCGCCGGACACCCAGTGCACGCCCCCCGGCAAGGGCACAGTAGGCGCTTCTCCTCAAGTACTGGAGCAAGAAAGCCCAGAGCCCGATCGGGCAGGCACCTCTGCGGAAGCAGCTGAGTGTTCGTCGGGGGGGGGGTGGCGAGCACACGGCCAGGCAGATGGATCACTTTCCAAATGTGTGACCACCTGGAAATCTGTTTCACGAGCTTCCCATTCTGTGAGATGAGCTTCGTCTTCCTCCCGGCCCACTTCCGGCACGCCCGCCCCCGCCTCTCCGATGGGAATAGTCAGCGTCTCTGTCTGGCCACCACCAAGTGTCTTAACCCCTCCGGAACTCACCCTTGCTGCCTGTGTCTCGGAGCGGTTGGGGTGTCCCCGCTTAGTCAAGCCCCCCTCCCCCCTTTCTCTGGGAGTTTGCTCCTGTCGCCATTCCTACCCTTGCCCATACTGGGCCATTCCGGTCAGCCTGCCAACTGGTCTAGCGGTTAGGCGTACGTTCTGTAAGGTGCTAGAACTCGGTGAACATGCTGTGTTCGTCTTGCGTGGGGCTCTTGGGCCCGGCCATTACCCGAGAGCAGTGTTCGGCTCTATGGTAGAGGCTCCATGAGGTTCTGTGACACGTTCAATGAAGATTTTGAACGAATGAGTACCAGTGGGGCTCAGCGTCACGACGCCAGTGATCCTGGCGGCCGCCTGAGTTGTCCGAATGAGTGGGAGTGGTTTCCGTTCGCTTGGCCTGGATCTGCGGCCCCCAAGGTGGGAGGAGGGCAGGCGGGAGGTGTCATGCCCCTGGGATGCCACCAGATGGCAGTGGAGAAGCATTGTTCAGGGGCCGGCGGAGGCGGAGGGAGGTCACCACCGCGGGATGGAACATGGGACAAAGGCACAAGTGTGGACGGGGACAGGCTGCCCCGTCACGCTTCTCACCACACGTCGATTGAGCGGCGGGGAGTCCTGGCTAGGAGCTGGGACATGGGCAGGGCACTGCCCCGCTCTATGCCTCAGTCTACCCTTGAGTGAAACCGCATAATAACGGGTGTATCCCGAAGGGGGTGAGGAGTTAAGTGAGTTGGCATTTGCAAGTTGCTCGGTGCAGAATTTAGCCCACGTGAGCACTGTGTAAGCACTTGACGACTTATTTCTGCCGTTGTTATTGGCCTTCGTGGGCACTGACTTCTCTCGCCTCCCGCTGAACCCTCCGACCCTGCAGTGTTGGTAATGACACAAACTTGCACAGGTGTGGAGCCTGAGGCTGAAGAGGCGAATGGCTCATCTGAAACCATCCAGATGATAACAGGCCAGGCCAGGATGAAAACTCAGCTTGAGTTCCAAATCGAGGGCCGTGGCCCCCTCGCTTCAAACCACACCACTCACTCCGCGGCCTTGGTCTCTGTGTGTGCGCGTGTGGTGTGTGTGCACGTGTGTGCACGGCAAGTGTGGCGTGTGTGCGTGCGTGTGCGTGTGCATGTGTGTGCGTGTTAAAGCTCAGGTGTGGTTCACACAGAGCTCCCGGCCGACCTCGCTTCCTAGGCGCCCTTCCAGGGTGTTCCCTCCAGGGAGCCCTGGTTGGGAGCCGCTGGGTGCCCGGCAGGCAGAGTCCCTTCCCGGGCCGTGTACACGCAGCTCTCCAGTCCCCCGGGGACCCGTGCACACCCTGTCCAGGCACTCGGCCCCACCCTGTGACCCCTGATGTGGCTGTGCCTTCCACCCCAGACTGTGAGTCTTCTTCGGCTGCAACCGAGGGCCATTGGATTGGTACGAGACTAGTCAGGTGCATTCACTGTAGGAAGTTTAAAAAGCAAAAGTCCCCTCGAGAAGGTTTTGGTGATCAGTATTGCCCTTCTGGTCTCTCTCCTGTAAATGTGTGTTGCATATTTTGTAAGAAGTGAAGGCAACCTGTAGATACTACCTGTGACCTGATTTTCCCACCCAGTTATGTGACCGTCTTCCGGTAGACCTAACTATTCTGCTGTTACCTAAAGTGAAGTCTACACAGAGAGCTGAAGAAAGGCCCAGTGTTGTTTGTCAAGCATGAGCGGAAGAATGGAGGCACGGGAGGCCCCGTAGCGCGGTGGTCAGCGGCCCGGTCGTCTGGTCGACCCCTGGTGTGACCTGGCACAGAGAGCCAGCGCCCTCAGGAGTAGCTTTGAACATGGAGTGATGTCTTCCAGAACGTTCTGGGTTCCCCAGGGACTCTTCATCTCCCTACACACCGGCCAGCCGCATGCAGACTCCATGTAGGGGGAGCGCGGTGAGGTGGGTGCGGCCGACGGAGGTCCTCGTGACACGCACACCGTCAGCGGGCAGCTCACACCTGCATCACCCTGGTCAGAAACCGTCCGCTTCCCAAACGCCCCCGCTCACTACCTAACTCTTAAGGGCGACCGCATTCTGACTCGTACAGACACACGGGCTGTGGACGCGCTCTGGTGTCCACACGTGTCAGCGGGTCCATCTGCGCCGTCATGGGCAGGACGGACCGTCCGGCGTTGCTGCCCCGGGAAGCGGCCACATGGCACCTGTCTGTCGGTGGGCACGTGAGCAGGGTCCGGCTTGGGGCCCTTACAAGCGGCGCCGCGTAAGTTTGGCGGCACGTGGACACGGGTGTGCAGCCCTGTGGGGAGCGTCCCGTGGCCTCGGCGGTGGCGAAGCTTGTGCCCCGTGTGTGAGGCTCTGCGCCTGCCGGACACGTGAACACTCGGCCGCTTGCTGGGGGTGGTGGCATCTCGCTGGGCTTTGCTTTGTGTCTCCCACCGACGAGCAGGGCGAGCGCCTGTCTGCCACTTGCCGGCTCTTCGGGTCTCCCCTGTCACGAAGTGTCTGCTGGGCTCTCGCCCGTTTCTCTGTCCCGCTAACGTGAGCCCGTCGTCCACGGCGGTTTGCCAGGTGGTGGACACCTCCTCCTCCACGTTTATCCTCGGGAATCGGCGTGTTTTCACTACGGAGAAGTGATTGGAAGCACAGACGTTTCTCCCAAACCGGCGGCGGGTTCGCAAAGGGCTTGCGGCACCGTGTCAGGTGGCATTAGTGACATCTGGGGCCAGAAGCGTGGGTCCTTGCCGGTGGGGGGAGGGGGGACAGCTGCCATGACTCGCAGGAGTACGTGGACCACATGTTGGGGCCGCTCCGGCCCCCTCACCCCCCTCTCCCGGCTCGGGTCAGCTTCGGGGGGGGGGGGGGGGGGACCTGACCTGACCCAGCCCTGCGGTGGGCGTGGCCTCCACGAAGATGCGAACGCAGCTGCCCCAGGGGAGGGCGAACAAAAGCACTCGCGGAACTTGGTCGCTTGTCCTGTGTCCCATCTCTAATGCCCCGAAGAAAATGCAAAAACCCTGGGTATTTGGGCAAACTGAATCCTATCCAGGGACCTTTTTTTTAGAGAGAATACGAGTGTGCCCAAGCAGGGGAGGGGCAGAGAGAGAGGAGCAGGCCCTGCACGGTCAGTGCAAGCCCGCAGGGGGGCTCCGTCTCACAAACTATGAGACCAGGACCTCAGCCAGCCAGATGCCCCATCTAGGGACCTTTTGAACGGGAGCGACCAGGAGCAAAATTTCTATTGGTTCTGAATTCTAATTGTTTTCTTTTTAGGGAACAGTCTCTGGGGCGCCTGGCTGGCTCTGTCGGTTGAGTGTCTGACTCTTAATTTCAGCCCAGGTCATGATCTCACGGTTTGTGGATTCGAGCCCCATGTCACGCTCTGTGCTGACGGGGTGGAGCCTGGAGCCTGCTTCAGACTTTCTCTCTCCCTCTCTCAGCCCATCCCTGTCTCTCTTAAAAAAAAGAAAAGAAAAAAGAACGGTCTCCCACACTATGATCACTGTGCTCCAAGGTGCATCTCTCTCTCTCTCAGGGCCTGCTTTTCACGAGGGACTAACAGCCTTGTTTGAAAAATGTCTCCAAGGACCAGCAAGTAAAACTCATCAGGTCAGCAGTGGTAACACACAGCTTCCCGCCCTCCCCAGCCCCTGCCTCTGCCAGAGCTCCCTCTCTCTCCTCTGCTTCTCAGGCAGTGTCCTTCCTTTCGGGGGCGGGGGCCGGGCGGGGGGATGTTGAGCCAGTCAGGGCCACACCTGTTCGGGCAGTTTAGGGCAGAGCCCGGGAGGCCAAGTTGATAAGGTCGGAGCCAGAGCCCGGAAGGGTGGGGGCTAACACTGGTGAACACCTGCGTCTGGTCGCAGGCCACGCCAGGTGCTTCGCGGCTCCAGGGCAGGTGTGAGCTCTGGTTCACAGATAAGGACACAGAGCTCCAAGGCACCAAGCTATTGGGCAACGAAGGTGGTTGCAAAGCATACCTCTTTGACACCAGAGGCCGGGCTCTGCCTTACGAGGCGCCCCGAGCTGCCTCCACCCGGGGAAGGTTGATTCCTCAGACCCACTGCAGGCTATTTATTTGTAGTCCCGACAAGCAAAAACACTCCTTCCGGTGGATTTGGATGACCGGCCCCGAGGTCATCTCTCTCAGACTTTCTAGATGGGTGTGTTTCGTTGGATTCCATCGTACCTCAGAGGTGAAGACAGAAGGAGACGTCACTGGTGTGTGCTCTCCTGGACCGGGGAGCTCAGACGTGGCCTCAGAGCCCCACAGACCCTGGAAAGCCTTAACATGTTTGTTTTCATTTTAATGGTCGCCTAAAAATGAAATATAAGCACATTCTGGGTTGGCACCTCTTAACCAAGCAGCGTTTGGCATGTGCACTCACAACCATGGACACCCTGAGTGAGCGTCAGGGACTCACTTCGTGGACACTGGAGACTAGGTAGCAGTTCAGTGAGGCAGGCAGTGGAAACAGAGTCGTTTTCTGGCTCAGGCAGCACAGGCACCCAGAACTCAGAGAACCCGGCCCACAGCGGTCAGGAAGGGATTCATGCTGTAAGCAGGTGACCTGAGCCAAGGTCCTGGCTGTACATATAGGGGCTGCAACACACAATGAACAAGAAAGCACAGAGGGTGCAATGAAATTTCCTCATAAAAGGGATTTTTGGAAGTTTATTTATTTTGAGAGAGAGAGAGAGAGCGCACGCACGAGCAGGGAAGAGGGGCAGAGAGAGAGGGAGAGACCCAAGCAGGCTCTGCACTGACAGCATGAGCCCGATGCAGGGCTCGATCTCACAAACCGAGATCCTGACCTGAGCCAAAATCAAGAGTCATATGCTTAACTGACTGAGCCACCCAGGTGCCCCATAAAAAGGAATTAAAAAAATTTTTTTTAATGTTTATTTATTTTGGGGAGACAGAGAGGCAGAGTGGGGGAGGGGCAGAGAGAGAGGGAGACACAGAATCCGAAGCAGGCTCCAGGCTCTGAGCTGTCAGCATAGAGCCCAATGCGGGGCTCGAACCCATGAAGCACAGGATCGTGACCTGGGCAGAAGTCAGATGCTCAACCGACTGAGCCACCCATGCGCTCCCCATAAAAAGGAATTTTTAATGAAATGTTTAGGAATTGTATTTTGGGGTATGCTATTACATTATTTGGCACATCAAAGTAATGGGCTGATGATTACAGATACAATCATAGTTAAAGGAAAATTTTTTTTAAAATAAAGGAAAAACAATAACAAGAATAGAGACTTAACCTATGGCTCATCATGCTCAAAATTCTTTTAGAAGAAACTCAGAACAGTCAAGTAGGAAACCTGCAAAATATCTTTCTGTTATCAAACCCAATATTGTTGATTTGTATGTCTCTTTGATTCCAGTAATACTTGGTTTCTTAAAGTCTACTTTGCACTTTCTTTTGGTTCATACTTACATGTATGTCTTTTTCCATTCTTTTACTTTCAAGCTCTCCTTATACTTAAAGTATTTCCTTTTGGGGGAGCCTGCGTGGCTCAGTCGGTTGAGCGTCTGACTCTTGATTTCAGCTTAGGTCACGATCTCACAGTTTGTGAGTTAGAGCCCCGTATCGGGCTTGCCCTGACAGTGTGGAGCCTGCTTGGGATTCTCTCTCTCTCCCTCTCTCTCTGCCCTTTTCATGCTGGCTCTCTCTCTCTCTCTCTCAAAATAAATACATAAACTTAAAAAAAAAAAGAAAGAAAAAAATTAAAGTGTTTCATTTGGGAACAGTATATAGTTGTTTTGTTTTGTTTTTAAATCCAGCCTGATGACCTTTGTCTTTTAGGTGGAGAGTTTTGTCCGTTTGCACTTAATGTAATGTAAAATGTAGTTGGGTTTACGCCTACTATATTGCTAATTGTTTTCCATTTATCTTGTTTGTTCCTTGTTCCTCATCCTTTCTTTCTTGCCTTTTTTGAGGTGGGGGATTAATCAACTATTTTTTTTGTCCATTAGCATATTATGGGACTTAAGGACTATATTCTCTCTCTCTCTCTTTTTTAATGTTTTATTTATTTTTTGAGAGCGAGACACAGAGTGTGAATGGGGGAGGGGCAGAGAGAGAGGGAGACACAGAATCCAAAGCAGGATCCAGGCTCTGAGCTGTCAGCACAGAGCCCGACGCAGGGCTCGAACCCACAAACTGTGAGATCGTGACCTGAGCCGAAGTCTGACGCTTAACCGACGAGCCACCCAGGCGCCCCTCTCTCTTTTTTAATAATGGTGTTTTATAATTGGTGGCATTTAAAATTTTTTTAATTTTTTAATTTATTTAAGTAATCTACACCCCCCACATGGGGCATGAACTCACGACCCCAAGATCAAGATTCGCACACTCCACCAACTGAGCCAGCCAGGCTCCTCAAGGCCATATCCTCTTTTTAAAAATATTTAAAAACATGTGTCCTGACGCGTTTCCACAATTTCCCTGTAGTTAGACTGTAGGTGGCTGAGCTCTGGCCCTAAATAACTGCACGGGGGCGCGATGGCTAAGAAGACCACAGAGGAGGCAGAACACAGATGGAGGCTTGGGGAGGCAGGGCGAGGGGCAGTCAGAATTGGAAAGGACCAGAGCAGGACAGCTTGGACGGGGAGCCAAAGAGGCTCCTGACTCAGGCCTCCGGGGGGCCGGCACGAGACCTCCACGTATACACCACCCTCTGGCTGCATTCGCCTTCCCGCCTCAGACCCCTCCGGCGGGTCAGGTGATTCTCAGGCTCCCGCCACGGGTGTGCCCGGGACACGTCCATCCAGCTGGTGGGCCGCAAGGTAGCAGGCAGGGTGGGCGGGCTGCTCCCGTCCCTCTTACTCCTCCTCTGCCCCCTTCAAATGCAGGTTGAAATTCACAGATTACTAGGAAAATGGCCGCCGGCCACGGAGCTCGGCACCCGAGTCACGTGTCCCCTGGGAGGCGAGCTGGGGTCGGGGGCGCGTGCGCAAGCACCGTGTGTTCTGTGTGCCTAGCTGCATTCTAAGAGCGCTACAAATATTAATTCAGTCGCCATCACAGGAAGAAACAGGTGTCATTATTATTTTTATCCCCTTTGGCAAAGGGAGCAGACAGCTTCCGTAGCTTGGCCAAGGGCACACGGCCTTGGATCTGGGCGGCCCTGCTCACGCCACACGGTCCCAAACGCCACTCCTCGGAGTTGCCACAGCAGCGGGGGCTCCCCCATCAGGGGGTGAGTGGAGAGGAGCATTTGACACTATTCAGCGTGAGACGGGAATCGTGATCTGCACTTACGGAGATTCTGCTGTGTTCTCCCTTTCGGCGTGAAAATCAGGGAACCTGATGCCAATCTTAGCTGAACGTTGGAGGTACTGTATTTACCATGCGATTCTGTGACCCTGGGCACCTGTTTCTTTCTCAGCAGGCCAGGGCAGCTCAGCTGAACGGAGACGAGCTTGGAGGCGGTGTGGGGAACGTGCAGAAATCTCCGTGCCCATGGCCGGCTTTATGGACGCTTTGCTTGGAAAGCGTCTCAGATCCGCGTACCCCTGCCCCCCCTCCAGCACCACTCCCCGCGGGGCACCGTGAGCCTCCGGGGGCCGAGGCTCAGAGACGCATTAACGTGTGCTGTTTCATGCTATTTCGCTGCGCCAAGCCGGAGACATCACTTACCTTTGAGAATTCGGCCACGATTAGCATGATTAATGGGACCAGAAATTCTTTTCCTTCGCGAAACCCGACGCCGGGAAAGACCAATCAGGCTGGGATTCTGTGGTGCTATGTCTTTGTTTCCCGGTCTATGGGGTATGCAGTTCACTCCCAAGGCTAGTTTCGGGTCAGGTTCGCCAAGCTCGATACACCCTCTCGAGAGGAAACCACACAGCGTGCTACTCCCCGCCGGACAGCTCACGCACCAAGAAAGCAGCACGGTCCCGAAAGGCGACACGCTGAGCGGAGCTACCCACCTGTCAGCAGGGTGTCACTGGGAATGTCTTCTATTATGCACTTCCCCTCTCCGTCCCCCGCGTGGAAATAAAAAGCCGTCGAGAGGGAAAAGCACAAACCGACAATAAACGTTAACGTCGGCATCTCTGGGTAGTGCTCTCTTGAAACGGCTCGATCACAAGCGCGCTGCTCAGCGGGCGCTCGTCTTCCATTGGACAGTTCTGTCAACTGACTTCTGTGAGAAGTAGCATGTGGCGGCTGCCCTTGGGCGGGTGACGGCAGCAATTCCCAGGGAACAAGATAAAATGATGTCTGAACCTGGGGCCTTTCCAGGCACGGTGGCCTCACAACGCCTTCTGATCTCTTTTTAAGGACTTGGAAATGTGACGAGGGGACGAAAGACAACGCAGGGCCAAGGGACCAGCACGGTCGAAACCCTGAAGCACCACCGGCAACAGCCCCGCCCTCGCGGTCCTGTCCCTGGTCCCTGGTTGTCCCGCGGGGGAGGGGGATGTGAGCTTTGTGCCAGGGGTGAGAACCGAGGGCAGGGGTGCAGGGGAGGGGCGGTGGGTGTGGACGAGGAGGAGGTGGGAGCCCGGTTTAACTGAGGCCTGGCTGTGAGTCTGAGCTGCGATCACCCAGTGTGGCCCCTCAGGTCCTTCCAGCTCTGGTAAACAATGATTTCTTCTTAAACCTTTTATTTTGAAATAAAATCTGTCCCCGTCACCCAGCTCCCCCCAGTGGTGACACTCTGCGGAGCTCAGAGAGCTCGGAGCCGCTATGGACACCAGCAATTTGACACCGTGGGGGGACAGGTAACTGGCCCACAGAGCTGACGGGGGTTTCATGGGTTTTGTACACCTCTTTGAAAAAAAACAGGGGTACCTGGGTGGCTCGGTCGGTTAGACGTCCGACTTCGGCTCAGGTCACGACCTCGCGGTTCGTGGTTCGAGCCCCGCATCGGGCTCTGTGCTGACAGTGTCTCCCTCTCTCTCTGCCCCTCCCCTGCTCGCACTCTGTCTCTCTGTCTCAAAAATAAGTAAATGTTAAAAGAAAAAAAGTTGGGTGCCTGCGTGGCTCAGTTGGTTAAGCAGCCGACTTCGGCTTAGGTCATGATCTCACGGTTCATGAGTTCAAGCCCTGCGTCGGGGGCTGTGCTGACAGTTCAGATGCTGGAGCCTGCTTCCATTTCTGTGTCTCCCTCTCTCTCCACCCCTGCCCTGCTCACGCTCTGTCTCTCTCTCTCTCTTTCAAAAATAAATAAACATTTAAAAAAATTTTTTAAAGAAAAGAAGTTAAAAAAATAACAATAACAAGTGTGTGTGGGGGAGGGGCAGAGAGAGGGAGACACAGAACCCGAAGCAGGCTCCAGGCTCCGAGCTGTCAGCACAGAGCCCGATGCAGGGCCTGAACTCACAAACCTAGAGAACGTGACCTGAGCCGAAGTCAGACACCTAACCGACTGAGCCACCCAGTTGTCCCTGAACTTTTTCTTTTTAAGCTTATCTATTTATTTTGACAGAGAGACAGCACAAGTGGGGGAGGAACAGAGAGAGAGGGAGACTCCCAGGCAGGCTCCACATGGCATTGCAGGGGCGCAGAGCCCGATGCGGGGCTCAAGCCCACGGACTGTGAGATCATGACCTGAGCCAAAGTCGAGAGTTGGATGCTTAACCGACTGAGCCACCTGGGTGCCCCATTTCCTGGACTATTTTAAAGCACATTCCTGACCAGACGTCATTTTTACCCATCAGGACTTCGATGCACCTCTGACCTGTAAAGACTGAAAAACAAGCCATAAAGCACCACGCTGTTGTGAGCACAGTTGTGATGACCTAACAAAATTAATACGAGTCCTTCCTGCCATCCAACACCCAGATCATAGTCCGTTCCCCTGATTGGGAGGGTCTCTTTGCCATTGATCTGTTTGAACCAGCGTCTAAACAGGATCCACACATCGTACTTGATCATGTCTCTTAAATCTTTTGTTCTCTTGGGTCCCCCTTCCTCTCAGCCAGCCATTTTTCTCCCAATAATTCGCTAGAAACAAGGTTGCATGGCTCAGAGCGACCTACATGCCAGGTGTAGGATTGACTCAGCACAGCACACACCCCACACGCACATGAATCTCCCAGGGCCGCTGGGACGGGCGCCTCTGGGTTCTGGATTCTGGGCCCCACACTGCTGCTGTGGGGCCTCGTCTGCATGGTGAGGCTTTTTTTTTTTTTTTAATGTTTATTCATGTTTGAGAGACAGAGCATGAGCAGGGAAGGGGCAGAGAGAGGGAGACACAGAATCCGAAGCAAGCTCCAGGCTCCGAGCTGTCGGCACAGAGCCTGACGTGGGGCTCGAACACACGGACCGTGAGATCATGACCTGAGCCGAAGTCGGACGCTCAACCGACTGAGCCACCCAGGCGCCCCCGCACTTGTCTTCTTGAATCCTCTCGCCGCACCCTTCGTAGCCTTCACCGTGTGAGTGCTTCACTGCCGGGGCTGAGGTAATTCCCAGGCACGTTCTTCTCTTTGATGCTACTGTAAATGAAACTGGTTCTGTGATTTCCTCTCAGATCGCGTGTTGACTCTGCGTCCCGCCCGTTTGCTGCAGTCATACTTAGTCCTGAACGTTGTGCGTGTGTGTCATCTTTGGGACTCACACATAGAAAATTATATGACAAATGACTTCACTTCTGCCTTCCCAGTGTGGATGACGGCTTTTTTCTTGCCTAACTGCTCTGACTGGAGCTCCCAGGACCGTGTTGAACGGAAGCGGTAAAAGCAGTCATCCCTACCTTATTCCTGATCTTAGAGGAAAAGCTTTAACTCTCACCATGAGTAGGATGCTTCCTGTGGGTTTTGATATATGGCTCCAATGATGTGGGACAGTTTACTTCTATTCCTAGTTTTCTGAGTGTTTTTATCATGAACTTTCGTCAAATGCTTTGTCTACATCAGCTGAGATGATCACGTGGTTACCCCCTCCACTCTGTTGAGGTGACGTATTACACTGATCAATTTTCACATGTTGACCCTCCTTCCATCCCAGGAGTAAATCTCACTTGGTCATGGTGTGAAGTCCTTTCAATATATTGCTGAATTCTGTTTGCTTGTATTTTGTTGAGGATTTTGCATCAATGTTCATAAGGGATGTTGGTCTGTAGTTTTCTCACAGTGTTCCTGTCTGGCTTTGGTAACAGGGTAATTCTGGCCTCGTAGGATGAGTTGGAAAGTGTTCCAAATTTTTTTGGAAAAGTTTGGGAAGGACTGGTGTTAATTCTTCTTTAAATATTTGACAGAATTCACCTGCGAAGCCGACAGGTCCTGGGCTTTCCTCTGCTGGGAGATCTTTGATTAGTGATTCAGTCTCCATACCAGCCGTAGGTCTATTCAGACTTCCTGTGTCCCTGTGACTTAGTCTCAGCAGGTTCTGTGTTTCCAGGAATTTGTCCGTTTCATCTAAAGGGATCTGATTTGTTGGTGGACAACTGTCCACAATACTTTCTTACCATCCTTCTGATTTCTGTAGAATCGGTAATAATGTTCCTGCTTCGTTTCTGGTTTTGGTAATCCGAGACTTCTCTCTTTGTCTCTCAGTCCATGTATAGCTAGAGGTTTGTCAACTTTGTTGGTCTTGTCAAAGAGGCAGCTTTTGGTTTCATGGACTTTCCCTGTTGTTTTTCCATTGTCTGTCTTGTTTATGTACGCTCTCACCTTTATTATTTCCTTCCTTCTGATGGCTTTGGGTGTAGTCTGCTCTTCTCCTCCTCATTAAATAGTAAACTTCGGTTCCTGATTTGAAATCTTCTCTGTTTTAAGTGTGTTTGTAGCTATACATCTCCCCTAACTTCAGCATCACCTCCACTGTCTTCCCTAAGTTTTGTTTTGTTGTGTTTTCATCTTCACTTGTTCCTAAGTATTTTCTAATTTTCTTGTGATTTCTTCTTTGACCAATTGATTTAAGAGTGTTGTTACTTAATTTCCACAAATTTGTGAGTGTTCCCGTTTTCCTTCTTATGGACTCCTAACTCCATCCTGTTGCGGTCACAGAAGACACGTCTTTGAAAACCTACCGAGATTCACCACGCGCTCTGACACACGGTCTGCCCTGGAAGACGGCCGTGTGCGCGTGAGGAGAACGTGTGCGCTCGTGGCTGGGCGGGCTCTGTGTGTCTGTTGCGTCTGGCTGGTGGCTTGGGTTGCGTCCTGTTTCCCGGACTCCTCCTCGGTCTGTTGTTTATCCACCAGTGAGAGTGGGGGGTTCAGGCCACCACCACTGCCGGACTGTCTATTTCTCCCTCCGTTCCGTCAGTTTTCGCTCCATATGTTTTGATGGTCTGTCGTTAGGTGTGTACATGTTTGTAATTGTTATGTTTTCTTGTGTCGGGATTTCATCGACATGCACCGTCCTTTGTCTCTGGTAACCATTTTGAATTTAAGTCTGTTTTGTCTGGTATCTCCCTGCTCTCCTTCGGTGACCATTTGCCTGGACTGTGTTTTCCTTTCTTTTATTTTCAACCTGTTTGTGCCGTTGGATCTCAAGTGGGTCTCCTGTAGACAACCTGTGTTTGGATCTTGTGTTTTTATCCATTCTTCCAGTCTCTGCCTTTTAACCGGAGATTTTAACCCACTTACATTTAAGTAATTACAGATAAGGAGGAGGTCCTACCTAGTTCTCTGAGCAACTTTAAAGTCGTTTTTTTAAAGTCTGTGTCTACCGTATCTGCTGTTACACCTTTATCAAGAGGCAGTTCTCATTGATTTACTTTTTTCCTTTGAATGGGCCATGCTTTCCTGCATCTTTGTATGCCTTGGGATTTTTAGTTGAACACTGGGCATTTGCATCTGATAATGTGGTAACTCTGAAATCAGATCCTCCCCCTTCGCCAAGATTTACGTTTTTACTTGGATTGCTGTAGGCCGTCTCTGTGCTGAGGACCAGCCTGAGGGTAACTTGAGGTCTTCCTGGGTCTTTTTGAGACTTTCCCTGGACATGCAGGCTAACTTCCTAATTTCCCTTATACGTGCATTTGCTTTTGAATGTACTTACCTTTAATATTTATTCCCCAAACAGGAAAAAGTGAAAAGTAAAAGGGGACTTGGGAGACATGGGTGCTCACCTTTTACATCCCCTGAAAGTTCCTCGGCTGGACGGGAGGGTCTTGCGACACGGGGGGTAGGGGGCGGGGGCGTCAACAGTGGTCCCCGCCTCTGTGTCTGCCTCTCTGTTATTAGAAGCAGCTGTCAGCCATCAGAGAACAAGTCCCCAGTATTTCAAGGACACGGTCTGTTTGCCCGTCTCGGTTGGGGGTAGGTATAGGTAGCTGCTACTGTGCTAAGAGCTGAAAATGGCCACAATTAGCCACAGTTTCCCATCCCAGCCTTCTCCCCTGCAGCCTGTGCCACGCTGCCATCCTCCCTTGTCTCGTGGTGCCTGTGCCCTGGGCAGGACAACAGTAGTCCTTTGACGCGAGGGCACGAGGTCCAGGGCGCGTGTCCTCCAGACAGCACTGCGCCCATGTGGCCTCAGAGGGGCGGGAGATACTTCTGTGGGGAAGCATCGGGGAGGCCCCTTCAGCGCTGTTCCCTTGGGATTCCACGTCTTGTTAATTTGAGGACGCACAAAAGCCTTCATCCTTCAAGGGGGTGTTGAGCTCCCAACTCTGGGGTTCCTCTTTCGTGTTTCTCTCAACAGGCTGCAAGTATTATTTGACTGCCTTCTGACTCCCTTTGCTGCTGTTCAGAAGTTTCTGTCATTTCTACCAGATGCTTCTTTCCAGGTGCACCGTCCTCTCGTGCTGGGCCTGCGTCTGGGGCTCAGCGGTTTCGTGTGGCACGAACTTGGGCTGCTTTCGTTTGTCCCTTTGGGGATATATTGTGCTTTCTGGCTCTGGAGACACTTTTTTAGTGACTTCTGAAACTTTTGCCTGACTTTCTCTTTGACCACGATCTCTTCTCCAGAATCCCTGTTACATCCTTCAGAGCGTCTCATGTAAAACATTTAGAGCCTCTCGTATCTTCCGTATCTTTTTGCAATTTTCCGTCTCTTTGACTGTGTGCTGCACGCTGGGTGATGTCTGGGGCCGCACCCCCAGCTCGCGAGATCTGGAGCCCTTGTACCTGTGTCCCGCGCTGGGCTTCTTTCCAGATGGATGTCTGTGCCTAATCATCCCTCGCTGGTGGGTCATTTCTCTTGGCCGTTTCTGGCACTTTCATGATCTAGGACCTTGGGCGAATGAGCCCCTTGGGGCCTTTTTTCTGTTTTCAATAGTGAAAAGTGTTGCCCTCACGGCTTGATTTGATTTGTGGGAGGCCTGAGACCCTCCAGGGAGCTGGGAAGCTTCCTGCAGAGAGATCTGCTTCTGTGCTCCCTTATGCGGAGGGAGGAGGGACGCGCTGACCTTGAGGGCCGCTCTGCACTTCCGTTCTGCTCTGCACTTCCGGGGCGGCTGTCTCCTGACTCTGCCCCGGGCCCTGCCTTTCCCAGCTCTTCAAGCCCTCACTTGGCCAGCTCCTCTTGTCCCAGGACCAGTTCGATTGTTTCGATTGTTTGATTGTTTCGTTTGCTTCTTTGTGGCAGCGGGAGGAGGGAAGGGGAGCCGTGTCTCAGATGGAGGTCAGGGGGGATTCAGGGTGCGGCCAGGGTGCAGTAGTATGTGTGGGAGGACGACGACCCCCCCCCTCCCCCCGCCAGGAGTGCCTGGGCAGACACGGAGCTGAGTTGGACTTCAGTTCTCAGCCCACCCTCTCTGCGGGAAGACCCCTCCCGGCCCTTCTCAGGGCCTCACCCTCTTGAGTGCTCAGCCCCGGCCCCATCGCCGGCCTGTGGTTGCCGAGCACAGTGGACCGTTCTCGTGGTCCTCCCCTCTCCTGGACGTGTGGGCTCTGCGCCCTGACTCCCCGGGGCCCCGCGCCAGCCGTCCCCTGGGAGCCCAGAGCGCACGCTTCCGGCCACCTCATCTTCCAGCAGTGCAGATGCCACAGGAGCCTCAGCAGAGGACCCTCCCTCCCTCGGCCCCTCCCCTCCCTGGGCTGACCCAGCAGGACCACGGGCCACGAAGGGGTCCACGTGGACAGTCCCGGGAGCACCATTAGGTGCTGCTTGCTGAGCATCTGCTGCCTTTACATCAAAATGAACCTGGACTTCATCCCCCTCTTACCACTTTGACCACGTCCCTGCGGCCCCGGCCTCACTCTCCTCAGGGTTAGTGCGGCGGTCTCTCACTCTTCCTTATCCTGCCCCTGCCCCTACGCGCTGCTCTCGGAACAACCGGACGACCCCACGCAACGTACGCCGATGAGTTATTTTCTGCTCAGAGCCCTCCCGCGATGGATGCTCCCTCCTCTCTTCACCTCACGAGGAGCAGAAGTCACCCGCTGCCCGGCCGACCGGGCCCTCCTACGGGACTGCCACTCCCCGTGCGGGCCACACGTGCCTCCCGGCTGCCTCCCCGACACAGCAGGGCCTTGGCCTCTAACGAGTCCCTGCTCGGGACACCACGAGCCTTCCTCCTGCGTCAGGGCTCTGCTCAGAGGGGGGCTCGTGAGTGAGGGTGCCTCTGAACACCTTCCTGGAAGGGCACCCCACCACCAGCAGCAGTGTTCTTTCTGGCCACGGCCTCCTTGCACAGAGCACCTTCTAACGTAGGATTTATTTACCGGCTTATTTTCCATCATCTGGCCGCCTCGAGTCCCCGGGGTGGCTGTCCGCGGTGTGTCGGCAGGGGGCTTCTGCAGAGGCTTCTCCATGCTGACTTGTGCGCTGGAATCTGGAGCATCTCGGGGCAGCAGATGTTCGGACCCCAAAGAACGACACGCATCACCCGAGGGGCCCCGGCCAGCCCCCCGCCCCAGGGCGCCACGGGGGACTCTAGCGGTGTCTGCCCCCCTTTAGTGTCCCGGCGGGGCCTTCCGCCTCCTGCAAATGGCACGTGGCTTTGTCATTTAGCTGGAGTGTTCAGTCCACCGTTGCAGGTTTAATTCTGTGATCGTGCGAGGGGCTTGGGTCTAGGGTATACTTTTGAGTTTTGAGTGCGGGTCTGGAGAACACGGTCAGCATGCTTAATCATGTCCCGTTCATGATAATCCCATCAATGGCTTTGTGGTTCTGATTTTGTAGTTTGCGGTTTCCTCTGATTTAGGGGTCATGCTGGTTTTTCTCAGGTGATTGGTGAGTTTTGATTGTGAGTTCATGTTACTGTGGGAATTCTCTGAGTCCTGAGTCCACAGTGAGGCGTCCAGGGAAGATTTATGCTGCCGCCTTCCGAGTGCCCCAGGGTGTCCCCAAGGCCAGGACTCTTGAAGCAAAACTTGTGATTGTGGGTTTTTCAGATTTCCACTGAAATCTCAGACCTCATGCCGGTGTGAGTTTGGGCTTATGTTTAGGAATTGTCAGAGGTAACTTTTTTCTTCTCCGTCAGCAGTCAAGTGCAAGGGAGGCTGTGCCCTCGTGAGGTTGCCTGTTTGCTCGTGCCTGCTCTGGGCAGGTGACTGGGAGAGCCTCCGACGCCCCGGCCTAAAGGGGCGGAGGGCCAGCCGCGTTGTCCCAGGTGCGGCCTGGCTCCTGCCACTCCTTACCTCGGCCTCCGAGAGACCCCCTGCTTTCCACCACCTCGTCAGCCCGTTATGCACACGTGTCGCCTACATCTAAGAGGTGTCCCATTTGCTCCAGTATTTTTAGGTGCTCGGTATCGGGACTCTTGCCAAACAGACAAAGTGAATTGAGTTCTTCGTTCATCCAGCAGGTATTGGCCATCTGTGCTGTGTGCCCGAGCTGTGCGGGCTGCCACCGTGGGCCTGCCCTCTACCGCAGCCTATTTCAGGGAGCCCTAGTGCCAGCTCCTGCCCAAGGGCAGACGCTCGGCTGAGACGCAGGGAGCCGAGCACGTGAGCGGCTCAGGCGCAGCCCCCAGGTCGGACCTCCTTGCGCGGTCCAGGTCCTTCCCGGGCTCTCGGTGGGGCGCGCAGGCTGGTACCCCACCCCTGGAAAGCGCTGGATCATGAAGTATCTCGGTTGTGCCCCAAGATCACGTGTCCAGAGGTCCACGGAGAACATCTGCTGAGAACATTTCACAGGCAAGTCTCCCCTCTTAGCGGATGCCCCCAGTCTATTCAACAGGACACTGAGGCATCAGCAAGCGTCTGAGGTATTGGCTGAGAATCTACACCCCGCTGGGGGAGAAATGGGTCACGGGCAACTGCTTTCACTGCTTCCTCCCCTAGGTCAAGGGTCAAGGTGACCGTTTGGATCTAAATCTGTTCTGGAGAGAAGGATGGGTCCAAGGAGGGAAGCAACAGTAGAGGGTGGAGGGGTCTGGGTCAAGCTCACAGACAGGGGTGTCAGGGAGTAGGGGACGGCCATCAGAGAGAAGGGGACGGGGCATTGCCAGCCGGGGGGGGGGAGGGGCTGGGGGGGCCATCAGACCTCCTGTCAGTTAAAGGGCAAGGACAGAGAGCATGGAGCGTGGACCCCGGGTGCCACAGCACGGTAGACATGGAGCCCACGCCAGCAGCGGAGGGGGTCTCCCATGCGGAAGGAACGCTGGGAGCGGGAAACGGGGAGAATCCTGTCTAGGCATGTGGCTACGCAGGGCACACAGGAGCAGGAGGTCTCGATGAGGAGGGGGAGGCCACGGGAAACACCCCCAGGATGGGAGAGAGACCTCGGCTGCCAAGCGTGACCGAGTAGGGGACAAGAGGAGAGTGTTTGCAGGGTTGGCACCGAGTGAGTGCAAGGCTGGGTGTGGTGTCCCACACTAGGTGCTCCTATGGGGTGTGGGTGGCTCGTCAGCGGGAGGTCTGGGCATGTGGGGGTCCAAGACTGCCACTGAGACAGAGTGGACAGGGGAGGCGGCCGACAGCCGGAAGCTGTGATCTTGATAAAATGGAGAGACAGAGGCGAGAAGGGTTTCTACATGGAAGTGTAGTGACCAAGAACTGGCAGGAGCATTGAGGGGGCAGCGGACAAGAGTGGGGAGGGGGGAGGAGGGGAGGGAGGTGGACGGGAGGGGGGGAGGGGGGAGGAGGGGAGGGAGGTGGACGGGAGGGGGAGGAGGGGAGGGAGGTGGACGGGAGGGGGGAGGGGGGAGGAGGGGAGGGAGGTGGACGGGAGGGGGGAGGGGGAGGAGGGGAGGGAGGTGGACGGGAGGGGGGAGGGCGATGGACAGACAGGATGGTGGGAAGGGAGGGGGAGGAGGGGGTGTGGGCAGGAGGTAGGAGGAAGGGAGGGAGAGTGACGGATAGACAGGATGGGGGGAAGGAGAGAGGAGGTGGGTGGTTATTGGATCCGATTCCGCATGTGTCCAAGCAAGAGGAAAAATGTTCTGGTCCCAAGGAACCGAGAGCCGGCCTTCCCCATCTCCTGGCTGTTCCTTGAGGGACTAGCCCAGCCCCAAGGCTCAGGGACCCACCGAGGATCCATGCCAGTAGGATGAGGTTGGGACGTGCGACCTCAGTCAAGGGTTCAGGAGGGTGCCCAGTGAGCCCTGAGGGCATCTCCGGGAGGCCATGGGCCTTGGTGGTGAGTGTCCGGGGCAGGGACAAGCTGCCGGCAGGGGCACGCAGTACTGCCCTTGTGAAGCCTCGGGGAGTGGGGGGGCCCTACTCTGGGGGCGGGAGCATGGCCCCGTACCTGCTCACGGTGCCCTTCCCAGGGCCCTTCCCGGAAATGTGAGACGAGGGCCCCTGCGGTCACGAAACAGTCTTTATTCAAGTGCAGGGAAATCGGTCATACGACCACGCCAAGGTGAGGGGTCAGTGTCTGCTCTCCTTTATGCACCTGACCTGCGTGGCCTGCCGAGGCAGCCTGGCTGAGAGGGGCAGGCAGGGGTGTGGGCGCCTGGGAGGGCAGGTCCGAGGTATGTCATGCACGTGTGGCTTGGGGCTCTGGGCCTGGGGTGCGTGGCTCTCCTGCAGGTGGCCCAGCGGGCACCACGTACAAGTCGTCTGCGTGCAAGATGGCCTTGAACTATGGTGAACAGGGCAGGACACGGTTTACAGCAGAGACTCACCCACGAGAGGGGACCTCAGGACCGGGCGCCCGAGAGGAAAGCTTGCGGAAAGGAGGCGCCTTTCCCGCCGTCCTGCTCCAGCAGCCCAAGGCACGTGTGTCAGCGGTGGAGCTCAGAGGGGTGACGGACGAAGCCCCGCCTGGCCCGCTGCACAACCAGGCTGGGCCACCACGTGGGGTCGAGGGGCCCGGGGTCTGGTCTCAGACGCAGTTGTCGGGGACGCACTCCGCCTCCTCCTCCAGCTCGGGGCAGGGCGTCCCGTGGTTGGCAGGCTGCACGCGGACGTAGCGAGTCCTGCTCTTGGCCCCCAGCTTCCCGCAGGGACCCCCACACAGCCCCCAGGACGACCACAAGGAGACTTCGCAGTCCAGCGGCGTTTCTGGACCTGGACCGAGCACAGGAGAGGCCGTGAGCATGCGTGCGAGGTGCTTTGTGGCAGAAGGGGACCCCCGGGCGTGTGCTCGGTGCACAAGACCAGCTCCCACCTTCAGAGTCGTGAGGGGTGCTCGATTTTATCGGCGTGGTTCAGAGCAGGTTACAAACCCACCGATCGCACCGCCCAGGGAAAACCACTAAGATGCCTCGAGGGAGTAAGGGGCGCCTGGGTGGCGCAGTCGGTGAAGCGTCCGACTTCAGCCAGGTCACGATCTCGCGGTCCGTGAGTTCGAGCCCCGCGTCAGGCTCTGGGCTGATGGCTCAGAGCCTGGAGCCTGTTTCCGACTCTGTGTCTCCCTCTCTCTCTGCCCCTCCCCCGTTCATGCTCTGTCTCTCTCTGTCCCAAAAATAAATAAACGTTGAAAAAAAAAAGTAAAAAAAAAAAAAAAAAGAAAAAAAAGATGCCTCGAGGGAGCATTTCTGCGTCCACTGTCCGGGACTCTGGGAGGCCAACTCTGGCCCCTGGGGGCAGGGGGGACCCCGTGTCGAGAGATGTTCTGAAGGCAGCACAGGCTGGCCGGGGTCTCCGCTGCCCGCGGTGCTGGCTTTCAGAAGGCGACTGCAGTGGGGGCTCCCCTTCACCACCCACACCATCCCCTTCGCCAGGGAGGGCGCAGAGAGATCCCTTTAGTGGAATGTCCTGCCCTGTCAGCTGTGACATGGGCCACACACAGGCACAACACTGACAGGGGTCTCGGTCACGAGTGTCAAAGACTTTCCCTTGCAAATGTTGGGCAAGAGTTAAATCTTTAGAGTTTGAATCAACTAAATCCCAAATCTCTCAGAACCCCCACTGTCCTGCACCAAATGCGCAGAACCCCCAAAACCCCATCTGTTATCTTGTACTGAATGCTCTGACCCCCTGTAATCTTGTACTGGACACTCTGAGCCCCCAGACCCATGTCATCTTGTGCTCGATGCACAGAACCCCTGGGACCCACGTCGTCCTACACTGAGTGCTCAAACCCTGGTGTTTGAGTTTGCTCACAGACAGTGGCTCATATGACTCAGAGTGGGGCACCCTAAGCCCATCTGAGCAGTGACCTGGTCTGACTCCGTCCCCTGCACCCCTGTGCACCCCATGGGTGGCCTGGCCCCACCTGGCTAAGGGCACATCACCCCCAGGAATCCGGCTTCCAATTCAGCACCTTTCTCCATCCTGTCGCCTCATCTCAAGTTGGGACTTCTGGGGTGTGTCCTGTGGGCTGGGCACACAGTGGGGCCTAGTCCCTGGATTACCGGCCCTGGAGGGGTTGCGTGCAGGTGACCGGCGTGGCCTTGGGAAGTAGCTCGTGTTGAGGTGTTGTCGCTGCCGAGTCACAGATGGTGACTCTTGGGCGGTTTCTAGCCCCTTAGGACCCTTTGCTGTTTGTACCCGGTGGCCACTCACCATTAAGGGTTATTCTGCAGCTGAGACCTAAGGGCCTCACGCATGGGGCTCCACATTGGCGGCTGCCTGGTCACGGTCCCTGCGTGACCCGCACACCTGAATGGTGCTTCCGCCCTGTGCAGCCAGTGGGACGTCAGGGGCCCCCCGGAGTCGGAGCACTCGCACCCGGGATCACGGGCGTGCCGGCCGGGCACCTGCAGGCTCACCTGAGAGGCTGTCCGTGATCTCATTGCCCCCGCCCAGCGGGCCTGGGGGGGGCAGCACGAAGGTCCTGGGATTCTGCCGGAGTCGCACCAGGGTCACTCTGGCGATGGGGGGCAGGGACTTCAGCCGGGGGTAGTAGAAGGAGTTTGCCGGGTGGCTGGGAGAGGAGGAGGTTATCTGTGGGGAGAGCAGGGGTCTCAGCACAGGAGAACCCACAGCACACGCTTGCAGTGGGCGGGCCCAGGCTCTGGAGCGTCGGGTGGGGCGGGGTCAGGAAACCCCGCCCCCTCCGAAGGCCGCTAGCTCCTGAGGGCGGGGCGCGTGGCCTCAGGCTGCGTAGGCTCCGAGGGGTGGCGCAGGCTGCGTGGACCGGGGGCGGGGCACAGGCTCTGGGGGTGCGAGGCCGCAGGCTGTGTGGAAGGGGGGTGGGAGGCCGCAGGCTGTGTGGAGGGGGGGAGGGGGGTGGGAGGCCGCAGGCTGGGAATCAACCAGGAAGGGTTGGGCCCTCCTCCCCGACCTGCGGGCCCCCTGCAGATGGGCCGTCTTCTAGTGGGGGGGGGGGGGGTGTCCAGGGCCAGCAGGGCTCTCGTCCCGTCCCTCACCTCCTCACCTCCGTCACCGTGTCCTGCGGGATGGTGGCGAAGTTGGGGGAGGAGAAGGTGAAGCCGCTGTCCGTGCCAGCGTCGTAGGGGTACAGGTCGACCTCGACCTGCTCCCTCCAGCGGTCCCCGTCACACAGGTCCAGACTGTCCACGCCCACGAACCAGTCGGGGCTGGGCACGATTCGGACCACGAAGGAAACCTGCAGGGGCGGGGTGGGGGGGACGGGGGAGGGCGCTTAGCGACCCCCCCCCCGCAGCCCCGCCCCGGCCCCCCGGGACCACGAAGGACACCTGGGCGGGCGGGGCGGGCGCTTAGCGAGCCCCCACCGCCACGAAGGACACCCTGGGGGGCGGGGCGGGCGCTCAGCGAGCCCCCCCCCTCCCCGCGGCCGCCGGCTCACCAGCGAGTGCCTGGCGTGGGCCTCCAGCTCGGCGGACGTGTGCCCGGTGCCGCTGGGCACGGCGGGCGCCGAGAACACCTCGTGCACGCTCTGCAGCTTCTCTCCCGCCGCCTCCAGCTCCCGCATCAGCGCCCAGGCCTCGCCCCGCTCGACGAAGTCCCTCAGCCCGTCGCTCACGTACTGGTTCTTTCTCCACATGCTGTAGTCCGAGCTGTGCGCCGCCCCTGCGCGTGCGGCCGGCGGGGTGAGCCGACGCCGGGCCACCGGGGCACCGCGCAGGGGCCACTCTGGCCGCCCCCCCTGCCGCCCCCCCTGGGCCCCGCCATCCAGCAGTCGGCCCGGCGCTGAAGGCAATGGGATGGGAGTGCCCCCCCCGCCAGCTGCGAAGTGTGGTGCAGCTGTCGTGTGACCGGCCCCTCCAGGAGGGGGGCCGCTGCTGGACAGGCAGGAACGGGCGGCGGGGGCTGCGCTTACCCAGCAGGGACGACCACTGTGCGGGGGGCCGGAACAGGGGGTACTGCTTGGGGAAGGCCGTCTGGCTCCACTTGCCCGTGAAGGTGAGGCTGTACTTGGCCAGCGGTCGGGCTGTGCAGACAGACTCCGCCCCCAGCGGCTGGCTCGCCGCGGACCCCAGTGTGGCCAGGAGGAGAGCCCAGAGGGCCCTGCCCCAGGTGGTGGCCTGACTTGGGGCTCCCATGACCTAGGAGCGGAGGGAGAACCCGGCACGCCGGTCCCGCTGGTCCCGGGAGCAGGGACCTCCGGAGTGCAGCGCCCCCCCCCCCCCAAGTATCCCTGCCCGCTGCCCCACCCCGGGGCTCGGGCTCAGGCTCAGACCCCATCCCCGAAAGCAGCTGTGTCCGGTTACAGGCGGATTCCGGGCGCCCCTACGGGAGGCCGGGCGCCTGGCAGGTTTGGAGCCCGGGCTGGGTTGCGCCAGCAGCCCGCTCTGCAGCCGCGGGGATCCCCGAGCGCCACTCCTCAGGGCTGCCGTCAGAGGGAGTCCCGGGAGCCGGGAGGGGAAACTTTGGGCTCGCTGCGCCCAGAACTATACAGCAAACTCACGCCTCCGTCTTAGGGTGCTGCTAGCTGCTGCACCCGGGGAGGAGCCCGGAGGCCCGGCGTCTCCGGATGGGGACAGAGGCGCACGCACACGCAGTACTCACCCAGCAGGCGCGGCCGGAGGGCGGGTGGCGGGGGTGCGGGCAGCGGATGGTCGCGGCAGGAGCCCCGAGCTGCAGTTCACACGCAGGACAGCGCCCGGCTGGCCGGTGAGGCCCGGGCCCTGCACCGCAGCTGCGGAGCCGCAGAGAGATCTGCCGCGGAGAGGGGAGAGGGGAGAGGGGGCGCCTCGACCTCGGCCCGCCCTCGCTCTGAGGCTGAGCAGATGCTTCTCTGGCGCTGAGGTCACTCTCCTCCCGCGGGCGCCTGCCACTTGCCGCACCCCTTTCTTTGTCTTTCCCTCCCGCCTCCCCGCCCTCCTCTCCTCTCCCTCCCGCTCCCCCTTCCCAACAAACCCTCCTTAGTGTCTCCCTGGAGGTGGAGGTGGGGGGCGGGGGTGGCCAGCGTGTTACACCCTCAGGGCAGGGTGGGGACCTGAGGGGCCGCATTCCTGGCCCCACATTAGTCCACGTGCCTGCCGGAGAGGGGCTGGAGAAGTGGGGGCTCCCAGCTCGGGGATCCCTGGCCTTGGGGCTCTGCGTTTTGGTGAACACAGCCCGTCAGAGTACAAGGCCGCTGTCCACACCGCTGGCGGGGGGGAGAGGGGGGGGCCTCCTGATGCCCTCCCTCCAGAGGGGAGTCAACCCCGTGGGAAGGGTGGTCCCACTTCCAGAAAGGCCGGCTGGGGCAGGGAGGCGGCCCACGGGGGTGCCTGGCTAACAGACTCTGAAGGTGGTCACTGCCCGCTGTCAGGAAAGTAGAGCCCTTGTCAGGTGCCTGGGAGCAGAAGGGGAGCCAGCATTGTGGGGACGCCCAGGGGGCGTCTGAGCTCCAACAGAAAGCTTTTTGGAACCTTGTTAATATTTCACACATGTGGGGAGGGATGGAATAAATAGAATCAACCAGAATAGAATGCAAACAAAAACGAATGACCTAACCTGTATTTCAAGTAAATAACACAGCCACAGAGAGGCAGCCCGATGCCCACGGAAAATGGAGGTCCTCAGGCCAAAGACAGATTCTAATTCTGGTTTTCAAACTGTTTGGTCTCGGGACCCCCTCCGCTCTTAAAAATGCTGAGAACCCAGAGAGCTGCTCTCTGCGTGGGTTGTATCTGTCCGTGCTGTCCGTGCTTACCACATTTGAACTCATCCAAAAGGTTCACAATCTGCATTAATTCGAGTACAGATGAAATACATTAACGTAAACGCCATGATGTTTCCTGGAAAACAACTCTACTTTCCAGAAGGAGAACCTGCTTGAGAAGAGCGGCCTGGTTCTCCATTGGCACAGACCCTCTTGCGCCTGGCTCTCCTGCAGGACAGCTGGCCTGCTGCACGTGTCCCCGCTCCGCCGACCGGACGCGCGGTGTTGGGTGGCTCTGTGCAGAGCCCGGCTGGGCGAGGACAGGCCCTGCAGCCTCGGGAGGGTCCTGCACCTGTGGGACGGAACCGAACCCAAGGTCGGGTTGAGAAGCAGCGGCCTGTTCCAGGAGAGGAAGCCACAGACAGCGCAGGGTCGAGTCTCTCCTGCTGTGGTTTGCTCACGCGCTGTCCAGCGGAGGCGGTGGCCTCGGGCTTGCCCTCCTGTCCCAGCACCCCCGCGCCACGTGGAAGGCCTCTGCAACCCAGGGATCCCCCCGCCCCACCCCGGGGATGTGCAGCGGGGAGACCCGACCCGAGGGCTCCGGGGCCCCCGGGGCCCCCGGCTGGCTTGCTGGGAGGGCCTCCCTCCCTCTGCAGTGGCCTGCCTCCCAAGAGCACGATGGGACACGTGGGAAGGGGCATAGAAGAAGGCTGAGGATAGATGACCTGTGGCCCCTTGGCCTCCGTGGGGCCTGGGGGGGAGCCCGGCCTGTAGGGAATCAGCTGCAGGGCCCTCTGCTGCCAGACTCTTCCTCTGAAAACCTGGGCACCCTGTGTCCCTTTTCTCCGGAGATGCCCCTACAGACCCCTCGACGGATACCCCTGCTGAGGCAGCCCCACCCCACCCTTACCAAGGAAGAGTCATCCATTCATGAGCACTGGAAGGGCACCTGGGGGCACAGAAATGACTCTGATGACAAAGCCCAACTCCCCAAGGATGCGGGGGCGGGGCAGACAGGATACCTCTGTAGATCCGATTCTGTTACTAGGTGAGGGATTGGTTAATTGGTTGACACTAATGCAGGGTCCTTCCCGGTCAGTCACTCCTTAACTGGTTCAGGGCAGTGGGGCTCAGGACTATGGCTATTGGTCAGGTCTCCACACTCTGACCCTCCCTGTCTGCACTCCCCCCCCTTCTTGTCTGCATCCCTCCCCTCTGTGTCTGCACCCCCCTCCCCCTCCCTGTCTACACCTTCCCTTCTCTGTCTGCACCCCCACCCTCCTTGTCTGAGCCCCTCCCCTCCTTGTCTGTACCCCTCCTCCTCCTTATCTGCACCCCTCCCCCTCTTTGTCTGCACACCCCCTCCTCCTTGTCTGCACTCCCCCTCCTTATCTGCACCCCTCCCCTCCCTGTCTGCACCACTCCCATCCTGTCTGCACCCCTCCCCTCCTTGTCTGCACCACCCACCCTCCTTGTCTGCACCGCTCCCCTCCCTGTCTGCACCCCCCACCCTCCCTGACTACACCCCTCCCCTTCCTGTCTGCACCCCTCCACTCCCTGTCTGCACCCCTCCCCTCCTTGCCTGCACCTCCCACCCTCCTTGTCTGCACCCCTCTCCCTCCTTGTCTGCACCCCTCTCCCTCCTTGTCTGCACCCCTCCCCTCCCTGTCTGCACCCCTCCCCTCCCTGTCTGCACCCCCCACCCTCCCTGTCTACACCCCTCCCCTCTCTGTCTGCACCCCTCCCCTCCCTGTCTGCACCCCTCCCCCTCCTTGTTTGCACCCCACTCCCCTCCTTGTCTGCACCTTCCCTTCCCTGTCTGCACCCCCCACCCTCCTTGTCTGAGCCCCTCCCCTCCCTGTCTGCACCCCCCACCCTCCTTGTCTGCACCCCTTCCCTCCTTGTCTCACCCTTCCCCTCCCTGTCTGCACCCCTCCCCTCCTTGTGTGCACCCCTCCCCCTCGTGTGCACCCCCATCCTCCCTGTCTCCACCCCTCCCCTCCCTGTCTGCACACCTCCCCCTCCTTGTTTGCACCCCCCCTCCTTGTTTGCATCTCCCACCCTCCTTGTCTGCACCCCTCTCCCTCCCTGTCTGCACCCCTCCCCTCCATGTCTGCACCCCTCCCTCCTTGTCTGCACCCCTCCCCTCCTTGTCTGCACCCCCCACCCTCCTTGTCTGCATCTCCCACCCTCCTTGTCTGCACCCCTCCCCTCCTTGTCTGCACCCCCACCCTCCTTGTTTGCACCCCCCTCCCCCTCCTTGTCTGCACCCCCATCCTCCCTGTCTCCACCCCTCCCCTCCCTGTCTGCACCCCTCCCCTCCTTGCCTGCACCTCCCACCCTCCTTGTCTGCACCCCTCTCCCTCCTTGTCTGCACCCGTCCCCTCCCTGTCTGCACCCCTCCCCTCCCTGTCTGCACCCCCCACCCTCCCTGTCTACACCCCTCCCCTCCCTGTCTGCACCCCTCCCCTCCCTGTCTGCAACCCTCCCCCTCCTTGTCTGCACCCCACTCCCCTCCTTGTCTGCACCTCCCACCCTCCTTGTCTGCACTCCTCTCCCTCCTTGTCTGCACCCCCCACCCTCCTTGTCTGCACCCCTCCCCTCCTTGTCTGCACCCTTCCCCTCCCTGTCTGCACCCCTCCCCTCCCTGTGTGCACCCCTCCCCCTCCTTGTCTGCACCCCTCCCCTCCTTGTCTGCACCCCTCCCCCTCCTTGTCTGCACCCCCATCCTCCCTGTCTCCACCCCTCCCCTCCCTGTCTCCACCCCTCCCCTCCCTGTCTCCACCCCTCCCCTCCCTGTCTGCACACCTCCCCCTCCTTGTTTGCACCCCCCCTCCTTGTTTGCATCTCCCACCCTCCTTGTCTGCACCCCTCTCCCTCCCTGTCTGCACCCCTCCCCTCCATGTCTGCACCCCTCCCTCCTTGTCTGCACCCTCCCCTCCTTGTCTGCACCCCCCTCCCCCTCCTTGTCTGCACCCCCCACTCTCCTTGTCTGCATCTCCCACCCTCCTTGTCTGCACCCCCACCCTCCTTGTTTGCAACCCCCTCCCCCTCCTTGTCTGCACCCCCATCCTCCCTGTCTCCACCCCTCCCCTCCCTGTCTGCACCCCCCACCCTCCTTGTCTGCATCTCCCACCCTCCTTGTCTGCACCCCTCCCCTCCCTGTCTGCACCCCCCACCCTCCTTGTGTGCACCCCTCCCCTCCATATCTGCACCCTTCCCCTCCCTGTCTGCACCCCTCCCCTCCTTGTGTGCACCCCTCCCCCTCCTTGTCTGCACCCCCACCCTCCCTGTCTCCACCCCTCCCCTCCCTGTCTGCACCCCCCACCCTCCTTGTCTGCACCCCTCCCCTCCCTGTCTGCACCCCTCCCCCTCCTTGTCTGCACCGCTCAACCCCTCCCGGTCCTTGTGTGCACCTCCTGTGCTCTCTGTGGTCGCCCTCACTTGCCCCAGGGGCAGGGTGGTCTTCTGTGCACCTGACTCCCCAGGCTTGTCTGTCCTCCACTCTAAATGGCTGCAGCAGGCTCACCTTATCCCCTGACCCCCACCTCAGGTGCCTGTTGTAGCTCAAGCTGGCCTAAAGCACGGGACGGACAGTCCAGGGGGACCTCCCTGCTGAGGGTTGACTTGGGGCAGATGTGAAGCCCTTTGCAGCCGGGGTGGGGGCCGTGGTTTGTGCAGCTCACACTGGCCCTCGAGGGATGTGAGGGGCTCCCAGAAGTCTGTGTTTGCGCGAGGACGGGCCTGGCTGGCAGCGGAGGGCTGGGCAAGCTCGGTGTCCTCATCATCCTCTGTCCCCCCCGAGCTGTGGCCCTGCCACAGGGTCCCAGAGCCCGGGATGCCCCCGCGGGCTTCGTCACCTTTCCATTTGGATTCTGGCTGAGGAGCTCTCGACGCCTGATGCAACAAGGACTCTTTCAGGGCCTTTGCCGGGTGTGGCGCAGGCCCGCCTGGAACCCCACCCGGGGACGGGCTGTCTCCACCCGAGCACACAGACCAGGCGCTGGTGTCTGGATCCCCAGGGGGATCCCGCCAGTCACACAGGCACACATTTGTTTGCTCGTTTGCCCACTCACCAGACAGTTACCAAGGGCCTCGTTCCGGCCAGACACCACAGACTCTGAACACACATCCTTTCCGATGGCTGCCTCAGTCCTGGATGGCCGAATATTCCGGCAACAGCCCGGTAGTCCAGGGGTTCTCCCCACCGTGCTGGACACTCCCAGCTTGTTCCGCCTCAGGGCCTTTGCACTGGCAGCTCCCACTACCTGAAAGACTCCTCCCTGTGTGTGTGTGTGTGTGTGTGTGTGTGTGTGTGTGTGTGTAAGTCCCAGGGGACCCCTCCTGGCTTCCCGGCCCAGTGGAGCTCTGTCTCACCCCGTCACATCCCGGCTTTGTGTTTAATCAGGGCCCCTGCAGGGAAAGTCTGACTGATGCAAGCAGGCGGGGATGCACCACAGGGCCTGGCTTCCAGAGCAGCGAGGAAGGCAGTCGCTGAGCTTCGAGGAGTGACTTCCAGGGCCGCGCCGCTGACCCGTGGCCCGTCCCACGCCCCACCCGCCTGGGGACCTGAGCCCACCAGCCTCCCTCCTCCCGCCGAGCTCCGTTCTGGATCCAGATTTCTCCAAGCACTTCCTGTACGCACAGCCCGAATCTCTCTGGGAATCCTGGGTCCTGGGTTGAGCTTTGCAGAAGGCCCCGGAAGGGGTAGGTGCTCGGCAGCTGAGCCCCACACCCACAGCCCCCGGGCCTGCTCTTCCCTCTCGCAGAGCCAGAGGGGGCCTTGTCTGGTGGGGGCCCTGCAAACCAGACCCCTGGTGACCAAGCCTGACTTGCAGGAGGCCAGCGTGCCCAGGGGTCCCTGGGGACTTCACGGTGACACCTGCAGGCCCGCTTTCTTGAGGGGCCGGGGCCGTGGCTGCTGACCCGACCGTGGGGTGCAGACACCTCTTCGAGACCCTGCTCTCAGTTCTGTTGGGTGCCGTATGCCCGGAAATGGAATCGCTGGGTCATGCGGCGATTCTGTGTTTAATATTTTGAGGAGCCCTCATGCTGTTTTCCACGGTGGCTGCACCAGTTTCCATCCCCACCGACGGTGCACAGGCTCCCAGTTTCCTGTGTCTTCACCAGGCTGAGGTGTTTTAACTTGCCCGCCCCCCACTTCAGCTCGAGTAGCCTGAAAATGAACAGTCCACGCTCGTGGTGAAACCCAGCCCCCCGGGTGGAGCCCTTTCAAGGCGGCGTTCCTAGAAAAGTGTCATCGCACCTGCCTGTTGGTTTCCGGGGAGACCCCACAGGGCTGTCTGCATCTGACTCGACTCAGAGCTGACCCAGTAAGAAAAGTCTTTTCCCCAGAGGTGAAGGTTGAAGACAAGTCCAGGCAATTAAAGAACTTTGCATTTGCCTGGGGCGGTGGATAACAGGACACTAAGCAAAACGCGGAAGAGGAACATCTGAGAGATGCGATGTCCCCAGGGAGCTATGGAAAACGCCAGTGCATTCCCGGGGATCTAGAAGGCCACACAGATTCCTAGGGTGGGACATGATCAGGAAGGGCCTGAGAAGGCCCCAGACCTGTGAGCAGCCTCGAGGGTCCGCATAAGTAGTCACCCGTCACACTGAGGGCCACCACGGCCAGCACCGCACAGAACAGGATGCAACACGACAGCACGGTCCCGGACAGTTAACGGAGTCTCTGTCCAGCTATTACCTGGCCGCTAAGCTAATGAAGCAACGACTTAGTGGCCACGTGTGGCAAAAATACAGATTTTACAGAATTAATTCAGAAAAGTCACTAAACAGGCAACAAAAGCAACAAACTCTGAGGAGCGGCTAGAGTTCGACTTCACGATCGCCACATTATATTATTTGAAATGTTCAGCTTTCATCAAAAATTTATGAGACATGAGAAGACATGTGAAACCATGGCCCGTACGCTGGGGGGAAGGCGGTTAATGGAAAGCGTCCCTGACGAATCCCAGGGCTGGACTTGCCAGACACGAGCGTAGACAGCCTTCGGTGCGTTCAAAGAACTGAATGATGCCCGGAGAAGTAAAGTTTGAGAACGCTGTTTCACCAAACGGAGATTCCCGGGAACGAACAGAACTTAGAACCAAATCCACGTTCTGGAGCTGAGAAGGGCACGGACCGGACCGAGAATTTGCCGGAGCTGGTCCACGGCGGGTGAGCAGGCGGCATAAAGAATCAGCCAGAAGAAATAGGTCGACCGGGATTGCCCAACCTGAGAAACAGTGAAGAAAGCTGAACAGAGGCTCAGAGACCCAGCAAACATGCCCGCTGTGCATGACCCAAGTCCCGGGAGAGAAGGGAGACGCGGGCAGAAGCAGGACTGGAGGAAGTAACAGCCAGACTTCCCCACGCTGATGAAGACAGTGATGTGGGCAGCCAAGAACCCGCTGACTCTGGGGGGAGGGGTGCGGCCAAGAACCCGCTGACTCTGGGGGGAGGGGTGCGGCCAAGAACCCGCTGACTCTGGCGGGGGGGGGGGGGGGGGGAGGGGGAAGGCGCAGCCAAGAGCTCTGACTCCGGTGGGGGGGGGGGTGCGGCCAAGAGCCCACTGACTCTGGGGGGGGGGTGTTGAGACAGGGAACCTTGAAGGCAGCAAGAGAGAGGCGCGTCCCACCTAGGAGGGGTCCCCAGGCGGGTTCCCAGCTGACTCCTTTCCAAACAGCAACTGCAGAGATCAGAGGCAGCAGGATGGCCCGCTCAAGGTGCTGAAAGAAAACGGTGGCAACCAAGGGGTCTACGCGTGAAGACTGCATTTCCAACATCAAGGAGAGGGGCGCCTGGGCGGCTCAGTGGGTCAAGTGTCCGACCTCGGATCAGGCCGTGATCTCCGTGGTCCGTGAGTTCGAGCCCCGCGTCGGGCTCCGTGCTGACGGCTCAGAGCCCGGAGCCTGCTTTGGATTCTGTGTCTCCCTCTCTCTCTGCCCCTCCCCTGCTCGTGCTCTGTCTCTCTCTGTCACTCAAAAATACATAAATGTTAATTATTTTTTTAAATGAAGGAGAAATGAAGACATTCCTGGGTAAACAAAACCAGAATTCGTCACCAGGAAACCTGGCCTCCAGAAATACTAGAGGAGTCAGACCAAAACGAAAGGGGTGCAGACTGTGGCTCCTACGCGCGCCTGGACGGACGGCGGCCGAGGGCAGGACAGAAGACGGTATAATAATAGTCTATAGGGCTTCCCTTCCGCCTATCTGATTTCGCGGACAACTGCAGAGGGCAACGGTTAAAACAGCTACATGCCTTGATGGGCAAATGATGTGTACGCGTGTGATTTATATGACGATGATAGCACTAAGGGAGGAGGGAACAGCGCCGTGTACAAGCACAGTTTCTGGCGCACTATTGAGATTAAAGTGGTCAGGAATGGGTTTGTTATAAATTAAGATATCCATGATAGTTCCTAGGGAAACCACTAAGAAAATAAATTTTAAAAACACAGTGAAAGAGGGGCGCCTGAGGTTCAGTCGGTTGAGCATCCGACTTTTGACTTCGGCTCAGGTCACGATCTCGGGATGGTGGGGTCAAGCCCCACGTTGGGCTCAGCGCCGAGCATGGCACCCGCTTGGGGTTCTCTGTCTCCCTCTCCTCCTGCCCCTCCCTCGCTCACGTGCACGCACTCTCACAAAAAAAAAAGAAATAAAATAAAAACTCAGTAAAAGAAATGAGGAACTAAAACGGGACCCTAAAACACACCTGTTTAGTACAAAAGAAGTCCATATGAAAGGACGGCGGAACCAAAAAGATCTCATACGTATAGAAAACGGGTAAAACGCAGAGCAAGTCCTACCCTACGAGTTAAAGATTCGATACAAACTGAGTGTCGACTAAACCCTCCGGTGGAAAGGCGGCCGGTGGCAGAGTGCACGAGAGTGAGGCGCGGTCTGCCCGCCCACGGCCTGCGGGACACAGGCGTCAGGCGCAGAGACGAGAACGGGTTGAAGCGTGAGGGTGGAAGGCCCCGTGCGAACGGCAAACACACGGGCTGCAGAGACCTTAGGACGAAACTGCGACTGGGGACGGGGGACACTTTGGAACGACGAAGGGCAAATCCAAAGGGAGCTAGGCCCCTCACGAGCACACAGACGCAGCACTGAGAACCCACATATGGTTCTGCACCCCCCTCCCCGCCGGAACTGAACGACCAACAGCCTGCCGTTGACGTAACAGGCGAGAAGCACACGTTTTGCGTGTCGTTAAACGTGCTACGCGCTGTTTTCTTACAACAGCGTGAGCTCGAGCAAACGGGTTACGAAGAAAACCACAAGGAGAAGAAAATACGCGGACAGTGCCGTCCCGTGTTTGTAAAAAGAATCCACGTAGAAGTGGACGCACAGCGTGCGAACCTGTGTTGCTCGAGGGTCGAACGTAGTCGGAGACTTTCTGTTTCAATAGCTCGTTTTAATGGCAGGGTAGCAAGACAGGAAACAGAAGAAGGAGAACAGTCAGAAGGAAAGAGAATGCTGGAATGACACTGCGAACCGGCAGGATCTCGCGGACGTCTGTGGAAACGCCGCCGGCTCTTAGGGGCCCAGGGGAGGGACGTCGCCACGATGGACTGTGTGATAAAACTAGTCCAACAAATTTCAAGCGATGGAAACCACGCACGTAGGTCCTCCCAGCAAAGTGGAATGAATTTGAAATCAGTACCAGGAAGAAAGTTGGCCTAAGCCTCTGTCCCGGAGCTCCCTGGGACGCGGTGCGACTGGGGACGTGGGTGCCGGAAGGAGTTTTAGCCGCCGGCCGGCAGGCAGCACCCGGGACCCTGTGTGGATTCCGCTGTGGTTACCTTTCGGCACCTGACCCGGCACCTGAGACCCGGTGCCTCGGAAGCCAGAGAAGCCGCACCAGGGGCAGGCCCGGGAGGCAGCCAGTCCCGGGTCCCCCCGGTGCCGCTGGGTGGCTGGCAGGCTGTGCCCAGAGTCACCGGAGGCCCCTTCACTCAGTGCCAGGGGTTCGCGCGGGGCGGGGCCCCTGCGCGTGGCCTGCACTTGCTCCCGGCGTGGCGGCGGGTCCCCCGGGCAGCACCCGGAGGGCGAGCCAGTGAGGCTGCCTGGTTGTTCCTGACCTGCCTCGCCAGTCACGGGGCCGCCTAGGTTCCCGGGAAGGTGACCAGACCCCACCTGCTCAGGGGAGTGGCGTGGCTCCACAGGACGTGGGGCCGGACGGGGTGGGGGGGGGTACCCTCGGGCCTTCGCAGCAGCTCACGGGGCAGGTGTGGGTGCCGAGCTCACACCCTGGGGCCGGGCGAGCCACGCCGGTGCCCCACAGGAGCCCCCGGGTCCCTGCAGGGACGTGCCGGCCCCGGGGGCTGCTGTGCCCACACCCAGGGGCTCAAGCGCCCCCGTTTGTTCACAGCCCCCGGTCCCCACGCAAGCCACCGATCAGCTGGGCTTCAAGTGACCTTGCCTTGTAACTAGCTGACGGGGCCCATGTTCGCCTGCTTCTGGGGAAACCGCTCCAGATTCGCCCCGGGTTGGGGGGCTGAGAGAGCAAGTGAAGGTTTGTCAGCAAGTTTTCCCAGAGGGCTGGGGCTGCCCCTCCGTGTCTGGTCCCCGTGCACGTGTGCCCCCCACAGCCCCGGCCTGGCTGTGGACGCAGGCCGCGCTGAGGGATCTCCTTGCCCAAAGATCCCGCACTGGGGGCGGGGGCGGGGGGGGGTGTCCTGGGCCCTCGCCTGACACCCACCCAGGGCGCCTCTTCCCAGGGGCACACGGGCCACCTCTCCCACACTCGGCGGGACCCTGTCCCACACGCTGGGCTTCGGGGACTGGCTCTGAAATCCTCAGGGAGGGCCCGGAGGGTGGCAGGATGTCCCATCCCGCCGGCCGAGGCCAAGCACGGTGAGAGGCGTGTGCTGTGTGAGCTGCCCAGAGGGGCTGCCGAGGCCCCGTGCGCCCACCTGCCCAGCTCACATTCCCAGTGGAGGTTAGGAGGGTGCAGGGGCCCCCGAGACAGCGGCCCCTTCCCTCTGGGCCCGTGGGCCTCACACCGCACGGTCCCCTTTCCAGGTTTCCTGGGCTCCGATGGGGCAGCAGGAGCCCAGCACCAGGGAGGAGGCCCGGGGCCGTGGTGGGTGGGCAGGGGAGGAGGCACAGGGTGCGCAGGGTGGCGGGGGGCGGGGGGAGGCGGGCAGGCGGGCTGAGGAAGCCTGGAGCTGGAGTCTGGGCAAAGCTGTTTACCGGGCCCTCCCGTGGCTCCCCGTGTTCTGACCCCGTGCGGGCCACACCTCCTTGGGGCCTCAGTTTCTCCCTCTGCAGGGTGTGGGATGGGACCAGGCTCACCAGATGGCCCTCCGGCCCCCACATGCCTTAGCACTGAGGTCACCCCTTTCCTCATGACCCCACAGGCCAGCCAAGCCGCGGTGCTGCGAACGCAGCCCTGTCCAAGCTCTGAGTCAGGCCTCGCCGGTGGCCAGGCTGGCTGTGGACCCGGGGAGTGGGTTCGGACTCGGGGACGTCTGCCTTGGCCTTCAGTTTTCTTCTTCCCAGTGGGTTTGTGTTCTCTCTTCACAGCGCTGGGGACGCCGTTTGCTGACCCCGGACGGGAGGCCACACTCTGATAGGCTATAAGGCGAGGATCCACTTCCTCAGGAAAAGCACCTTCCAAGGACGCCCCTGGGGTCACTCAGCAGACGGTGCACAGAAAAAGGGGTGTCCAACAAAGGGGTGCACCCAGGCAAAGCAAGAGGCCCCGTGAGGTCCCGCACCCCTGGAGCAGAGAGAGTGCCCTCACCTGGCCCTTTCCCCAGGACCCCCCCGGTCCCTGTGGCCCCATCTTGGGTCTGGTGAGCGGGACCGCGAGGCCCTGGTGGCCCAGCCGCGGTTCTGGGCCCTCACCTGCCACGGTGCTGAGCACCACAGGGGGTCTAGCACAGCCTCCCGAGCGGGGCTCTAGGGGCCAAAGAGTCGGGGCTCCAGGCAGCCTGGGCTTTGAGCATGGGGGGCAGGGCCCACGGAAGGACAAGACCCCTCCCAAGTCCTGCCCCTCTGGCCTGCCTCCGCCGTCCCCCCAAGACAGGGACTGGCTCTTTCTGGGGTCTGTGGTGTTGTGTCCGGTTAGGAAGGTGGTGCAGCTTTGCCCCCGCCAGGGTGGTAGGGAGTGAAGGGGTCCCAGGGAGGGGGCCCCTTACAGAGGCACAGCCAGCCCCCGTGGGAAGGGGCTGTGTCACCCAGTCCGGCAGCTCTGTCTCTGTCCCCTGCCCAGGCTGTCCCCCGCCCTGGGAGCATGGGAGGTGCAGGCCGAGGGTCAGACTCCTCGACAGAGCCAGTGAACCAGGGCTCTGCCCGCCCCCCAGCCCGGTGAGGCCAGCAGTCCCCACGGACCAGGGGAAGGCCTTCCTCTCCGTCTTCCGGGCCTGGAAATTCTGAGCAGGCGCTGGCGGCCCTGAGCCTTGCGGCTGGCCGCCCCGGCTCCAGCCTCGCTGGTGGCCTACTTTCCGCCCGGGCTCAGTGGAAATGTGGGTCAGCGTTTGCTCAGCTGGCCTGGGACCAGGACCAATGGAAGGAAATCACAGACTGGGGGCTGCTTGGCAGGGCCAGCCCCATAGCCACCGCCCGCCCCCCCCCCCCCGGCGGCACCCCTACCCCCTCACCACCTTCATGCTGCTCGGCAGGCGGGGGCGGAGGGGGCCGGGCCGTCCAGCCCCTCATCCGCACGCCTTCACTCCTGGGTTGGACCGGCGTGTGGGAGTTGGATGGCCTGTCAGGAAAGGAAGACCCTGCACTGTCCTGGGTCTGCTTCTCCCCCAGAGGCAGCTGGACTGAGCCCACCCCCTGGCGGACGCCCCTATAGACTGCACCCAGCGAGCTGACCTACAGGCTCCCCCCGCCCCCCCCCCCCCCCCCGCCCACCAGTGCCCGGAGCCTGGCGCCTTCACCCCGCCCCCGCTGTCCGTACCACCTCCCAGAGTCTGCAGCACCCCCGAGCTGCCTGTGGGTGGCCCTGATACTCCACAACACTCCAGGGGCCCTGCTCGCGAGGGCCCAGGTACCCCCAATTCAGGGGGGCACCCTGGAGTTGTGCCTGCCGCAGCCCCCATGTCAGGACCCTCCCTCCTGCTCAGACCATGGACAGCGCACCTGGCGGTGGGCCGGGCGACGTGCAGAGGTGGAGGCGTGCAGGGGTGGGCCGGGAGGTGTGCAGGGGAGAGCCCAGGATCCCCCGTGGTTGCTGGGCGCTGCATTCCACGAGCTGCCTGCCTCCCTGCCTCCTGGGGATTCCCAAAGACCTTAAACCCCTAGAAAACCCCGGAGCCCCTGATCTCAACTACTCAAAGAAAGGATCAGCCCTCCCTTTCCCCCCCGACCAGCTGAAAGTGGGAGGGGAGAGCAGGGGCGGGTGCGGTTGGAGGGCACTGCTCCGTGTACGGTGCCCCACGTGGTGCCCCACGTGTGGGTGTGTCTGCTGACCCTCTTCCCGGGGCTGGTCTGGGCGGGAATCCCACAGGAGGAGGGTGTGTGTCCTCAGGGTCACATCAGGGGTCGTGCGTGTTGACCATACGTCAAGCCCCGGGCCACGAGTCCCCCGAGCCAGCCACCTGCAGGAGATGCCCAGCGGGGCACAGGCCCCTCGGGGGCAAGCCCTGGTCACCGTCTGAAATGAGAGAGGCCACGGCCTCGCTTCCGTGGCTTCTCGGCCGGCAACCCGGTCCTGCCTCCCTTCTCCCGTCTCTGGGCCCTTCCCGCCTCCAAGAGGAGGCGCTGGCCATCAGAACACCTGAGGCCCCAGATGTCGTGACCGCAGCCACCAGTCAGGGCCCATGGGTCTGGGAGCGTGACAGGTGGTGAGTGTTCCGGCTCGGCCCCTGAGTCCGGCGTCCAAGGGGGCAGCCCACCCTGGGGAAGCAGTGCCCGGACGGGAATACCCCCCCTTGGGTTCAGCAGGGCCGGGCACCGTGTGGGTCCTCGGGAGGCTGGAGGGCCCCCAGCTAACCCACTCCCCTCCACCCAGACGGGCCCTCCGCCTTCTCTTCCCTGGTACCAGCAATGGAAGGAGGCCAGTGCTCTGGGCTCCGAGGGGCCGGGGGGATTCCAGCTCCTTTTCCCGCCTGCTGAGTGACCCCAGGGAGGTCCTTTGGCCTCGTGGGGCCTGGTAGCACAGGGTCTGCCGGTCTGTAAAGCGGCGTGGGGGGTCCGGCTTACCTCTCACCTCTGCTGGTACACCGGGAAAGTGTGCGTGGCTGTGTTCTAGTAAAACGCTCCTGACCAAGACCTCAGGAGTGCGTGGGGAGCACACCAGGGGGGTCTAAGGCCTCCGGTCACCCACGCAGTCCGCTGAGGCCCCTGCCCGTCCTTACCCCTCACCCTCACAAACCCGTGAAGCCCTGAAACCTTGTGGGCGGATGGGGCAGGCGGGGTGGGGAGAGTTGCATGTTTACTGACACGAAGAACATGTTGCTTCAAGAGAGAAAATATTAACAAGGCCTGGTGTTCTCATCTGCGATGTTGGAAGCAGAGGACAGTGAAATGTCATCCATGGGTCACGGAGAGAGAAGGACTCCACCCCCGGCCTCTCATACTAGCCCAGAAGCAGTCACTGTGAGCGTGAAAGTGTCAGTGCGTATGTCGTCCATATACCCTATTCAAGGAGAACACCAGAAAAAGACCAGAAAACTGACCTCGACTGAGAACAGAGGATACAAGACTGATGTCAAGACAGAGCTAAGAGGACAAGATCCTGAGTGCAAACGCTGGCACACGGTGACCTATGCGTTAATAAGCGAGCAC
Source organism: Acinonyx jubatus (assembly GCF_027475565.1). NCBI lineage: Eukaryota > Metazoa > Chordata > Mammalia > Carnivora > Felidae > Acinonyx > Acinonyx jubatus. Next base: position 201,134,581 of record NC_069382.1, on the reverse strand, counting down.
GTATCGGGAAGGATCGAAGTTCAAGTCATCAACTGTATGTGCCAACCAATAGGATCTAAACCCCTAAAGCCAAACCGAAGGGTGAAAGAAGGATCGAGGGTGCAGACACAGCAACTCTCCCTGGCTCCCTTCATCATCACATTTAGTAACGGCTGAAAGATGCAAACGGAGGTGGACGTAGGTAATGATCTCCACCGTCCTCGGAGGGAAAACATAGTAAGCACTTCCCATGACATTATGTCCTCACACGCACAGAAAACCTTGATGAATGAAAAAGTAGACCAATGAAAACGATCTTATGATAATCTAACAAAATTTAAAGTGAATAACAAAAAGTCACGTACGTACTCCCAATTTCAACCACTCAGAAACCAAGAAACACATTCCCAGGGAACCCTCAGATAAAACAGGAAATCGAATCTGAACATGCAAGGTCTCGGGAAAGCTATGAAAATGTAAACACATCTCAGCAGAGCCCAGAGGCCCAGCGGACACATCACTCAGATGCTCAGAGGAAAGAATACAAGTGAGGGATCTTGTGCCCATTTTAGGAAATCACAATGAAAACAACAAAGTACATCTTAAAAAGTCAAAAGAGGCAATTACGGGGAGAAAAACAAATTAATTAAGTAGAACAGAAATCAGTGAAAAGGAGAGATGATAAAGTGCTTTTTCTTCCCCCAATAGAAAATAAACTAGAACCCGCTAGTGCTGCCTAAAAGCCTGATTGAGGATGACAGTCTCTGTCTAGAATATCCGTGTACGTTGAGATGTAGAAACCCACGTGCAACTGGGAGTGGGAAGGAGAGCCGGGGAGGGAGGCGGGAAGGACGGTGGAGGGGCGCGGCTAGAGCAAACAGGTGATTTTCCAGTGAATACCAATTATCAAAATAACTTAGAATAGGGGGAAACACGGATAGACGAATGTAAGACAGTGGAGAGGTGGTTTAAAAATGAAGAATGAAGGAAAGCACCAGGGACAGACGTTCACGGCTGAGTATGCGCTAACCGTAAGTCAGAGGAAAAGTCATCCCAGTGTTATTTTAACTTTTCCAAGACACATAAAAGGATGGAAAACTCTGTAATTCATCTCATAAAACCAGTATAATTTAATACAAAAACCTGATGTTAAAAAAAAAGAAAAAGAAAACTACAGACGCATATCACTTATAAATGATGAGAAAAAAAAATCTAAGTAAGAGAATAACAAAAAGAATCCAATAAGTTATCTGCAGAATTATATACTGTAACTTAGCAGATCTAGGCCAGGCTTCTAAGGGTGGCTCAATGATTGAGTTAAATAATTTTATTGACAAAATAGCACAGAAAATTCATAGAACCAGATCGATGAGTACTGAAAGGAAATATGACAAAATTCAGCAATCATTAATACTATAGGGTATCAATCTATACAATAATCTATCATGATACTATTTAGAAACAAATTTTTTAATGTTTATTTACTTTTGAGGAAGAGACAGAGACAGAGAGAGTGTGAGCAGGGGAGGGGCAGAGAGAGAGGGAGACAGAATCCGAAACAGGCTCCAGGCTCCGAGGTGTCAGCACAGAGCCCGACGTGGGGCTCGAACTCACAGACCACAAGATTATGACCAGAGCCGAAGTCAGATGCTTAACTGACTGAGCCACCCAGGTGCCCTATCATGATATTATTAAATCTGTATAATTCACTATAATATCATGATAATAATAATTATTATTCATAATAGAAAATAGAAAAAGACTTTGGGGGCACCTGGGGGGCTCAGTCGGTTAAGCGTCCAACTTCGGCTCAGGTCACGCTCTCACGGTTTGTGAGTTCGAGCCCCACGTCAGGCTCTGTGCTGACAGCTCGGAGCCTGGAGCCTGCTTCGGATTCTGTGTCTCCCCCTCTCTCTGCCCCTGCCCTACTCACGCTCTGTCTCTCTCTCTCAAAATAAAGAAAAAACATTAAAAAAGAAAACAAAAAAGGCTTTGCACACGATAATGGCTGAGATCAACCTGCACGGAAAACACAAAACTTTGAACAAATGCAGGTATGAACAGTGACTCTTGCCCCTGCCGTCACTATTCAACATTTTCTCGGAGGTTCTAGCAACTGCAGTGAGATAAGAAAATCAAATAAATGATGTAAGCATCAGAAAAAAATAGATGAGATACGACTGAGGGACGGCCCCTATTGTTCCGTAGTTCAAAAACTTAAAAATCAATAAGAAAATCTGATACGAGGGGCGCCTGGGTGGCGCAGTCGGTGAAGCGTCCGACTTCGGCCAGGTCACGATCTCGCGGTCCGTGAGTTCGAGCCCCGCGTCGGGCTCTGGGCTGATGGCTCAGAGCCTGGAGCCTGTTTCCGACTCTGTGTCTCCCTCTCTCTCTGCCCCTCCCCCGTTCATGCTCTGTCTCTCTCTGTCCCAAAAATAAATAAATGTTGAAAAAAAAATTAAAAAAAAAAAAAAAGAAAATCTGATACGAGATAAATATACGAAAGCAAGTGACTTCTCGCTTCTCGGCAATGAGCACCTAAGAACGGAAGCACGGGGACACTTGGTCCCAGCAGGAACTGTGGCCGAGGTGAAGGGCTGGAGCGATGCCTGGGTTGGGCGGTGGGCCACCCGCGGCTTCCACCTCCAGGCCGGGCGGCCCGGGCCCGCCGAGGCGGGAGCGTGGGCTTGCGGCCGCCACCTTTCACAAGGCAGCATCTTGGGAGCCACCCACGTCTCCCCGCGTGCACTCTCGTGGTCCCCGCGTGACGGGCTGTGGCCCAGGCACAGCAGGGAGGCGCTCTCACCCACCGCACCGGGGATGCACCCTGTCGCACACAGGGCCAGCCTGGTGGGCAGCGGCGATCTGGGCCCGACGGAAAGTGTCCAGGAGCTCACGGGAGCAGAACCACGCACGCTCAGTGCAGAGCGAGCCGTGAGCGGCGGGGTAGACGTGGCGAACCCCAGCGGCTCTGGGCTAACAGTCGGAGACACGTGGGATGAAGCCACCTTGAAGTTTCCCCAGAAGGGTACGTGCGTGGGCCGAAAGAAGGACCCTGGTCCCCATCCTGGCTCTGCCTGTTGCCAGCCCTGTGGTTTCGGTGGTGACTTAGCCCCCGCCGTGCCTCGGTTTCCACATCCGTTACTTGAGAGTTGTTATGGCGAGGGATTTGACGTGTGACAAGTGTCTGCTCAGCTGAGTGGCATTTGCAGGTATCAGAACATCCCCGAAAACCACCAAAACCCAACCTGTGTGCTATCGACACAGACAGTAAATCATCCGTGCCCCCAAACAGAGCCCAGAACTGGATTCCGGAGCACGTGAGGAGGTCCCGAGTGACAGAGCAGAGCGGGCTTAACGTCACTGGGGACTGGGGACAACGGCGGCGTAAGTCATCAAGGAACGATGCCGGGAGCAGCAGGGCGAGGAGCGGCCTCCGGGACCCGGGGTGGGGCTCCTGGGGGCGGAGGGGGGGGTCCCAGGAGGGCCGGGGCCACGAGCCGCGGGACCCCGCCCGGGAGGAGGGGCCGGGCCTGAGAGGAAGCGGCCGGGCCACGCAGGCCGGGACCCCCGGGCCTGAACGCGAGGTTCTGGGCGGCCAGCTGGCCCCGCACCAGCATCCGTCCGGCTCCCATGACATATCACCCGCCTGCCGAGAATGTAAACCATGAGCTAACGGCTTGGGGAATGTGGTTTCCGCTGGCGGCCCCGCAGCTGACAGCTGTTCCCCATCAGGGCAGCGCCGGCCGCCTGGCGCTCGCTGCCCTTGTTTTCCAGCGGGAAGCCCGAGGCCGCCCAACTGCAGGCCAGGTGCGGACACCCCCTGTTGCCACCGCGCCACCCCTGCTTGAGACGGGCTCCGGCTCCAGACCCGCGGGGAAGACGGGCAGGGCCGGGGCTGGGAGGGGGCCTTCTACCTGCGTGGACGTCACACCCCCGGGCTCGGGCTGGCACCTGCTGTGGAGGGGTGTGGGGACCCACCCACTGGGGACCCTCGGCACCCCCCCCCCGGCAGGATGCAGCTCGAGTCCTTACTCATGAACGGACCCCCCGAGTCCACTGACCGGGCCCCCCGGGGTGCTGCTTCACCCCCAGCCCAAGCATCCCAGCTTCCTGGTGGGTTGCAGCAGCCCATCTACAGGCCAGAACGTTCTGGATGATTCAGAGGTTCCTGTGTGGCCCGGCCCCTCCCTGGTTCTCCATTTCCTTCTGTGCAAGCCCGGGGCTGAGCCCCCACCCCTGTGAGATCTGCCCCGGGAGGCTTCGTGGCTGCACCCTGCCCAGGGCACCCCTGTCTCCCGTCCAGCTGGGACCCAGTCCCTGCTGGTGATTCCCCTGTTCCCCCAGCGCCCCCCCTTCACTTGGGATGCGGTCTAGGCGCAAAGGGTGGGGCTCCCGCCGGGTGAAGGGCAGCACTGACTCAAGCCGGGGTGAGCAGGGGTCCCTGACTACACTGGACGTCCTGGCTTGGCCCTTTCCAGCCCAAAGCGCCCCCTCCACGGGCCCCAGCGAAGGCCTGGGCGGGGCTGTGTTCTTCCAACGGTGCCCAGCAGTCCAGGGGGCGTGCAGGGACAGGGCGTTTTGGGGGTCAGCCCTGCAAAGCCGCATGGGAGCTCAGCGTCCCTTAGAGGAGGGGTCGGAGGAAGGTCAGAACCTCGTATTCCCGTGGGAGCTGCCCTGCGCTGTGACACCAGGGGACGGTCTGCCACACGTGAGACTCACACATCTTCCATTCTGCCCGTGCTGCCCTCTCCATACAGGCCCCACGGATGGAGCAAGGACATTTCTTGAAAAAAGGCCTTATCGAGATACAATTCACGTGACATGAAATTCACCTTTTCGAGTGTGTAATTCGGTGGTTTTTAGTTTATTCACGAGGTTGTGCAACCATCGTGTCTACTTCCAGAACATTGCACCATTCCCAAAGAGGTCCTGCCCCCGTTAGCGGCCCCTCCTGTCCCACGTGTCCCCCTCCCAGCCCCTGGCCACCACTCGGCTGCCTCCTGTGCCTGGGACTCTCCCGTTCCAGACGCGTCACGTAGACAGAGTCACGTGCTAGGTGGCCTGTGGTTTTGTCCTTTTACTTCACGTGTTTTCAAGCTTCATCCACGTTCACGAACATGCCGGTGCCGAGTTCCTTCCACGGCGGGACGGGAGCCCGTCGCACGAGCGGACGCCGTGTGTTTATCGGTCGTCGGGTGACGCCATCCGGGCCGTTGTGGGAGTAGTGGTCACGCCACATGGCTATTGTGGCCCGGTGGCCAGGAGGCGCCCCTCGCTGGGGTTTACACCTCCCCGAGCGCTCGTGATGTTGGCACACGTCACGGGCCCGTTGCCCTTTGTGTGAATTATTCGGAAAAGCGTCTGTTCAGCTGCTTTGCTCGTTCTTCAACTCAGCCGTGGTTTTTTGTGGAACCGTTCTCGCTCTCCCGCGTGCCACCGCCCGGCCCTGCTCCTGCTCCTGGCCAGCCGCCATCTCGTGCCCTGCCTCCCGCTGACCGAGACGTGGCCACGGCCATGAACTCCGGTTAGCTTCAGGAACACGTGGCTTCCTTGGTGCTCTTCTACTCCAGAACTTTCTTAGTTACTGTTTGTCCACATTTGTTCAATAGTAACCTTATAATCAACTGACCTGGTTGCAGAGAAATTCTCAGGTGCTTTCCCGGGACTGTCTCGCTCAGATTAGCTCAGGACGAGGTGACATCACTGTGAGGCTCACTCCTCTTCCGGAAAGTGCCTTTCTGGAAGGTGCTAGAAGATGTCCCTCAGGAGCTTCTCAGGATGGTTCCATGTACACAGGAAGTAGGCGAAGCTTGTGCCTAGATAATTTATAACTTTTACTTCTGTTACAAACACTGCCTTCTCTTTATCATCTCTTCTTGGAAACGGCTTGAATTTGAAAGATGTTGGTTTCTGAACATAAATTTTGTGCACAGCTGCCTCCCTGCACTCACCTGTGGCTTCTGACTCTTTCTTTCTTTCTTTTAAAAATATATTTTTAATGTTTATTCATTTTTGAGAGAGAGAGAGAGAGAGAGAGAGAGAGAGCAAGCGAGCGTGAGCCCAAGCTGGGGAGGGGCAGAGAGAGAGGGAGACACAGAACCCGAAGTGTCTGAGTCGTCAGCACAGAGCCCGACGCAGGCCCCAAACCCACAAACCGTGAGATCGTGATCCGGGCCGAAGTCGGACGCTCAACCGACAGAGCCCCCCAGGCGCCCCCCTTTCTGGCTGTTTCTAGGCACAAAGTCACAGCTCAGCATGTGTCCTGGGCTCTCTCTGGGGCTCCTGGCCGGGTGAGGCCTGGCCCGATCCTGTGGCCGAGGCAGGTCCCCTGTCCCTGAGGAGACGCGGCCGGGCGCCCCCGTGCCCTCCAGTGCTGCCAGGCCGGGCTCTGGGCCTGGTCCCGGGGGGACACACAGACACGCCTCCGTACGTGGGGGACTGGGGCACCAAGCGCAGCTGTGGCCACAGGAGGCCTGGGGCCTGTGCTGGCATCACCTGGGAGGTGCCCCCAAATTGGCCCTCCTCGGAGCCGCACCCCAGGGCGCACCTCCCTGTCTTTACGAAATGTACCCACGGGTGGGGAGGCTCCGGGCTCGGTGGCCAGCAGGGATTGGGGGTCTCCTAGGTTCCAGGCCCCAGGGGCCAGGACCTGGTCCGCGACCTCCTACCTTGAGCTCTCTCGGGGACACCCCAGCCAAGGAAGGTCTGGGAGCAAAGAGAGTGGGGGCCGGGGCCAGGCCCTGCCCTGCTGACCAGCCCAGGCCCCCAGCAAGCGGTTCTCGTTTGGGTGTGGTGGTCCTTCCTCCTGGATCCCCTGAGCCGGGGGTCAGCAGGGTGACCCTGCCCTGCCCACGGCCATCACAGGGCCCTGAGGACGCCTCGCTCCCACGTCCCCATGCCCCTCCACGTGAGCTGGGCAGCAGCCCAGCCTCGGCCGCCTCGCAGGGTGTGTTGGGCTGGGGGCTGGTCTGGCCAGGCCTCTGGAGCCAGAAAGAGCCCAGCCCGGGCGGGGACCAGCACTGGCCACCCACTTTCCCGTGGAGGGTCCTGGCTGCAGACCCCCCAGCGTATCCACGCCACCCAGGCCCTTGCACCCCTGGTCGGACCACCAGCCCCGTGCAGGGCTGCTACTTGGCCGGTGTGTGGCCCGTGGGTCAGGTGGCTGCCCCCGCCCCCACCGACTGCCGGCCACACTCACCCACCCATTCACTTTCGCCACCAAGAGTGACCACAGCAGTGACCACAGAGACCCGAGTGTCACCCCCGCCGACCCTGACATGGGGACCACAGCCGCTGTGCAGGGAAATGGGTGTGGTGACAGAGCACAGGGGCTGACCCATAGCAGACACCCCAGCCCCGGGGTAGCCTCCACACCCCTCTGCACAGGGCTCTGGGCTCAGCCAGGACATGGGGACCCAGCAAGCCTCCTTGGGGAGAGGGTACCCTGGTGCCAGCAGGGCAGCAGGCCCCCCGAGCAGGAGAGGTCTTGCCCCTCCGGACCCCCAGTAGTGGCAATGAGGCCAGCACGCATTCACGGCGCCCTCGGAATAGGAGCCCCTCGGGGCTCGGCGCTTGGCCCAGCTCTGGGAGAGACGAGGGGGACGGGTCCTCTGGGGGGGAGTGGGCCTGCCTAGGGGGTCTCCGTCAGGGGGCAGGAGAGCCCCCCCCCCACCCCGCATCCTGCCAAGCCCGACCTCGGGTACGTGTGTATGAGGGGCTGGAATCACTGCTGGGCGGGGAAGGGCAGGTGAAGTTGAAGGGTGCCAGGAGAGGCCAGGTGAGGGGCAGAGAGGTGCCTGGCGGGCAGTGAGGATGACGGCAGAGGCTGCCGTGGCCTGAGTGGCCACAGAGCTGGGGTGGGTGGGCCCTGAGCCGTAAGCACATCGGAGAGTGGACCAGACCTGCTACCTCGGGCTCTCCTAAGGAGGCCCGGGGGGCCAGCGACGTGAGCGGCCCCCGCGGCCTCGGGGCACGGCCCTGCCCCACCCCCACCAGCTCTGGTGGGGCCGGGGGCCAGGGACTGCAGCTTCCAGGACCCGCATTCCACTCCAAAGAAAGCCAGTGCCCACAAAGTGGCCTCGGCCAGGGGCCTGGCCACCTCTCTCCCCGCCGAGGCCACCAGGGCCTGCCCCCCTTCGCTGGTGAGGCAAGGGGGCTGAGGGCTACTTCCCCCTCGCTGGTCTTCCTGGCCAAGCCTGGCTGGGCCCAAGGACTATTTTTTCCTTAGCAATTTCCAGAATCTCCCATCTGTTAAAAACACTCCACTTTTATTGGGAAGCTGGCCCCCGGTCCAGAGCGTGGGCTGCTGCTGACGCCCCCGCAACCGGTTACCAGGCCCCCAGGGCAGCGACAGGGGCTGGTGCACGGAGCAGATGGCAGTGGCCCTGGGGGCAATGACTGCTCCCTTCCTTGATGGGGACACCAAGGCTGGAAGCTTGCAGAAGGCAGGGATAGATGCTTTGGGGTCTAGCTCCCGGAACCCTTGAGTCCCACCAACAGGATGGAGTCTCTCCCTCCTCAAGGGCTGAGCCCGGCCCCCACCACGGGACCCCCTCTGCTTGCCCCCTGCCCACCCAGCCCCGGCCTTCCTGTGCCTGGGCGGGAGGGCGGGAGGGGGCAGGACCAGCTCCTGTTCTGGCTCCCACTGAGCTGTGGCACTGGGTGCGTGGTCAGCCCCGCGCCAGAGGCAGGTGAGGAGGAGGAGTGGGGAGGGACCACCTCCTGGAACAGGGCCATGAGGAGACAAGCGACAGGGGGCGGGGGTGGGGGGGGATAGTTCCTTTCACATGGGGACACTGTGTGTATGTGGGTTTGGGGAGGGCACCCTGGGACAGCCAGGTAGTACTGTCTACCTAGGGGAGGGGGCACTGGCTGGACAGGAGCCCAGAGTTGACCTGGCTGCCATGGAACTGCCTGTGCCCTGGAGACACAGAATTAGCTGAGAGCCCAGGGCAGGCTCCTGGGTGAAGGAGACACTGTGCTGGGGCAATTGGACATTCCTTGCCCTCCTGGCGGCTGTCCATCTAGTGGCAAAGAAAGATCATAAATGTGCATGTGAACAATTAAATAAACAATAAATGAGGAAACTGTATTTACAACTCATGTTATAGATAAAAGTCTAATTTCCTCAATATATAAAGAGCTCTTGCAAATCGATAAGAAAAAGACCAGTTGTAACTTTCCAAATAGCAAATAGAGTTTGAACAGATAATTCATAGGACATGCAGACACGAGCAGTGTGCAATCTCACGAGTACTAGGAGAAAAGCAAATACAATTGCACAAAGGCACGATATCTCACTTGCCGTGGATTATGAAGTGTAAGAACTCATAATGCCTGGGCAGCTTTGGGGAAACAGCACTTTGTTAAGTGTTTATTTATTTTGAGAGAGAGAGAGAGAGAGAGAGAGAATGAGTGTGTGTGCAGGTGGGGGAGGGACAGGAAGAGAGGGAGAGAGAGAATCCTAACAGGCTCCAGGCTGTCAGCACGGAGCCCAACATGGGCTCAAACCCACCAACCATGAGATCATGACCCGAGCCGAAGTGAGACACTTAACCGAGTGGCTGAGGTGCCCCTTATTAGTTTTAACGTCTATTTATTTTTGAGAGAGAGAGAGAGAGACACAGAGCACAAGAAGAGAGAGAGGGAGACCCAGAATCGGAAGCAGGCTCCAGCCTGCTGAGCTGTCAGCACAGGGCCCAAAGTAGGGCTCGAGCTCATGAACCGAGAGACCATGACCTGAGCCAAAGTTGGATGCTCAACCAACTGAGCCACCCGGGCACCCCGAAACAGGCATGCTTATACACTGTGGGGAGCTGGTTAATCCGTACAGCATGCAATTTGGGACCGTCTCCCCCGATTACACACGACTCACATCTTGACTTACCAGTTCCACTCCCGGGAATCCACTTGAGAAAGAATCTGTTCCCCCAAGACCCCCGCCCATGGACGGGCCCCAGGCTGGGCCGCGGAAGGGGCGAGGAGGGCCTGGGTGAATGAGCAGTGACTGGTCCCCATAGTGGGACCCTGCACAGACCCCCAGTGCTGCCCTTGGGGGCGGGGAGGGTGCCGGAAGCCCAGGCTCCTGTGCGTAAGAGCACGTGGAGAGGAGACCAGGGGCCGTCGGCTGCTGGCGGCGGCCGCCCGGGGGTCTCGAGACGTCACCCCTGCGGCATTTCCGTGCCGAGGTGGGGGTGACTGTCAGAGACGTCTCAGTTGGGCGCACGAAGCCCCTCGGCTGCCCCCGGACGGCGGACCGTAGTGGCAGTGGGTGGGCAAGCTGGCCGGGCCGGAGTGGGCCTGCCGGGGCTGCCCCGTGGGGTGGCAGGGACTCCGTGCCCGCGGCCCAGGCTTGTCTGCACGCTCTGTGCCGCGGGGAGTCTGCAGGGGCGCGGGCATGGGGCGCCGGTCACGGCGACCCCGGGTCCTCCTCTGGGTGTTTGGCACGAGCCCTGGCCCCGAGGGCCACATGCCTCTCCTCATGCAGAGAGCACCGGCCGCCAGGGCACAGAGCCCGGAACAGCCCCGCAGCTGGCCCCAGTCTCAGCTTTTCTCCTTCATGTTGTTTTTTGCTAAAAAATCAATTCTGCAAACCCAGCTGGCGCTGGCCGGGAGCAGCTGGGGGCAGCGCGGCCGACACCGCGGCAGATGTGGACCCGGCCCTCCCCTTCCTGCTTCCTCTGGGCCTGAAGCGAGGGGAGGCAGGGGCAGGGGTGGGCGGCCCGCGTGAGGCCTGAGATCACCCCCTGCCCTGGCCCTGGCGCAGGCCACCCCCAGGACGACGTGCCCCCACGTCCTGCCAGGGGCCCAGCCGGCATCCACAGACCCCTCGCGGGGTGCCCACCCACCGTCTTGAGCCCCCAGGGCAGCACCCCAGCCCTCCCCTTCCAGCCACATCAGACGGCAGCTGTGGCCGGCGGCCTGGATGGAGCTGATGTGTGGTCTGACCCCTCCCCCGCCGTCCCCCCACCCCACCTCCCCCACCCCGCCGGCCACCTCTACCCTCTGGCGGCAGACCTCACCTCTAGCGGGGTGTGCCCTGTCCCTCAGCCCTTCCTAGACGGGAGCCCGTCCCGGGGTCCGGAAATCTGGGTTTTCTGCTGCGTGGTTTGTCCTCAGTGGTCCTAACGGAGACGCTGCTCTCCGCGCCCTGGCCACGGGGAGCTGCCCTTCTGCCCCGGAAGCCGCACCGTTTCACCCGCTACAGGTCCATCCTTCTGCACGGACTCGGGCCCCCGGATCACATCTTGAGTGTGCACGCCCACGTGTGTGCACACAGCCGCCACACCCGCTCTGGGCTCTCTCTTCCTTGCAGACCCATCCGAGGTCACGGCGGCTCGCGCTCTGCTGTCACAGCGTCCCCGAGAAGACCCCTGTACACTGAGGCCACACAGAGTGAGGCGCGTCCCCCACTCTCCGAAAGTTCCCGTTGTGCCACTTTACAAAAGGCCTCGTCAGCGCCTGTTCTTGCTAGCAGAAAGAAATGCAGAGAGGGCTCTCCGTGTTTACGAAAAAGGCCTTCACTGGATTAAGGGAGTTTTCCCAAAAGAAATGGTGGACACGAACTTTTGGAAGGCGGTGTTACAATCCCAAACCCCAGATCACTGCTGTCCCACAGACATTTGGGGATAAGGTGGTTAAATTTGTTAAAAATAAACAGGAGGAGGGGCGCCCGGGTGGCTCAGTCGGTTGAGCATCTGGCTCTTGATTTTGGTTCAGGTCAGGGCCCCAGGGTCATGGGTTTGAGCCCCATGTCAGGCTCTGTGCTGAGTGCGGAGCTTGCCTGGGATTCTCTCTCTCCCTCTCCCTCTGCCCCGCCCCTGCTGGCACCCACTTTCTCCCTAAACAACAAGTAGGTGGAATTTTGGCCGGAACTGTAATGAACTTCTGTGCTAATTTGGAGAAGACCTCCTTTATGCTGTTAATCTCCCCCCCACCCCCACGACACGATCTGTGGTTGTTCGGGGTTTCGGGGTTCGCCGGGGAGGCCGGTGTGCCTGTGCTTCAGGCTTGTGGCCGGCGAGCGCAGCAGGTGTCCTGGTTCTGGTCGGGGCAGGCCACGTGCTGCACCTCACGGAAACGTAACGGAAGGGCCCGGAACTGACCATCCAGGGCACGTGCCCTCTGCCTCCCGCCCCCAGGCCAGGCCCTGCCCCAGGGCCGCCGTGCCCGCCCCAGGCCCGTGCCCTCTGCAGCCCCTGCAGAACCCCTCCTCGGGCCTGCACCCCAGACCCTGCCAGGGAGTCATCCCCACTGCCCCTCCACCCACACGCACAGCCCGGCACCAGCTAACTGGCAGCTGTTTCCTCCAAACGCATCCAGAAGGCCCCCCCACTTCCCGCTGAGGGCTGGGCCACCTGTGCACCCGTGGGGCCAAGGCTCCTCTGGCGGCTGAGGGGGGGGGCCCTGAGCGGATGCCGTGGGCTCGGGCAAGGGATCCACAGGACCTGGTGGGGGTGTGGGGAACATGGGGTCTGGGGACCTTGGGCTCCTGGTCTGGGCCCTGGAGCCAATGGGGGGTGGGGGGGGACAGCTAGGTGAGGCAGCAGCGTGTCTCTTCCGAGGCGGCCCGAGGAGGCCTCACAGGACGGGCCCTTGGGACAGAGATGGGCTGGGCAGCATCCACCTGCTGGGCGAGGCCAGGGGCAGTGGACCCAAGCACAGCGAGGCAGGGACCACCCACGCGGTTGGCCCTGAGAGCCTGGGCCACTGGCCACACCTCCAGTGACCTGTGCAGAGGTGGGGTGCTGTCCTCAGGGGCTGGCACCTACACCCTCCTGTGACCAGGGACAGGGCTAAAGGCAAGGAGATGGGGATAGGGGGCTCACTTTAAAGGCCGGTGACTAGACCCCTCGTCCGGATGCAAACACCACAGAGCGGTCTTGCCCACGTGCGCTCCACATGAGGGCACCGTGAGCACACACGCCGCAGCTGGCCCCTCCTCGTGCTGTTGGGGGCTCATATTCCGGTCCCTTCCATTGCTGTGGCGTGTTTCGTTGTGAAAGAGCATCCGAGGAGAGGATGTCTCCAGTCTCTGGTCGTCACGATCCCCACGACGGAAGCCACTGCACACGCTCCTGCTCACGTCGGTCACCGCACATCCGCGTCTGCGCTGGGGACGCCGCCGGGGCAGGAACGCTGGCTCAGCGTCCGACTCAGCCTTCCTGGGAAACGGGCGTTTCCGCACAGCGGGCCCACGGGTGCTCAGAGCTGGCACAGACCTTCAAAACTGTCTCCTGGAGCTAAAAGGTCAGATCTTTGTACCACGACGTCAGCAGGGAAGCTTCCCTGGGACAGTCCGCTCTCCAGGGCCAGGGACAACGCCCAGAGAGTACCCGGCTCGAGCCCTGAGCAGACATTACTTCTGCGGCTGGGGAATGGCGCCCGGGTCTCGGAGCAGACACAGCCGCGCCCCGGTCCCAGGGGGACGCGGTCCCGGGTGGACGGCACCACACGCCGCCCTGCTGAGCAAGTTCACCCCAGTGGGGAGCACTCTTTGGGGCGATTCCAGTCGGGGTCTTTGGAGTGAGAGCCAACCTCATCAACTGCGTTGGGAGGGGCGTCCCCAACGTCCTGGCAAGTCTGTGCGAGAGCAGTTACTTCTCGACGCTAACGAAGGAAGCCACCTACCTAGATTTGTAACTTTCTTCGAGGAAGTACCTACGATGCAATTTCTTCAAGGTCACAGAGCTATCCGGACCGTTCACATCCCGTGTCGGTTTTCGCGAGTGGCTTTTCATCTCTTCTGCGTCTTCAGTGGGAAGCTGCTTGTCGGATCCTGTCGTGAGTGACCCCGGGGGCTGCACGCCTACACTCACATGCAGCCTCACCACCTTCGTCTGGCAGACTGATCGATTCTATGAAGTTTCTCAAAGGACCTGCTGTTAAATTTGTCGGTGCTTTCGCACGTGATTGATTCCTGTCTTGAGCTTCTTCTTCCTGCTCCTCTATGACTTTAAACTTTTCCTCACCATTCTTCTAGTTGCTTGGGACGCACATGTGTTAACGTTACTTTTGGCCGTGACTCTTTCTAACGTGTCCTTAAGTCTGTGCTTTCTTCTCGGTCCATTGCTCTGCACGTGTTTTCACTGCCGCTTGGGATCCCTGAAGGAGAAACCGAATAAAGGCAAGCACCTGAAGACAGAAAGGCCGAGAACGTCCCAGAACTGACTGAAGATGTAAATGCACCAGTTTGGGAAGCGTGATGAGCTCTGGTTGGGCAGATCACACCCCACTGTGGAGGGGCCCGGCTAGGACACCAGCTGTCCAGGCCGGAGGCCGGAAGACCACGGAAAGGCGTGTGTGCAGGCGGGGGGGGGGGGGGGGGGGGCGCAGCTCCCAACCCGGAATCCTGTCGCAGCCAGCACCTCATCAAGTGTGGGCAAAGCCAAAGCATTTCCCCAGAAGTTCCGCACAGGCACCCGCAGACTGTGTCCCCTCCGAAGATCCACGTTGGAAAGACCGCTGAAGGATGAGCTCCAGGAGGCACAAAACCAAATCGTGACGTGACCCTGGGTGCTGCCGTGGTGGCTCGGGTCGGGAGGGGGATGCCAGGCTGGGGGAGGCCCCATTCCCGCTCCTGGGGCCCCCGTCTAGCAGACTGGCGGCCGGTGCAGGGCAGGGGTGTGGGGGCCGAGGGCCGTGGGTGCCCACAAGCTCCCAGGGGAGCCGGGGAGAGCCCGCGGCTGCGACGTGGATGACCCTGTTTGCCCCGAGCTACGGCCAGGAAAGCGCCGCTCTGCACGTTTCCGAGAGAGCACGGAACCACAGGTCCCTGCCGTGCCCGTGCAATTTGTGTCTGCAGAGGTCACGGCATCTGCCCTCGTCCCAGGTCACAGGCGGGCCCGGGGGAGGGGCACGCGGGAGAGAGGGGGCCTTGTCCGCCTGCACCCCTGGCCCCCCCAACAAGGACCACCGCCCCCCCCCCCACCCCGGGGCTCCCCAGGGCCGAGACCCACCGGTGTCCCCGCGAGGCAAAGCCACCAAAACAGACGCTGGGCCTGCCGGCTCTTTCTGGGGTTTTTATTTCTTTAAAATAATTCATACAAATGGTTACAGTCACAAACATGATTTTAACCAAAATATTGCTAGCCTACCACGTCAGCAGGACGGCACCCGCGCAGGCCAGGGCGCTGCGCCCTCACGTCCCGGGACCGGTGCCGACGGCCGGAGCGCGCTGTGCGCCACACCCTCCTCTTCTCTCCAAGCCACTTACAACGCCATCTTCGTTTGGAACAAGGGGGTTCATGCCAAAATGAGGAAAAACAGCCTCTGTTTTGTTTCTCTAAATTATTCTAAAAATAAGACAAGCAGGTAGAAAAAACAATGCACTGTGTGGCGTAGAAAGAAAAACGGGAAGGAGTCGTTGTCCTGAGAAGTTTGCCCAACTGCCTGGTCGCGGGTGTGTACGGGCCGCAGCCTCAGCCCGGCCTGCGGAGCACGGCCCCTCGGGCTCTCTCCCGTAGACAGCTAAGCAAACCGATCCTTTGTGATGTTCTAAAGACTGTACACGGACAAGAACATTCATGATAGAATTAACTACTAAACTTCTTTTGCTTAACGAGGACGCAAAGAACACAGGACAGCGGCTGGCCCTCGGGGAAGGACGACTACGGCTGACGCGGGGAGGGCGGAGCGGCCTCTCGCCCGCGCGGCGCCCGGACAGTCTCTGGAGCGCTGTGGCCTCGCAGACGCCGCCTCCGCCACCACCCGTCCGAAGGCGCCAAGGCTGCAGAGCTCCGCCCGGGCTACAACTGGTCACTCGCGTGGTCTCTATCTGCCTCGGGCTTGACGGTTTGGCCGGGAGAAGGGGCGTGGGGCGGGTGGGACACAGGGGGCAGGCCGTGGGACAGGGACATGGCGCTGGGGACGATGCCTTCGACGGCGGTTGGGATGCCGCTGGGGGCCACGCCCACCACGCCCGGCGGGTACCTGCTGGGGGGGGAGGACCGCAGGTGAAGCTCGCAGCAGGGATGGGGGGCGGGGCCTGGGCCAGGTCCCTCCCTCGGCTGCAGATCCCACAGCACAGGGCCAGCGAAGCGGGGGGCGGCTCCCAAAGGCCCCACCTAGCAGGACCCCTCCCCGCCCCGACTCCTCCCCTCGCTCCCGATTCCAGGGTGGTCTCTGCCCACGTGTCTGCCGCCTCCAGGCCAGAAAGGCCATCCAGCTGGGTCTCCCGCGCCCTGCCCTTCTGCTCCACTGGGGCCCAGGCCAGCACGCACGTCCAGGCCTGGGGGCCCCCCACGCCCCTGCCCCACCCGCAGTCATCACGGAAGTGTTGTGTCCCCGCCCCCGCTCACCTGTAGGCGGCCCCGTTGAGCTCGGGGTGCACCACAGCCGGGTCCATGCTGGCCCAGTGGGTGGCCGCTGTCAGGTGATCCTTATTGACACAGTTCTTCAGGCTGTCGGGGATCCGGCCTGGGAAATGCGGCGGAAGGAGGAAGGGCAGTGCGTGTGCGGCGGCTGCAGCGAGGACCCAGGGGCTCAGGGTCTCTCCCTACCCTCAGGCCCAGCAGGCACCGGTCCCGGGTACGGTCACCTCGCAGCTCAGGGAGCCCCCAGCACCGAGCGGTGCCCTTAGCTCTCTGCCGGGGCTAGGGATTTTGGAGGGCAGCAAAGGCCCAGCCCAGGTTCACAAGCACAGCCAGACTTTTTAAACGCGGGGTGAGGGAGGACACGCGTGCCGAATTCCCACACGGGCGACAGAGACCGGGCATCGTCAACGTGCTGTGCGAGGAGGACCCGAGGGCTGTGTGGGGAGCACCGTGTGGAAGCCGAGTGCCGACTTCTGCACTTGGGGGCCTGGCAGGGTGCGGAAGGGTGTGGACCCGCCCTGGCGCAGGTCGGTCTCAGCTCCGCGGCCTCGAGTGGTGGGGAGCAGAGGTCCCTCTGGCGGCCCAGCGGTGCAGGCCTCCGAAGGGGCCGCACCAGGGTCTGCCCGCAGCTCTCACCTGTGATGGCTCTCCGGATCTCCCGGGCCGCCTCCTCCCGCATCTCGATGGAGGCCTGTTCGCTGTACCAGGCCGCGTGGGGGGTGCAGATCAGGTTAGGCGCATCCTTCAGGGGGCCCTGGCTAAAGCTACGAATGGCACAGAGCAGGTCAGGGTAGTATGGGGGTGCCTGACCCTGCCTGGACCCACACTTCACCCGTGTCAGACCAGGGGACCCGAGGATGGTCAAACCTGCCCACGGGCCCCTGACAGCAGCAGGGACACTGCCCCCGCCCTCCCTGCAGGCGAGGGCGCTGGTCCCCAGAGCCGCAGGGCCTCCAGGCCCTCCCGGCAAAGCTGACAAACCAGGGGCTAGCTGCCGACCCAGAACGGCTTCTCGGTGCGGGGCCTCTACAGACGCGGCCACACGAGGGTCAGCTGCCTCGTGCACCTGGGCAAACCCACTGACGTGGCACCCCGAAGTGCTCGGCATGGAGCGCGGGTCTGAGCCCTCCCCTTGCCCACCTACAGCACCAGTCACACGCCCGCTGAGACCCGGCCGGGCCCCGGGGGCAAGCCTGCCTGGAGCAGTAGCTCAGGCTGGACACCAAGCCCAAGGACGCCGTGTCCTTGGACCCTCGGCTGGGGCCTGGAGACTACGCGTGGTGGCAGGCCCAGCCCCACTCCGGCCAGTGGCCAGCGTGGGGCGTAAGTCTGGGTGGGGGCCCGGTTGGGAGACGTGCTGTCCAAGGACCACGCAGGGTGTCGCCAGGAGGCACCTGAACGGCTCCGACTCGTGCACGTCCAGGGCTGCGCCCCGGATCCGCCCCTCCTTCAGGGCCTGGGCCAGTGCCTTCTCGTCGACCAGCCCGCCCCGGGCTGTGTTCACCAGGAAGGCGCCTTGTCGCATCTGGGGGACACAAAGGACAGCAGGAGCGAATCGACATGATCAACACAGAGACCTCTCCACTTGCCTTGCCCCGCCCACCCAGGGGAAGGGCCTCAAGGACCAGGGGGCACAGAGGGGCCGGCTCTGGGACCTCGCACTTGGCCTCTTCCCACCCAGGCCAGCAGGAGCTCTCTCGGGCCGGCAGAGGGCTTGGGGTCTGTGTGGGCCCCGCCCCACCTGGAGGACCGGGGAACGCACAGCTGGTCTCCTGCCACAGCAGTGGGGTGTCCCGGCCCAGCCCCCCGGCTGCATGTGGTGCCTGGCAAGGACCTGATGCATCCAGGACACGGTGTGGCCCGAGCTCTTAGCCCTGCACACACCTGGAAGATGGGGTTTCAGGACCTTGTGGCGCTGGCCTGACGGACAGGAGCCCTGAGACGTGGTCCTCAATGCAGCGGCCCCACCAGGGAGCCCCGTTGGCGAGGGTGGGCTGTGGCTGCACTGGCTCTACCCCCGCACGGCCTCACTTCCTTCTGCTAAAAGCCCTCAGCGTTGCCCTGAAGACGCCCCCCTCCACTGCTCCAAGGCGAGGGGCTCCACCCTGCTCTGAGGTGAAGGGTTCCCACGACCCTGAGTTCACACCAACTAAACCAGCCCCGCCAAGCTCGCACGGCCAGCCGTCAGGTCAGGGGGGCTCCGGCCCGGCTTCTCACCTGGTTCTCGGGGACGTACCCCAGGGCCATGCCTGTGCCCCCTCCCTCCCCCCTCCAAACCCACCAGCTGGAGACAGAGAGGAGCCCCAGGTGCCCGGCCTTCCCCACAGGACTGCAGGGCCTGGGGCAGACAGCAGGGGTGACCCCCCCCCCAAAAAAATACATGCACACACCTGCAAGGCGGGCAGAGCAGCGGACACAGAAAATCCCACACACAGGCACATGCGCGTAGGCACGCACACACAGGCACGTGCCTAAGCACTCGAAAGGCCTGGCCCGTGAGAGGCAGCCACTACTCGAGTGCCGGCCTGACCCAGGGCAGTTCTGAAACCCTGGTGACACCGTGTGCCTCATGGCCACTGTCCGGGCACCCCCGGCCCCCAGGGACGCTTCGCCCTGCAGACACGGTACTGAGGCATGTGGCACAGGCATACGGCGCGGGAGAACGCAAAACCCCTGGGCGTAGCGTCTGCCCTACACGTGGGGATGACAGGACCAGGGACTCAGAAGACAGGCCTGCCTGTGTGGATGACTCCCTAGCAAGTGAGTCTCCAGCCAGGAATCCACCCACCGGGAACCCAGGCCCCGACCCTCCCCCTCCCCCTCCCCCAGGCCCCTGGCACCCAGGCCCCGACCCTCGCCCTCCCCCAGGACCCCAGGCCCCAACCATCGCCCTTCCCCAGGATCCTGGGAACACGGGCCCTGACCCTCACCCTCCCCCGGGCCCCGGGCACCCAGGCCCCGACCCTCACCCTCCCCCAGGACCCCAGGCCCCGACCATCGCCCTTCCCCAGGACCCTGGGAACACGGGCCCTGACCCTTGCCCTCCCCCGGGCCCCTGGCACCCAGGCCCTGACCCTTGCCCGACCCCAGGACCCAGGGCCCCAACACTTGCCCTTCCCCAGGACCCTGGGAACATGGGCCCCGATGCTCGCCCTCCCCCAGGCCCCCGGCACCCAGGCCCCGACCCTCGCTCTTCCCCAGGACCCTGGGAACACGGGCCCCGACCCTCGCCCTCCCCCGGGCCCCGGGCACCCAGGCCCCGACCCTCGCCCTCCCCCTGGCACCCAGGCCCCGACCCTCACTCTCCCCCAGGACCCCAAGCCCCGACCCTCGCTCTTCCCCAGGACCCTGGGAACACGGGCCCCGACCCTTGCCCTCCCCCGGGCCCCGGGCACCCAGGCCCCGACCCTCCCCCTCCCCCAGGACCCCAAGCCCCGACCCTTGCCCTTCCCCAGGATCCAGGGAACACGGGCCCTGACCCTCACCCTCCCCCAGGCCCCTGGTACCCAGGCCCCGATCCTTGCCCTCCTCCAGGACCCCAGGACCCCGGGCCCCAACACTTGCCCTTCCTCAGGATCCTGGGAACATGGGCCCCGACCTTCGCGCTCCCCCAGGCACCCGGCACCC
Organism: Acinonyx jubatus; assembly: GCF_027475565.1. Classification (NCBI taxonomy): domain Eukaryota; kingdom Metazoa; phylum Chordata; class Mammalia; order Carnivora; family Felidae; genus Acinonyx; species Acinonyx jubatus. The sequence continues at coordinate 201,114,659 of NC_069382.1, read as the reverse complement.
AGGCCCTGACCCTTGCCCTTCCCCAGGACCCTGGGAACATGGGCCCCGACCCTCGCCCTACCCCTGGCACCCAGGCCCGACCCTCGCCCTCCCCCGGGCCCCGACCCTCACTCTCCCCCTCCCCCAGGAGCACGGGCACGAGGGTGGCGGGCGCCCACCTGCTTGACGGTGAAGTCGTTGATGAGGTGGTGGTTGTGCTCGTTGAGGCCGCAGTGCAGGCTGACGCAGTCGCTGTGGAACAGCAGGTCCTGTAGGGTGCTCACCCGCTGCAGCCCCAGCGCCCGCTCCGTGCCGTCTGACAGGTAGGGGTCGTAGAACAGCACGTTGAAGCCGAAGGCCTTGGCCCGAAGTGCCACCGCCTGCCCCACGCGACCTGGCAGGGCGAGACTCGGCGTCACCGGGGCCGCAGGCTGAGCGACCCCCCACACCGCCTCAGTCTCCCCCGTGCCCGGGGCCGCTCGCTGTGGGGAGCACGGCCCTGTCCGCCCCCAGGCATCTGCTCCCAGACGCTAAAGACAGGGCGTTCAGAGAGGAGGGCAGGGGCTGGAGGAGGTCCCTGGGGAAGGCACAGGGTGAGGGCCGCAGCACCAGAGGGGTGGCCCTTGCATCTGGAGTGGGGAGACCAGAGGGGCTCGGAGCCACTAACTCCGGGACCCCAGGAGGGAGCCCTGACCTGGCCACAGTGGGGCCACCGGGCAGCCAGGCCCAGGACAGCGCGGCCACGGTCCCAACATCTCAGGGAGCGGTGCCGCAGGCCAGGGGGCACCCCGCATGGCACCGCAGGGCCCCTCTGGAGTCCCCGGCCGGCCCAGGGCAGGGGGACACCCATGAGGAAAGCGAGCAGGGGAGAAACAGCCCACACTCCCTGAGGCCACCGTGGTGGGGGGCGGGGTCCCGCACCTGCCCGCTGAAGGGTGACTGCCCGAGGGACGGGACCCCGGACCCCAGGTGAGACCAGGGCAGAACAGTCCTGCCGGCCGCACCCAAACAGCTGCCCACGGTGCCACGAGGCCAGGTAACTCAGCCACAGGGCACCCGCTGCCTGGTAGGTGGGGCCAGACACACACCCAGACACCCGGAGAGCCATTTAGACAGTCCCCTGAGTGGGGGCCGGGGCAAGGGCTGCTCGGGTCACCTCTGCCAAGTGAGACTCGGCCCACCCGGCCCCACCAGGTCAGAGTCTCTCGACAGCACTGCCGAATGAGATCACGCAGCCCCCAAATCGACCTGGCCAGGCACACTGGCTGCCCATCCATCCTCCTTCAACAAACCCCACGCCTGGGGCCTCAGGTGAAGGGTGCCGTCCCTGCCTTCACAACAGTGGGGGCAGCAGGGGGGAGACACTCATGGGGACCAGTCCTGGTGTCCACGTGCCCATCTCAGCAGGACGGCGATTTGTGCCGGAGGAGACAGGCCTGTGTCTCACGGACGACCCCGACCTGCCCTAACACAGGTGCGTCCTCACGATCGACAATACCCAGACGTCCCTGTGGCACTGCCCCACACTGCATACAGCACTGCCTCTGTGGGGCGGGGAGGCCATGCGGGCCAACCAGAGGAAGCTCAGGAGGCAGCATGACAAGGGGGTCCCGTCCATGCTGGCCTCCCAGGTGGGTGGAGCCCGAGTTTGGGTAGGGAAATGGGTCGCAAACAAGAAAGAGAAGAGGGACATCACGGACCCCGGACAGCTGCCTGCATGGCAGGTAAACCACCTCCCTCCACCCACAGCAGGGTTAAGGGCCACCTGGCCCTCACCTGAAGGCCACATCCACTTAGCCGTGGTCGGAGTGGGGACAGGGTGAGCGTGTCTGAGTGTGGTGGGCGTGCGTTTGTGTGCGACCCCATGGGCAACCATGTTGGCGTACGTGTGACCCGCACCTGCTGTTCCTGGGAGGATCAGCCCCATGCTGTCTCCAGCCTGGAAACCGCCCTGCATGGGGGAAGTCGCCCTCAGGTCGGGGGGACCGTCCAGCGTTGGGGGTGACCGGCCGGCAGCACAGCCAAGCCCCGGCCTCGTGGTCAGCCGAGCCAACACAAGGAGCAAGGACGCAGACTAACTCACCTAGTCCTATGATGCCCAAGGTCTCCCCACGGATCCTGGCCGCTCCAGAAGCCACTTCCCGGATCTGCTCAACGCTCTGGACCCGTGTGCCTTCCCGCAGCGCCTGGTGCAGCCAGGTGGTCCTGCGGTACAGGTTGAGGATGTGGCACAGGGTGGAGTCGGCCGTCTCCTCGACAGATGCCGCCGGCACGTTGCAGACCGCGATGCCTGGGAACAGATACGCACGCGCGGTCACCGAAGCCAGTCGTGGCCCTTCCCTCACGCAAGGCCAGAGGAGCGTCCCCGGGCCATCCTGGGAGGCTAGGAGACAGACCCTGGTTACGTGCCACGTGGAGAAGCTGCCTGCAGGTCCAGCGGCAGATGGGACGGGACATGGCAGGCATCTACCTCGCCCAGATTGCTGGCCACCTGACTTTCTAGAGGCACCTGGAGAACAGATGAGCAGCTCCTCGAGCTCCCCCAAATGCCAGGATGATGCCAAACACACCGGCAGGGCTGCAGGACGGGCCCAGGGTGGGTTCCAGAAACAACTCAGCCCACCACGAAATGCAAGAGCTGGTGGGGGACAGGGGGCCCAAGCCACAGTGTCCCCTAGACCTGGGAACAAAACTGCTGCCTGGGAGAGCAGACCAGGTCCTGGGACTTCCGAGTGCCCACCTGCCAGGCTTTGAAACGTAAGCACAGGGCTCGGCTCTGACTGTCCCTGGCGGAGGAACAGAGTGAGGCCAGACTCCGTGCACAGGGACAGAGCCTCCAAGGAGCCCCCAGGCCACGGTGCGACGCTCCTGGGCATGCTGCTTGGGGGCAGGTGACAACAGGGCGGGAGGGCTCAGCCAGGTGAGCCGGTGGTGGGCATGAGCGTGCCCACAGGAGCACAGTAAACTCCAGGACGCGTGACGCAAACCCCACCACGACTCTGCGGCAGGCAGAGATGCCGGAACGTTCTGACAAGTTCCTTCAGCTGCATCCCGGAGGAAAGGACAGGCACAACCAGGCACCGGGGGCACTGCCTCTGACCGCAGGCCCTGGCCAGGCACGACCTGGCTGGATGAGGCCACGAGGCCGGTGCAGACACACGGGGAGGCAAGATCAGAACGCACACTGCCCATGAGCCAGAGGACATGTGCTCTCGCGTGGCTTTCTGAGGAATCTGCTTTGACCAGTGGCCGGGGCTCTGCACCCCAAAAGCAGGCTCATGAGTCACCTCCAGCCAAACAGGCAGCTGCAGGGGACTCTTGGTGTAAAGCAAAACCCACAGACAAAACCAGATGTGACGAAATCCAGCCCAGGGAAGGACACACGAAAGCTGCAAAGGAAGAGCCCGGAAGCGCCCTACCTAAGTCCCCAGCTGACTTGATGTCGATGTTGTCAAAACCACTGCCGATCCGAACAATGATACGAAGAGCTTTGAACTTCTCCAGGTCCTCCCTGGTCAGCGTGATGGTGTGGTACATCAGCGCCCCCACCGCCTCATTCAGCACCTGCCGAGAGGGAGGGCGTCCGCCAGTCACATGCCGGCCCCACCTGGGCCCCCGGTCTGCCTGCTGCCCCCAAACCAGCCCAGACACCCTGGGTGGGGGGAGGGGAACACCCCACCCCCAGCCTGGCCCCAGGCTGGGACAGTCCAAGGGGCTTCCCGCTGTTCTCTCCTCTGTGCACTGCGGCCTTCTCAGGCCAGAAGCCGCTGCGGTGACATTTGAGGTCACCACAGTGTGGCCCTGCTGACTCTGCTCAGTCTCACCTGGGAGTCCAGGGCCTGCCCCGCCCCATGAACTGCAGGCCCAGGAGAACGCACTGTACGGGGAGCGGGCTGACCTTACCTGTGGGCACCAGCCAGTAAAACAGACAGAGGAAGCTGGGCGTTGGGAGGACACAGAGCATCCGAAACCCCCAGACCCTGCGGAGGTGGGTGGGGGGTGGCGGAAAGCTGCAGGGCCGCCGTGACAAATTGCTACCGGGACCGGAGCGACCCCACGAGGAAGCTACAAATCATCGTGGCAGAAGCGCACATGGGGCCCCACGACCATAAACAACTACGGGTAAAGGACGTTTCACCTGCGTAGGGAGGACGGCTGTGCCGAAGGCCGGGCCGGCGGGGTGCGACGTGCCCCTCGGATGGCGTCCGCTGCCGGGCCAGCACGGGACGCTGCGGGCCGCGCCCTCGCCCTGCACGCAGGCAGCACGGGCCCCTCCTCTCCAGGTGCTCAGGTGGGCGAGGTCTGCCCCTGTACCTGCAGCTCCCGCTGGCCCAGGGCATTCAGGGCAGCCGCAGCCAGCACGGGCCTCCCGGGGAGATGGCCATGGTTCTCCGGGACAGCCCTGGACGCCTGCCCTGGCGGGGTCCTCCTGTCTGTGTGGCCTGGGCTGCCTTGCGTGAGGCCCCAGGTGCATATCGGTGTCCTGCCTCCCCAGAGTTTAGATGACACGGGCTGATGCGCCACTCCGCTTGCAAAACCGCCCAAAGGGGGCGGCCCTCCCCAAAGTTAGGGCTCCACCCACGGCCCCGCCCACAGGGCCCGCGCAAGCGTGGAGCGTGGAGCTCTCCACGGGTGGGGATAAGCCCTGAAGACAGCGCTCAGAGCCGCTGCGCAGGCCACGCCCACACCCGAGGGGCCTGGTCCCTGCTGACCAAGCCCCTCCTCACTCCAAGCCCCGCTTCACTCTGCGGCACCCGTGCAGACCACGCCCATACCCCCACGAGGGGGCAGGCCCGCGCGGACCACGCCCACACCCCACGCGGGGCCTAGTCCCTGCTGACCAAGCCCCGCCTCACTCAGCGGCGCCTGTGCAGACCACACCCCATACCACTGTAGCGTTGCCCCCAGTGTGCACAGCACCCCGCTTGGAAGCCCCCAGGGTGCCCAGCAGCCACACAGGAGGCGGGGACGCCTGGTTTCTGGGGGGCTTGGCCCAGGTCCAGGAGGGCAGCAGGACCGCACCCCAGGGCCGCGAGCACGGCCTTCAAGGGCTGTCGTGGCAAGAGCCGGACGTTGGCGGAAGAGCCGCAAGGTCCCATCTCTGGGCCAGCAATGCTCCAGACACACGGTGTAATCCAGGGCATGTCATAGTTCAGGGACCCTAACAGGGTATAGCCGTGAGCTTTATAATCAAGACACCTCCAATTCAAAAAATGCACTGGCTACTGGGGACTTCCAGCACCACGCTACCCTGTCCTCCCCCAGACTGAGCTTCCTGTGCTGACTCCGGGTCTCCGGCATGGGGAGGGAGGCCAACCACAGGCTCTGCTGACCTTGAGTCCTCAGGACGAGTGAGGCCAGCAGTGGGCTGTGCACAGGCTGCTGGACGGCAAGGCACCAGGCATGAGCTGAGGGGGACCGCACCCAGAACGGCCTGGACTCCGGGCTGATGTGGCAGTGGAGCAGAGCAGGTGTCCCGTGTGGGGTGCGGGGCACAGTGAAGCTGCTAACCGCCCTGTCTCAGTCCCTTCCTCCACTGGACAGATGGCAACCCAAAATACAGACAACTCCCTCAGGCTGGCATGGCCTCCCTTCTCCTGCCGGCTGAGGTGGCCAGGGGGACATGGCCGTAGGGGATCACACCAAAGGGCCAAGGGAGAGATGACTGAGAGGCAGGACAGAGGCGGCCTGGGTCCCTGGTCCTGTGAGCTCTGGCTGGCCCGGACTTGAGGGTGCCGTGGGCCCCTGCTCCTGCTCCTTGCACTGAAGATCCTAGGAATTTCAGCTCCTAGAGGCAAGGATGTGCCAGGCTGACGTGTGAACAAATGGGATGGGTCACTGCCCACATCCTGACTCCTGCCCCTGGACTCCTGGAAGGAGGTCCAGGCTGCACAGGCACAGACTTCTGGCACCTTGACTGGCCCTGGTGTGAGAGGGAAGCGAGGACCCATGTGTGACAGGGGAGCAGCAGCAAGTGCTTAGGGGACACAGGGTTAACTAGGAGCGCATGAGGAGGGTGGCTGGGAAGTGGACGCGGGGCTGTGGGGCAGAGGCAAGAGGGCAGACCTTGGCCAACGAGACCCTGGGAAGAGTCCTCTGGCTGCTGTGCTGCACAGACCGGAGATGTGGATGGCCATGGCAGCAGGGGTGGGGGCGAGGGGACAGATCTGCCGGTGCCCACTGTGGGCAGACACGGACGTGCAGCGGAACTGGGGACCCAGATGCGTACAAGCCAGCGCCAGGAGGAGCAGCCCTGGGCTCAGGGACACACGGACTGTGGACGGGAGCTCCCGAGGGAGATGGGGTCTCTGGCCGGGGCAGCTGGACACTTGCGGGCCTCTTGCAGAGAAGAGCAAGGCTCAGCTGTGGACGGTGGAGAGGCTTGCGTGCGTGCAGGCGGCCGGCTTTCTATCTTGACCATTTAACCACGGCAGGCAAGTCTTCAAATCGTGACCTTCACTGTCCTGAGCTACATCCCAACACGGACGATCCAGGATCTGACGTTCCCTACTGTTGGGGCATCTGGGTTACGACCACTGTTGGCTGCAGTAAAACCCACGACTGCCTTGAGAGAAGTCCCTAGCAGTGCAAACTAGTGGGTCCGCTGGAGAGGCCACTTCCGGGCTCTGGGCGCCGCTCCGGCCGCACCTGGCGGTTACGACCCCCCGCACCGGCACCGAGCCCGCAGCGCCGGGCAGTCCGGGGTGTAAAATGCTACGTGGGAGGGACACCCGTCATTTCAGCCTTAATTTGCACTTCTCGGCGTGACCTGCCCACATAGGTTTCTTGGTAAATTTTTTCATGTCTGAATCCTTTTTCCACTGAGCCTATTTTATCCACGCAGTACCAGGTGAAGTTCTCAGAACAGGAAGCTGCAGTCCTCAGCGGCCACCCGCCCCTGGCCCTGCCAGGGAGGCCCCGCCCAGCCACAGGGGGAGAGCCCGCTGCCGCGGCAGCTCCGTGCAGACGGGCACAGGCCAGGACCACCGCACCGCTCCACCCGGCCCCCAGGCCCACGCGCCCTGGATCCCTCACATTCCCTCTCGTGACCGCGAAGGGGCTGGGATACCCCCAGGTGCCACACCGACCTCCCAGAGGGGACGTCTGTCTCCATAAGTCGGACACCGGCAACTCACATCCCCCTCCACCAGCCGTGTGGCCAGGCTACTGCCTGAACTGTGTCTTTAGCCCCCGAACGGGTACGTGGGGCCCGCCTTGCAGGATGAACTCAGTCCAGGGGCCCCGGGGTGCTCACAGCAGCAGCAGGGTCTGAGGGGCACTCGCTGGGCACCACGCGGAAGGGGAGAGGCAAACGGCTGGCTGGGAAGATGTGTGCTGGGAGGCACTGGCAGGGTCCACGACGCCCCCTCCCTGCATCCCAGAGGGGAGGCCTCGCTCGCTTCCTTTACACACACACACACACACACACACACACACACACACACACACACGCACCATGCGCAAGCTTCCCAGGACTTCAGGTTTACTTACTTTCTGCGTCCACACAAAGGTGTGACTCATTTTGTGAGGCTGAGGCTCAGAAAAGCGGGCCAGTGACACGGTGCCCCCAGCACACTTTTATATGGTTGTCACGGGATGTTTCCCTGTGATAAAGGGCCACGTGCAGGCCCAGAGGGGGCAGGTTTTCACAGAACTGCCAAAGCACCATCAAAGCCGGCCACGGCCACCGCTGAGCAGGCGTGGCGCCTCACACCTCCTGATGCTCCCTGGGTGCAGCCTGAGCCGGGCTAACGTGGGGGCGGGGACAGTGTCACCTGCTTCCCGGCGCTCACTGTTTTTGCCCAAACGCACCCTCCGCTGCCCCCCATCTGCTGGGACTTGTCTTGTCCCTGTCGCTTGGAGGAGGGCAGCGTGAGCCATCTCGGGTACAGCAAACACCCACCCATTTGTCACTCTTGTCTTTTCTTTCGCCACATGACTGTTTTCGCTGCTCTTCAATGCAGCGACCTTTTCCGTTGCACGGCCCCACTTTCCACAGAACTCAGCACGGCCACTTCTGTCCTGACCTCAGGACGGGAAGGTCAGCCCCTCCAGAAGCCCCCCTACGTTTGTCAGGACACGTGCACACGCGTGGCCGTTCACCTGGGAGGCTGCCCCGGGGTACCTGGGCTCACTTCCCGAATGCTCCCCGCTTCCCCGGGGCCTCTCAGTGGGCACCAACCCTACTGTCTGCTTAGAGTCGCTGGGACACTCCCGCCCGAAAGCCACCTCCTGCCACGCACTACTCGCTGCATAGACCGTCTCGGCATTTGCCTGGACATCCCCCTCACTTCTCGCGCGGCCCCGGTACCTCCCTCCGGGGACCAGGAGCCTCACTTTTGACCAGGACTCTCGAAACACTTTTCCTGTGCCCTTGCCGTCTTCCTTGACATGTCCCCACATTGCCCCACTTTCCCAGAAATGCCCCTCAGGGACTTCCTGCTCCAGGCCGGCTGACGGCACCCTCCCACCTGCCGTGCCTCCCCCCCCCCCCCCCCCGTCCCCCCCGGACTGCCCCTCTGCTTTGCAGGTGCCGGTCTTTAAGGAGCTTCCAAGAGTAAATGAGAAAATGCCCCTGCCTCTGCGGTCTGACAACGTGCAACCCTGGGTTGAAAACTGGTTTTCCCAGAAGCTTTAAGGTACCCAAAGTTGGGCTGGTGGCGGGATCTGCCACTTGAACAGCAAAGCATCCTGCGGGCCCCCAACACTTGTCCTGGGTTCGCGGCAGGAGAGCCAGACTCTCCATTTAGCTCTGGAAGGTTTCTTCATCACATCCGGTGATGTGTTCAGTCTCTCCTCCGTAACACTCAGGTAACATCCAACATCCAGCTGGTTACAAGCAGGCAGAACTAACTCCCTGATCCACGGCGATGTGGAAGAGAAGCCGTTTCCCTCCCAAGCCAAAGCCCTCAGATAGGTGGTCCAGGGGCCCTGTGTCAGCTCCACAGCCATCAGGGTCCAGGGCTCCCGTCTGGCGGCTCTGCCACTCCCAGGTGGCTGCCCAGGCGCCAGCCATCACACGTGGTTTCCGGCCCACAGAGAGGGAAGGCGGCTCTGCACACAAGGCCTGTCACCCGTTCCTGGTTGGACTTAGTCCCCGGGCTATGCCCGGCAGCAAAGCCTGAGGAAGGAGGTGTGTTTCCGCCGGGAAGTGGGAGGTTCCCGAGGGTGGCAGCTAGGCGGGCACGCCCGGCCGAGAGCCCTTGGGTCTGCAAGGCTCTCCTCTGGCCTCGCCTCTTCCACCTCTCCTTCAGGCTCCCCTTGGCTGTGTCTTCCAAGCTTTCTATTAAAATTAAGTTTTTCCACTTGCGTGTTTGATTTCCGAGGCGCATTCGAGTTCTCGGGTGCCGCCTTCCCGCCGCGAGCCGACGGTTGCACAAGCAGGTGCCCCGTAGGTCTCGCTGAGGCTCTGACTGGCCGGGTCCCAACGCTCTCTTGTACCCAAAGCGTAAATCACAGGCCGTTTTTCTCTGTGAGTACCCGTCGTCCCGTCTTCCCGAGCCGTCTGGCAACGTCTGTCTGTCTGCTGGGCGTGGGGCGGAATCGCCCTGGAGCTGAGGCCCCTCACTGCCCCTCCCCGGATGTCTGACTTGCTTATCTGGGTTTTATGTTAACTTATCAAGATAGTTTTGATAAATTACAATTTTAAAAGAAAACACGTTTTGTGTTAGTGTTCAAATTTATTGGTAGAATTTGCTTTACTATTGCTTATGGTTTTTAAACATTTCTATCTGTGGTCTCTTTCATGCCCTAATATGGGCTGTAGTTTTCAGCGAAACGCTTTGGGGGCGCCTGGGTGGCTCAGTCAGTTAAGCGTCCGGCTCTTGATTCGCCTCAGGCCTTGACCTCAGGGTTGTGTGTTTGAGCCCCACGTCGGGCTCTGTGTTTACAGCACGGAGCCTGCTTGGGATTCTCCCTCCCTCCCTCTCTCTCTGTCTCTCTCTGCCCATTCCCACCTGCATGTGCACACTCTAAAATAAAACTCTGAAAAAAAATTTAAGTAAAAAAATGAACTAAAAGTTTTAGTCTGGAACAGCAGAAGGTTCACAATCGCCCTCCCAGCTCCATCGTTCCACACGCACGGGTGTGCGCGGCCACATGGTTCCGCCCGGTGGTGACTGAAGTGGCCAGCACCTGGGCGGGCCACAGGCCAGACCGTCACGCGGGCAGAGCCCCACTCGGCCCCGTGCTCCTCGCCTGGGCACCCGAACCCCCATGCGCCTTGCCCCGGCGCTGCCGAACTCGCCGACCGTCGGGACAGGAGGGTCTCTCCTCTGGCATAAACACCGGGGGGTGGGGGGGGGTCACTGTGGGGGTGTCGCAGCATGTGCCTCCTCCAGAGGGGCTGCTCCGCGAGCGCCCCACAGCGGGCGGCACTCCGCCAGCCCTGGACGGTGGCGGCCGTCACTTGGTCACGGCGCTCCTGCCCCCCCCACCGGCCCGCCAGGTTCCTGAGGTTTCTATCAGCGGTGCACACGCTCAGCCCCACCCTCGGCGTCCTGGCCCCTGTGGGTTCTCTTCCACAGCCATGGGTTCTCTCTCTGCGTGGGCGGGGGCTGTCTGCCCGGGCCCTCAGGCTCTGGGACGGACACGCGGCAGAAAACGGCTGCTGGGAAGGACATGTGGCTTGGCCGACGGGGCCATCCCCTACAGGGGACTGTCCGTTGCCTCTGCCGGGCCCCCAAGGCGCAGCGGCATGGGGTCGCCGGCAGCCCAGCTCAAGGCTTGACACGGACGCATCGGGCAATGTGGGGGTGGCGGGCGGCGTGAGGACGGCGGCTTCGTCCCGTCCATCCTGTCACCAGGGCCCCAACCCAGACCCGGGGCTGGGCTGCCCACAGCAGGCCCTCCAGGAGCCACGTCCAGAAGCAGACACCCCAGGCCTAAATGCTCGGCTGCCAGCCCGGGACGCCCCAGGTGACCAATGTGGGACCAGGATGACGCAGCTCACCGGCCCCCAGTCCTGTCTGCCGTGTCCGCGGCCCCCGGATCTGCTTTCTGGGAACATCTGGTCGCAATGGCAACGGCTCGAGACGCCAAGCAGTAGCCGTCTCCGCCTCCGACAGGGTGGGGTGACGACGGCCGCACGTGTCTTGGTGGCCTGGGAGCCGCTGAGGCTCACGCCTGAGGGACCCGCCTGCCCTCCTCGCTCCCCCGAGCATCCCGCGCATTTACCTTCTCGTGGATCTCCTGCGTGGACTGTGCGTCACAGAAGGCCACCGTGGCCACGTCCTTCAGGATGGGCATCTCCACCGTGCAGTCCCGGCCGTCGAGCAGCGCTACCAGGGGCCGGGGGTGCATGGGCCCGTTCATGATCGGGGGTCGGACGCCTGCGGAGACAGGAGCGGACGCTCAGCACAGCGGCGGCCCCGGCTGAGACCTCGAGCCCCCTGCCACCTGCCACCATCCGCAGCCCGGCGCAGGCCCCGAGAGGTCCCACGTGTGCTCGTCTGTACTTTGTCAAACCAGGGTTATGAGCCACTGGGAGAAGCAAACCAGTGTCTGCTACAGCTCACTGACGCCCGAGTGAGCAGGGACCTCGCCGACGGTCACCACCCCACGGGGCTGAGGGCTGCAGACACACGTGGAGGCGCCGGGGCAGCCGCGGTCTTCACCACTGTGACCCCGGGACATGCAGACGCAGCGCCACAGGCCTCATGATGCCATCCGTTCTTTTCCGCCTCTGGCGGCAGCGTGGCTACCCAGAAACCCTGAAGGGACCGCGTCTGCTGGCAGATTTGAAGAGCAGGGACCGTGCAGGGGTGGGGGGGTGAAACCTCCGTGATGCGGTCAGAGCCCCCACCTTGCCCGGCGGGGGACTCAGAATCGCCAGACGCTCCTTCCACACAGGAGGGGACTACGCCTCATCCAGGAGGGCCTGCCAGGCGACGGGACCAGCCCCGCGCACCCCACGGCCTCACAAAGACTCGCCCCGGGGAAGGCCCACGGCCCCAGTGCGCCGCCTACGTGAGCCGCCTGGACGCGGCGGCCCCAGCGGGTGGCTCAGAGTGGGGTTTGCAGGGCCAGAACCCCGTCTCTGCTGCCTCCCTCCCTGCCCCGCGAGCAGTGCGATTCCCGCCCCCGGGGGGCCCGGCACAGGCGCGGTTTCCAGACGGCCCGGAGCTGCGCGCACCGACGGCGCTCACGTCTCCAGCTGTGCTGGGACAGTGATCTCACTTAGAAGACTGACTTTACCAGCAGAGGCTTATCGCCGCTGTTCTCGAGTGACCTGGAAGACGCCCGCCGTCAGAGTCCCTCAGCTCTAACTCCTGACAAGCACGGACCGGCGTCACCCCCGCGAGCTGAGCTCTGAGGCTGTAAGGCCCCCCTGCGGGCCCGGACACCGCCGATGCCAGGGCGCCGCCCGCTGGAGAGCAGGCCCAGTCCGCAGGGCTGCCCAGACGCAGCGTCGGGACCCCCGACCGGACGACGCCCCCTCACCCAGGGAGGCCCCGGCCTCCCGACCACGCAGCCAGCGCCGGAACAGGCCTTGGGTTTCTGCGGCAACTCCCCAACCCGGGACCGAGCTTGCGGGCGGACGACCAGAACAAACCCAGCATCGACCTGTGGCCTGGCCCACCTGCCCTGGGGAGGCATGGGGGGGGGGGCTGGGCCCCCCAAGGAACCCCCTCGCTCCACCGCACGCGGGGCCTGAGGCTGTCCTGACCCGCCGCACGTGCCGAACGGACAGGGTGACCGCGGTTGCAGAGGGCCTGGTTTCCAGCTGCTTCACACTCCGGGAGCCCCGACCAACCTGACATTTCTTAATATGGGCTCAGCTTCCACGACCATGAATTCGACTTTTCAAAGCGTTTTATCTTCAGAATCCCCCGGCAGAACCGCGTCCTGTCACTGGATCCTCATCCCACGTCTTTAATTGTCTCGAACCAAAGCTCTTAGGCTCCTGATCCTTGGCGACCACTGAAGCCTGCGCCGGGGTCAAAGTCTGACTAAAAATTAAACACAAGAGACACGTTAAAATACCGTCGAGAGCCAACTAGGACTCCCAGACGCCGGAAATTCCACACTGCATCCTTGATTCTGTGCCCGCGGCTGCCAGGCCGGGACCGCCCAGAGCCAGGAGCCGCGCTGCTTACCCTGAAGGTCCTCCTGGCACGTGGGAACCCCGCCCCAGGCGCTACCAGTGTCCGCGAGGTGCGAGGCCGGGGCCCTGGGGGCTAGTCTGCCGCCAGTCCTGCAAACCTCGGTCTCGTGCTCCCAACGGCCTCCTGGGCCTCTGCGACTGTGCAGGGAGAGTGGACTTCTGAGGGGGCCACCGAGAGGGGGACCGCAGGATGCAGACCGGGACACAGACACCACTGTCCTGCACCACACAGGACCCAGGCAGGGGCTGTCCCCCAGGCCCCTTCTGCCAGTCCCCACAGGCCACATCCCGGGCACCGGCATCGACTCAGGCACGGCCCCCCCACCCCCCGACAGGACACTGAGGACACACTCCTGGTCACACACCTGTACGGACGGGCTGAGGACGTGCCAAGAGCTGGGACTGAGCATGGATGCTCAGGACCCCTGCTCTCAGCATGGGGACAGTGTGCCAGGGTGGCCCCGAGGCCTGGCCCCAAGCCATGGTGGCCGGGACCCGCGACACCACCGGTGTCAACCTTGGGATCAGATGGCACCTCGGGAGGCCAGCACGGAGCAGGGACCGGATGCACTCATCCCCCGCCCGATGCCGGCCACAGGGACATCGGGCAGACTGGCCACAGCAGGGACGTACCTGCGGCCCATGGGACCCACGTGGCTCTCACCCTTGCCAGACTCCAGCTGTGACCGCCACTTCTGCACCAAGGCGGGTGCCCTGTGGTCCTGACCCGCGAGCCCAGGCTGTGCCAGAAGGCCACGCTCGACCACAGCACCTCCCGGGTCTGCTCACCTTTAGTCTGTGCAGGTGTGACCTCTGACCCATATCCTCCGTCCCCGCCCCCGAGCGAGGATATGCCTTACAACCTGAACCTTTGCCGACTGGGCTCGACCGGGCAGGACCCAGCCTGCAGCAACCCTGGGACACGTGGTGGCAGGGGAGTGGGGGCGGCCCTGTGTGTGTGGGAGTCTAGGGCTGGTGCAGGAGGTAGCAGCAAGGCCAGACCCAGGCCAGCCCCGCCCCACCCCACCTCCCCAGGAGGCAAGCCTCACCCTCGACCTTGACCTTCAGAAGACGAGCAGGGGGCCAGCAGCGGGCCTGAGGTGTCTGGGCCAGGGGCGGCAAGCTGGCTGCCAAGGACACAGGTGTCCACCAAGGACAGCTGAATCAGAGCCCTCGAGTCTGGCTGGCCTGGCCTCCCCAGGACTTCTGCGCCTCCCTGGTGGTGAGTACCCCGACTGGCCCCAGATGAAGCACCACTTCCCAGGCCTCACGGGATCCCCACGTTCCCTGGCCAAGTGGGGTCGCCCTGTCTGCCCTGCCTCACCCCGCACAGTCAGCGAGTGCAGGGGAAGAGGGGCTGGAACGGGCCACAGCCAACCGTGCAGTCACTAGGCTTTCTTCAGTCTTCCCCCTAAATCCTGAAAGCATCCAGGGTGTCTCTGGCCGGATCTTCCCTGGTCGGCGTGGCCCTCAGCAGACGGTGTTTCCGCACGCTTGCACGTCCTCCGAGGGGCCCAGGGCCATATGCCCTGTACACACGGGTCCCGAGTGCCCTTGCACCCCTGGGGAGCTGAGCCAGACGCCTCAGGCACTCTGGCGTCACGCCCTGGATTCTCCGGTGCCCACTGCTAACCTCTGTTGTGAAAATGATTTCAGAAGGAAGCGTGGCTTGGCCAAACCTGACCTGGGTTCAGAAACCCTCGAGCAGCCTCAAGGGGTCAGGGTGTGTTTCCGGGCCACCTCACTATGGGCAGAGGTGTGAGCCCCACCCAGGGAAGCACCAGCCGGTGTGGGGCTCAAAGGCCAGCCCGAGTCAGGCTCCACGTGCAGATGGGTGGTGACTTCAGGCTCGGGCCACACACCCATGAAGGCGAACCTGGCTCCCGCCTGCCCCGGTGCCCCACGGGTCTCAGTGCCTGGTGCCTGGGGCCAGGGAGGGTGACCCAAGTCCAGCAGTGGAAGAAGCCAAGTCCAGTGCGGGAGAGAATAACAAGGCCGTACGACTACAGGAAGCTTCTAGGCTGGTGCCGGGGGGCATTCAAGTTGTGAAAATACCATCTCCACCTCGTTTCCAGAAAATGCCAGAGAGAAGCCCCCCTAAGTGATCTCACTGCTCAGAACAACTACAGAGAGCCACAAGGACACAGAGGTGGGAGAGAGGGTGCAGCAAAGGACTGGGGAGGACACACGGTGGGGGGAGGTTCCTTGCGGGCCGGCAGTAAGGACAGGGCCAGGGTCACTGGGGTCCCGAACTGTGTCTGCTCTCCTCGCTGAAGTACCTTTTCTCAAGCAGTTTTGCCGTGTAATCAATTTTCTAGAATTCAGTTTTGCCATAAATGATAAAATCACAAAAACTAAAAACTGCTCATTAAAAAAGACAAAATGCGGAGTGCCTGGACGGCTCAGTCGGTTCAGCACCAACTCTTGATTTCGGCTCAGGTCATGATCTCACAGTTTGGGAGTTCGAGCTCAGCACTGGCCTCTGGGCTGCAGCACAGACCCTGCCTGGGATTCTCTCTGCCTCTCTCCCTGCCCCTCCCCCATGCACACAAGCTCTCTGTCTCTCAAAACAAGTAAATGAACTTGAAAAAAAAAAGACAAAATAAAACGCGAAAAATTAATAACGAAATTAGAAAGACCTTACCGTAAAACAGAAAAACGTTAGCACGCGTGCGCACTGGCGCGTGCGGGTTCGCCTGGTGCTGGTGCCACAGGCGCTCGACCCCAAGAGTGGCCCGCGCACCGGGAAGGGGCGCCAGCTGGCACGCACCAGCATGTCCCCGCCGCCGCTAATTCCAGGCGCCCCGCCACACGCCCACCACACGCCCCCCGTGGCTCAGACCCCGCGGGGCTGGGAGACCATCAGGAGGGCTGAGCTTTCGTAACAGCGAAAGGGGTGTTCCCCCTCAACAGGGAAATGAAACCAAACGTCCACCAGTCAAGGAAACCTCTGGACGGTCCACGGTTATCGTTCGCTCTTCCGCAGCAAAACCGCCTTCCGGCCAGTTAGTTACGTGGCGGACCACCTCGCGCTGCCCCAAGCTCCCCAAACACGCGTGTCCGGCACCTACACGCGGCAGCCCCAGGCCAGGCCTCCTGCCCCCATGGGCGAGGGACAGCTGGAGAGAGTAAGGCCAGCAGGGTGGACCCCAGGGTCCCCGTGGGTGCCCTGCCCGTGTCCCTCCGCCCCACCCCCTTCCTCCCGGTGCCCATCCCACGATGACCCACAGGAGGCTCCTGAGAGTCCCCTGCTCCAAGACGGCAGCAACAGCTCTTGTACCGAGAGCCCCTCGCCAGGGGACGGGGCCTGACTACCGGGGGTGGGGCCCAGAGACCCGATGGGGGTCTGGGAGCGTGGGACACAGGGCTTCCGCGCCCGCCCGACCCCGTACTCAACACTGCTGGGCTCCCTTCTGCCCCCGCCCGGCCCCGACGTCCCACTCCCGACGACATGCGGGCTGGCTTATGGCGTCAGCAGGAGAGGGGCATCTGTGGGCACCCACCTCGGCACCTAATGGGCGCCAGGCGGGCGGTGAGCCCACGGGGAGGGAGTGGATTCCGGCGCCCGCCCGACACACACATCCGCTTTACTCTGCACGTGACGAGCTGCGCTCTCCGAGGTGGTAGCTCTGGGGGGCTGGGTGCCCGCAGTGGGAGGTGACGGCACCCACATCGGGCCCCACGATCGCAGGTGCGCACCTGCATCCCTGCAACTCAGCAAGGCGGTGGAGGAAACGCAGCGGTCAGCACGGCTAGTGACTCAGGAAGCTCTGGCCGGAGCGGGGGGCACAGGGGGGCGGAGGGCCCGCTGAGCTGCGGCGGATGCCTCTGCTGGCCGCCACACGGCACAGGCCCCGCGGAGAGGCACGCGTGAGCACCAGCACAGGTGCTGCGACGCTTGTCGGCACACGCTTCTAGGCTGGCCAGCCGGCTGCCAGTAAGCAAGGCCGCAGCACAAAGCATGGTTGGGGGGGGGGGGGGGCAGGACTCCAGCTGTGACACCAGCACCTCGGCGGGAACACCCCCACCCGGCACGGGGCAGCTGCGTGCAGGGGTGCACACGCTCTCTGTCCTGTCCTCGTACTCGCCCTGAAGTCTGAAGCTGGTCTCAAAGCTCATCTGAAAGAAAACAGGGCAAGAGAAGGGACCACAGGTCCCAGGGGCCCCTTCCACAGCTGTCTGCGTGGAGCTCCAGGAGCCTGTCACCCCCCACCCCAGACCCCCTCCCACAGGTGTCTGCGTGGAGCTCTGGGGTCCTGTCTCCCCGCCCCACCGCCCCGCAGTCACTCCTGCTCTCCCCACCCCCAGACCCGCTGTGCTTGATTTGACCTGGCCTCCTTGGCCCGGCTCTCCACTGGGGCTCACTCTCGGGAGATTGGGGGTCTAGGGACACCCGAGGTGTCCAGCCCTCTCCAGACGAGCCACAGCAGCTTCCGGAGAACCTAGCCCACTCTGGGTGCAGCACACCTGAGCTGGGACCCCGGGCCCTCCCCATCCTCCCCGCCAACTCTGACAAGCACTTCCTGCTCTACACCCACAACACACTCCCAGGACTCCAGCTGCTTCTCCAGCCTCAGAGACTAAGCCGTCTTCCCATACCCCCAACCCCCCTCCGCTCAGGCCCCAGGTCTCCCCACTGCCACAGCCGGGCCCCTGGTCCTAGATGCTGCCTTCGAGACACTGCGCCCCTAACCCAGAGCCTGTCACACCCCCGAGACCCTCAGGTGCTGCCTAGCCCCTGCCAGCCCTTCCTTCCTTCTCCACAGAGCCGGACCCTCAGCCACAGCAGGCTGCCCGCGGCCAGCCCCCTCCGTCTTTCAGCTTCTGCCGGCCAGTGGTCACACCCTCCGGACGGCAGCCTCCTCGGGCTGTCCTGGTCCAGAGGCCCCAGGCCTGGCCACACTGACCGGGGCAGGGCTGCGGGCTGAGTGGAGGGTGGCTCCCACAGCGGGACTGTGTCTGGCCTGGCAGGACCCGAGCCCGCGCAGACCAGGCCAGGGTGCTCCCTCGGGCGACGCGGGGCCGTGGGGCAGAGTGGCCTCGCAGACCTCAGCAGCCGGACTCTCCGTCAGCTGCACGCGCTGTGCCACCCCCGTAACTTACTGTAACCCACGAGGGCACTGACCACCACCCACGTGCGGACTAAAACCGTGGCAGAGGCACGCTCCTGTCCCCAAGAGCCTCGGTCCCACATACTCCTCTCTCGTGCTTTTATGCAGCTTTGTGACGCTTCAGGATCCCACAAACGAGAACCTGATCGCCGTCGCAGAGAGGGTACTGGCTGGCAGTGGAGGGAAGGTGGCCTTCCCTCCCCTCCGCATGTGGCATCCGACAACTGCTTTGGGGACACCCCACGCGGTGCCACCACCTTCAAGACCTGGCCAAGCTGCAGGACACGGACATCACAGACGTAGGAAGACGGAAGTCAGTGGCACCGCGGCCTCCATACAGGCCAGAATCCACGCCTGGGGAGGGTCCAGAAAGCGCCGCCTCGGCCCCCCCACCCCAGCCCCCCGCCCGCCAGACCTGCTGGGATTTCTTCTCAACCGTCCCAGCTTCCAGTCCTACCACGCTGTCACCACCCCCACCCCGCCCCCGACCTCGCCGAGCACAGTGCTCTTGTACCACGGCGGCCGTCCAGCCCGTCTATGGCCGGGCTCCAGGGCTGACAGGGACATAAGGGACCCCTTCCCCCAGGGCGCCACACCAGTGCCGGCCCGTGACCCGTCCGCAGCTGAGCTTCCCGGGACGGCAGTGACAGGAGATGTGAAGCCCCGTCTGGGGACCAGAGGCGAGTGAGGTGTGGACACCCCCCACCCCACCCACAGACGGCAGTGCCGGGGCCAGACACCTCCCCCCCAGCCCCCGGAGCCTCGCACGGGTCCTTCTTCACGCCACCAACGGAGGGAAACCAGGAGACGCGCTAGCCTTTGACCGGGCCCTCCACACCCAGGAGCCCCGGGCGGCGGCCACAAGCTGTGCTCTGGCTACTGGACCGGCAACGCCCCAAGGGCACGGGCACGGGCAGTTCTGCTGGCCCAAAGGAAGCCCCCGCCGATCTTCAGCTTCCACCGGGTTAGGGGGGAGCCAAGGCCAGACCTGCCTCCGAACCCAAGGACCCTCCTCCTGCAGACAGTCGTTCATCTCTGCCCTGAGGTTCCAGACAGGGGTGGCTCCAGCTCCCCAGAACATGGGGCCCTCGGGGCTGAGCGCCAAGAACCGGGCCCTGCCCCAGGACAGTCAGCGGGACCTCAGCAGGGCAGGCGACACCAGCCCCAGGCCCAGCTCCGTGCTCCCAGCCCCCCACCCCCAAGTGTCCTCGAGCTGAAGAAAAGAGGCAGGAAGGAAACCCCAAACGCAGTCAGAGGAGAGGATGGACAGGGGCTGAGACAGGTCATCCCTGCCACAAGTTCATTTCTCAGAAACGGAGAGAACAGAGAACAACCCGCCACAGCTGGACAGGCTGGAGGTGCACCAACACCCCGAGACAGGCTGAACAGGACACACGTGCGTGGGGCGGGAAACATGCAGCCCCAAGCGCGCATCCCTCAAGAGGCCTCGCAGAGACACCCAAACCAAACCCTGCGCTCAGCGGTGGTGACAAAACCCGACAGAGAAGAACCCTGGAGCGACCGTGGAACACAACAGCCGGCCCCTGCAGGAAGTGGAGCTCCAGGGCCGGCACACACAGCGGGCACCAGTGGGAGCCGCAAGGAGGGGAGCAGACCAAAGCCGGGGTCCAGCAGGCCCCCCACGGCCCCCTTTGGCACAGTCCTGAAGCTCTAGGGTGGACAGGTGAACCCCAGAGCACACACATCGTCAGGCTGACATCCAGGGACAGCAGGGCGGGCACACAGCACAAGGCGGCACTGCCCCAGGCTCTGCTCCTGTCTCCATTCCTGCCCCAGGACCCTGCTCTGTCCCCAGGCCTGTCCTGCCCCGCCCCTCACCCTGGCCCTGGCCCCATCCTGTCTCCTAGACCCGTCCCCAACACTTAACAGGTGCTCACTCACGATCCCACATGGCCTCACACCGCCATCCCCACCTGACAGATGCACACGAGCAGGGCACAGGACAAGCTCAAGACCACACACCCGGCAGGAGCTCGGCCGGAATGCCCCCAGGGACGGGCTAGGTCTGTGCCCTGGTCCTCTCTGGTCACTCCCCTAAGAACCTCGGGGATGCCACCCCACACCCTGTGGGCCTGCACTGACCCACAGGGCGCGTGTGCAACGCTCCCTGGGCCTCAAATGTCGGCGGCCATGCTGGAGGCCAGCAGCTACAGAGCACTCTTTGGTGTACATTTTTATACAAATGAAGTCGCTGCTCTTGAAGGAGAGGACGGATCCTGGAAAAGGGGAAACCAGGTAGGAAAAGGGGATGTGGCCACCCCCCCATGTGCGACCTAATTCTCCAGCCACCCCCAGAAGTGGGAGCTGGGTGAGGATTTCACCTCTGACCGCTCGATTCAGACTAACTAGAGAAAGCCAATCTTGTTCCACTTCTGGGTGACAAGTGGTCCCCCCTCCCCCAACCAGAGGTTAATCTGTCCTAAACAAAGCACGGGGAAAATGATCACTATAAAGGGGTCTGGCCGCTGGCCAGGTTCCCGGCTTAAGCCGCTGCCAGCTTCAAGGCTGTCCTTCCGGGCATGCCCAGAGGTGGTGCCCTCATTTCTCCGCACACAGGCAGAGGGCCGGGCAGGGCACCCAGCCACAGAAAGATCTAGCCTCCAACTCCTGGCTCAGGTGTGGTTGTAGTCTCCCTCCCACAGGCCTCAGGGAGCCAGTGCCCCCAAGGTTCCAACGGCAGAGGGGAGGAGGAGGGGCAGCTCCCTGGCCCACCCAGCCTGGCCCCTCCCCTGCTGGACCCACTCCAGAGAAGGCCCCAGGCCCCGCGGCTGAAGGCTGGAGTTGACCGGGAACTGCAAGATGGCCCCCTACACTTGGGTTCAACAGGGGGCACCAGGCACTGAGACGGCGACCAAACCAGCACCCACCCAGGAGTGTCCCCAAGCTGCCCTGCTCCCCTACAGCCCCAGACCCAGGGTCCCCAGTGGGAAAAATGGGGGGCAAGGCCCTGCTGGGTTGTCTAGAGCACCTGCTAGGATCCTGGTTTCTGACACCTTTATAAGTGCAAAGGGGAAAAGAGGTGCCTATGACAAACTGAATGGGGTCCACACCTCTTGACGTACTACGGTGGAACAGACTGGCTCAGAGGAGTGAGTGCAGCGCGCAGGCTGCTCGGTTGGGGAAGCCCGCGCCCCAGGCTGCTGGCTGAGGGCCACCCAGGGAAGGAAGAGCCGCCCTCCCCACCAGCTGGGCGCTCTAATTTTATTCCCGTTTAGAAAATGAGTAAACAACTTCAAAGGGCAGCACGAAGCGTGCCATAAAGCTAAGCGCCCCCAAAACCGCCTGAAAGAGCAGCAGCGAGGAAGGAGCCCAGCATCCGCGGCAGCACGCGGCCAGCAAACGCGCCCGGGGCGCAGGGCCGGAGCTCGGCGCCCGCAGACACGCAGACACGCAGCCCCGCGCCGCAGTCCGCGCCCGGCCTCGCCCCGGGAGCCCACCCACGGCGGCTCCACACGCCGGCGCGTCCAGGTCGGGGAACGGGGACAACGGCCAGGCCACGGGGGGCCCAGAGGGGACAAGGCCACGCGACCGCCAGGAGGCCGGCCCGGTCCCGGCAGGACGGACGCGGGCCGGGACGCAGCGGCCCGGCCCGCGAGGGGCCGTGAGTCCGCAGGGTCTAGATGCCAGGGCGCACCACCGGCGCTGTAGGGCCGGGACTGGGGGTCAGGGGCCGGGCGCGGCGCCCCTTTGTGTCACCTGCGCGGGCGGCGGCGGGCGGGGGCTGGCGTGACGGCGGCGCCGGCGCACGCGCACTCGCACGCAGCCGCTCGCGCACGCGCACGACCCTCTGCGGCCCCGCCCCCGGCGGCGCGCGGGATACCGGCACGCACGCGCACTCGCACACAAAGCCGGGGCCCGCGCGCGCCCGCCCGCCCCGCCCGCCGCCCCGCCCCCGCGGCCGGAAATGCGCGCGCGCGGCCTTACCGAGCGGCAGGCCCTTGTTGAGCAAGTGCGAGCTGCCCATTGAAAGGCGCGGGCGGCCGCGGGCCCCGACGAGTCCGGCGCGCTCCGCCGCGAGCCCGGCGCGTGGGGCGGCCTGGGCGCCGTCCGCTGCTCCGCCCGCTCGCCTGCGCCCGGGCGCCGCCGTGCCGAGCCGCGCCGCGCCGCGCCAGCAGCCGCTCCACCGGGCGGGGACAGGCGGCGCGCGCGCGGGCGGGGCTTCCGGCCCAGCAGTCTCCTGTTTCCAGGCGCGAGCGCCGCGCAGCAAGACGCGGGCGGCTGCAGGCCGCGCCCGCCCGCCCCGCCCGCCCCGCCCCGGCAGCGAGGCTCTCCCGCCGGCCGCGCCTGGCCGCACCTACCGGCATCCGCGCACCCTCCTACCCCGCACCCAGCAACCCCCTCCCCCGCCGCCCCGTATCCGCGCGCACACACACGCAGCTGCCCCGCACCCACCAGGCCTCCACCTGCCGCGCGCGCGCGCGCGCGCGCGCGCACACACACACACACACACACACACACACACACATCTCTGCCCCGCACCCATACGTGCACCTGCTAGGCCTCCACCAGGCCCCCACCTGCCCTGCACCCGCGCGCGCACACATACACACACCTGTCCCGCACAGGCACGTGACTCGCACCGGCACACCCGCACAAACACCCATCTACACACTTTCTCCGCACACACGTTCGCCGTGTGCCATCTGCTCCGCACCCACTGGACCTTTACTGGCAGGCCGCACCTGCTCAGCACCCAACCGAGTGCCAGGCCGCATCTGCCCTGCACCCGCCCCCTGGGAGCAGTGTGTGACCTGCACCTACCCCACACCACGAGCGCTCCTAGGCCGGGATCGTTTAAATATTCTTGGGCCACTGCAAGAAAGGCACCGCAGGTGCGCAGTGGCTCTGGGTGGCTAAAGGGTCGCAGGAGGCTGTGGCAGGGATCCCAGAGGATTTCTCTGGGCAAACTTGGTCTTACGTTTGGGTTCCTGGGACCAAGGAGGAGGTGCACCCATGGTGGGGTGAAGCATGGGTGGGAGGCACCCGGGAATACTTTCCTGGTCCTGCAGAGGAGTGCAGCAACCAGAAGTCAGCATCAAGAAGCCTAAGCAGGGACTTCCCTAAGCCTGGTGGTCCCTGGGAGGTGGCCACATGTGGCTGAAGCAGGGTCCCCAGCCCCTGACGGAGCAACCTATGCTTAGTTCCAGAGAGGCACTGGTGGGAGGGTCACCAGGGCTCCCCTGGGGTGGGCTTGGCCAGGCCCCATGGGTGAGGTGATCAGGTGATGGGAAAGGACCTGAGAGCCCCTGGGAGCCCCTGGTCCCGGGAGCTGGAACGTTCTCAGGTGGCAGTGAGGATAGGCAACATGACTGTCCTCTTAGGTACAAAACAGTAACACGACAGCTACAGAGCTAGCACTGAGCTCTTGGTACAGCTCACTGGGCCGTGGTGGGCAATCCTGAAATCCTGTTATGAATCCTGTTGTTTTCAAAATTCACAAACTGGTGAGAAAGTGTGGGTGGGTTCAATAAAGAGTAATAGGGAACTGGGTATCTATTTGCAAAACGAATGCTTTTAAGCCCTCACTTAGTACTCACCTATGAAAATACCTCCCAAATTGGATTAATTAGATTGTGCAGGGGAAATGAAAGGGCAGGATATAAGGGCACATTTAGCAAACGTCTCAGAGAACTTTTTCTAAACGCAGATGCAAATTGAGGCACAAGGCAAAGATAAGAACTGCAGACCTGGGTGCATGTCTCACCCCCACGCCTCTCCCCCTCGCACGCAGTGCTTACTCATGTAACATGCACTCAGGTACTCTTGACGGCCCACCCCTCCACCTCACAATCGCCCCAAACAGGGTCACAGGCATGACTTCTTCCCTGAGAGTGACCGTAGCATGTAAATCAGATGCTGTCGTCCCCCTACTTAAGTCTCTTTGTGGCTTCTCGTTGCACCAACAGGAGGTGCAAGCTGCTTTCCAGCTCAGAGAGCCTGAGGCCTGGGCCACCTAACCTTCCTCTAACCTCCCTTCTATCCTCCAGCCAGGAGTCCCTCCCTGCCTACCATGTTCCAGCCACATGTCTTCCTGTTGGCCACAGGACCTTTGCAGGTGCTATTTCTGCTGCCTTCCCCTGCTCTTCTGTCTTTATCCTCATGCCTATTATAGAAGTTGCCTTTCTGTCTGGGCTTTCTCCCTGGGGACAGGGTTTCTGCTCACCTCCTCCCACGTATTCGAGGTGGGAACCTGCTCAATGGAGATGCGGGAAAAACTGATGCACTCTTCTGAACTTGCCTACACCATGCGTGCCTCCCCCATCTTCAGGACTGGCCAGAGGCACCAAGGCCACAGGTTCCCGCCTCTGGGAGCCCACCGTGCTGATGCCCTCCACTCCCCCTCACCATCCCCTCCCCACCTTTGCACGTGGCCCTGAAGGCCCCGAACTGGCCTGCAGACAAGGGCCTGGGGTGGGCAAATGAGATGGCCCCACAGAAGCTCATTCCCACCCTGGGTGTGTCCACCACGGCCCACAGGGTGGGCCCTGACATTTAGGACAGCGCCGCCCACCCTGCTTTGCCCAGCTCAACTGTCCCCTCCAGGTGAAGCTGCCCCTCCCAGGAAAACTCACCACCTGGAAGGACAAGATAGGAGGGGCCCCACCTCTTTGCTCTTCAGAGCTGGGTTTGCACCCAAAGTAACCTGGTAAGTCAGTTCTGCTTTTGTGGAAGCCAACCCAAACTTTGCCAACTGCGGAAGACAGCCGTGAGCCCAGGAAGACTGGAGCATGTTTCTCCTTCGGGAAAGGGAGCACACCCGCCTGGCCGGGTCACTGGAGATAATAGCCTTGCAGCCCTGGCTTCTTTCCTGAGGAATTCGAGAACGTTCCTAATGGCAGAAGTTCCTATTTTGCTTTTGTCTCAATGCACAATAAAAGACCCTTTGTCTTTTAGTTGTTCCGGGTCCTCTGAGACACTGCGCAGACACCTGCCTGCATGATTGATACAACAGCGCGGACGTGAAGCAGGTCTGCGACTCCCACCCCCTGCCCTGGGACGCTCACTCGGTATTTACTCGGTGGTTCTTGAGAACACATCGCAGGGCACCCGGGGAAAGACCAGCCTCTCCCGAGCGCGTTGAGAAGAGGCCTTAGGATGCACCTTCCAGTGACTCTGACGGCTCTCAAGACACCAAGGCGTGCCTGCTGGCTTCCTGTTTCCATGGCATGGCCGGCAAGGCTGGGCCGGCTCTGGGTCTCAGGGACCAGAAGGAGGCCCTGTAGGCATCACATGGGTGGAGTCGTGGAGGGGAGAGGGGTGGAGCCCTGATGGGGAAAGAGGCAGTCCTACAGAGATCTGGGCGAAGAATAGTCCAGAAAGGGAGCAACGAATGCAAAGTCCTGACGTGGGGGGAGGGTTGGGGCCTTGGGTTCTATTCCTGATGGTGGAAGGGGTGACGTGGGTGTGGGCAGGAACCTGAAGAACTTGAGGCTGGGCTGAGGGTCTGGGCCAGAGGCGGTCCTGACCACCCCGTCCTGCGCAGCGGGAGTCGGCCGACCTCTACGGGGACGGTGAGGGCAGGCGGGGTCGCCAGGGAGCCAACCACAGCCCTGGCTCGGACTTGCTGAATGGGATAGGGCAAAGAAACTCGGGAGTTGGACTGTGGACACCGGCCGTGGGCTACTGAAAGCCAGCGGGTCTCAGGCCAGAATTACGGCGTCCGTCTAGAGTCTGTTTCACCCCCACCTTCGTTTTATAGCTGGAGCAGAAAGTCAGGGAGTTTCACAGCTGCAG
This sequence comes from Acinonyx jubatus, assembly GCF_027475565.1. Lineage (NCBI taxonomy): Eukaryota > Metazoa > Chordata > Mammalia > Carnivora > Felidae > Acinonyx > Acinonyx jubatus. The sequence goes on along the minus strand of NC_069382.1, from coordinate 201,088,709 downwards.
CTGAAAGTGAGGGCGGCCCAGAGCTCCAGCATCTGCCCTGGCACCCCCTCCATGGTCGCCCCGTGGAGGCCTTCTCGGTGCCTTATCCTGGCTCCTCTGTGGACCCAACCCCCAACCCACTGGCCCTGAGCCTCCTGTCACCGTTACTAGATCTACGGAGGCCCGCCCGCCTCTCTTCCCTCCGCCTCCACCCCACCTTCCGGCCAGAGCCTTCGGGCCTGCTTGCCTGCTCGTGTGCCCGGGGCCCGTCCTGGGCCTGCACGTGCCAGGCACTCAGTGCCCACTGCTCTGCAAAGGACCCAAGTGTCCCCGGAGCTCCTGGGTCCCAGGCTCTGGGCGTGACAGTGCCAGCCCCAGACCCCATGGGAGGACCCGCTACTGGGGGAAACCACGTCCACGAAGAACCTCTAACATTTAGATGAGTAACTGCTGCTTCGTGAGGCTCCGTGTTCACGGCCTTGAGTTCCACTTAAACACCCGCGACAGTCTCTCGTGGCAGCCACGTGCGGAAGCAAAACCCCACTTCAGGCGTCCACACCTGCCATAACCGGGAAGGCCGGGGCATCCGCTGCTCCCGTTGGCATCCGCGACCCCGGCGTGGAGGCCGAGGGGCAGCCACGCCTCCCCCAGGGCCCGTGTGCTCGCCGATAACACCGGAGCACCGCGTTCTGGTCTACAGACACCTGGCAAAGTTGGAACGAAGCGGGGCCGGGCCGCTGGCCAGTGCGCACGGCTCAAGCGGTGGGTAAAGAAATCGCCAGTGGGTGAAACCTGCAGCACCCGCCACCCAGACACCGCAGCCGCCACGCGAGTCACGGCACTTCTGAGAGACTTGGGTTTTCAGCCGCAAGACGGGGGGACACGAGTGTCCACCTGCAGCGGGCTAAGGAGGGCGAGAGGCACTGGGGGCTCGCCTGTCCACCCTGCTGCTCTACCACTCCGGTCCCAGCCTCCTCCGTCGGCAAGTGGGAACGAAGGGTCACCTGTGTGGCAGGCTCGCGAGGACCTGGCGAGACAAGTCACGGTAACTGAAGGCTGCCTCCTTGCCCGGTGTGCCGGACCGAGGAAGGCATGGAGGTCCTGGCCACAGAAAGCCCCCTGCACCCAGCTCCCCCCACCAGTTAGCACAGGGTGTGGCCTCAGATGTTCAGGAAGAAAGTGTCCCAGCCGGTCCAGAGCGCCTCCTGAGACAGGTCACACCTTCTGAGTCATTCACTGAGTTTTAGGGAAGAGAGGATGTCAATGGGCTAAATTGTGTCCCCCTCAAATGCATTCATTGGAGGCCTAACCCCCAGGATCTCAGAACATGACCTCATTTAGAAACAGGGTCTTTGCAGATGTCGAGTTAAAATGAGGTCATTTGGGTGGCCTACTTCAACGACTGGTGTCCTTCTAAGAAGGACAGAGGCCCTGAGACAGAAACAGAGACAGTATCACATGCAGACGGACGTATCTACAAGCCAAAGGACACCAAAGATTGTCAGCAAAGCCCCGTGTGCGAGGGGAGAGGCAGGAACAGATCCTTAGAGCCCCCAAAAGGAAACACCTTGCCAACAGATTGATCTTGGACTTCTGGCGTCACGAGCCAAGAGGCGATAGGCTTCTGTTTTAATAAAGCCACCGGTTTGTGGGGCGTCCTCACGGGAGCCACGGAAGACCGATGCAGGGGGAAGAGCAGATATTCGGAAGTAGACTTCCACCTCTGGCATAGCCCAAGACGCCCCCCCTGCCCCCCCAGAACTTGCAAGTAAGAGATGGAAACAGCAGCCTTGCGGCGCCTGGTGGCTCAGTCGGTGGAGCGTCCGACTTCGGCTCAGGTCGTGATCTCGTAATTCGTGGGTCCGAGCCCCACGTCGGGCTCTGTGCTGACAGCTCACAGCCTGGAGCCTGTTTCAGATTCTGTGTCTCCCTCTCTCTCTGTCCCTCCCACACTCATTGTGTCTCTCTTTCAAAAATAAATAAACGTTAAAACAAAAATAAAGAACGAAACAGCAGCCTTTTCCTGTGGAGCTGAGCTCACAAGAAGGTTGGGAGTGTTACAGGGACAGAGCACAGCAAGGCGCTGAAGGGCGGAGGCCCGGGAGGGGTTCAACACCCACCTAGGGGAGGAGAGGGAGGCCTCCCGGGCCCATCCAAGGCCAGGGATGCACAGCACACTCCCCCTCTTGGGAGGGATGTGAACAAGGAGACCTTGCTCGCAGGGACAGGGCACTAAGGAGGCCTGCGGGCCCGGGCAGCTGTGACACAGCCAGGGCCCAGAGCCTCACGCAGTGTAGATCCTGCCCTGTGGAGCCGTCGCAGTCCAGGCCCCGTGACCCCCGCGGCAGATGAAGGGACATGAAACCTGGACCGGGGCCAGTGATGCCCACGGGGACCAGGGCAGAAGAAATGCACGATCGCCACGGGGGACAAGCTCTTGACCCAGCCCCACGTGGGTAAAAGACGAGTTCACCTTCGGGAGTGCGAATCACAGCAAGAAGGAGCCGCCACGGGGGCATCAGATACACAAACAGCAGGCCGCCCGGCAAAGAATGACCCAGAGTGAGTCCGACAAGCGGGCATCAGCTACCACGGTTAACATGGTGAACGGGCCGATGGAATGAGAGGACAGGGGAATGACGGCAGGTGGGATTCCAGGGGAGGGGACCGACATTCGGAGGAGAAAGCAGTGGTCACGAGAACGACTCGAGTCCTCAGATTCAGGAATACTATGAGTGCTAAGCCGGAAAAAACCCAAATCTACATTTCTACATTTGAGGGTGAAACCATAGAATACACAAGACATAAAACTTAAGAGGAAAAGAGAGCCCCGAATCACCTCGAAAGCAGTTATGACGACAGCTGACTTGTCGGTGACGGTGGTAAAAGTCAAACAATAGTGGTAGCTCTGCTTTTTTTCGAAGTCTCAAGATAAAATAACTATTACCTTAGGACGTTAGTATCTGTTTTGGTGTAAAAAGTTACCCCAAGACTCAGCAGTTCAAAACAAAACACTTTGGTCCTCACAGCTTCTGCGGGTCAGAACCCAGGCGTGGCTCAGCCGGGCCCTCTGCCCCACTGTCTGTCACACGGCTGCAGTCACGGCGCTGGGTCTGCGTCCTCATCCGAAGGCTCGCCCGGGGGGTCTCGGTTCCCCTGACCGCGAGGCGGAGGCCCCGTGCTCCGGTGCCTCGTGGGCCTCTCCCAGGCGGCAAATGGCCTCATCAGAGGACACGAGTCAGAAAGGCTACAGGGAATCTTCTAGCAAGATGGGAGGCGCGGTCAGGGAAGTGGCGGGTGTAGGTCCCGCTCCCGGGCAGGCACCGGGGGCTCACACGAGGAGGGAGGGTCGGGCATCCGCCCGACCCCACACACCGTCACTCCCCAGTGGGGGCCGTAACAGAGCCACCTTCGAACACACGAGACTAAACGTCATCAGCATCACGTCCACATTGAAGTCTCTCCTTGAGGAAGCGCTTCAGGAGGAAATAAGGGGCTGAGGGAGAAGGTGCGAGCAAGAAGCAACGAAGAGGACTGCCCGTGTTAAATAGTAACAGTGCACAGGCGGTCGAGGAACAAAGCCAGTGGAGCCGCGGTAGCGGGCAGACGAGGCGGCAGGAAAGCAGAGTGGTGCGGGGCCTTGCACTACTCGGCGGAGGCCAGCGGTGCCGGGTACATCCCTCCCTTAAGTGTGTGCGTTTAAAAAAAATCTGTTGACGTTTTATTCATTTTTGAGAGACAGAGAGTGTGAGCGGGGGAGGGCAGAGGAGAGGGAGACACAGAATCGGAAGCAGGCTCCAGGCCCTGAGGTGTCAGCACAGAGCCCGATTGGGGGCTTGAACCCACGAGCTGCGAGATCATGATCTCCGAGCTGAAGTTGGAGGCTCAACCGACTGAGCCCCCCAGGTGCCCCCAGATATGTGTGTTCGAAGAGTGAAGTCAGCCACTAAAATAATACTGAGAGCTTCCAAGTCCGTGGTGGGGGGCAAGGAAAACACTGATCGGTCTCATAGGAGTCGGGAAGAGAGAAAAAAGGCAAGGATGAAGTATGGTAAAGAGAAAAACTAAAATGGGGAAAAGCTCAAACCGTAACCATCATCCCAATAAAGTTCCACGGATTTAAACTAGCCAGTTTTTAACGATCGCTTATCAAACTGGGTGAAGATACAAAACGCAGCTGTGTCCTGATTCCAAGGGCAGAGTCAAAGCAATAAGGAAGGAGACGTATCCGCAAGTGTGAACCACGAGAAAACCGTTACCACGTTGTCGGCGCAGCTGGAATCCACCCGAAGACCGCGGTCATGCGCGGAGAGCACGCCGGGAACGCTGCAGCGGGTCGCTGGGGAGGCCGAATGACTCTGAACTCGCAGGCAGCACACACACGCCTTGAGAATACGGAAGGCGGACATCGGCAGAGCGATCGGCTCTGCGGTCAGAAGGGACGGTGACGACAGACCAGGCCTAGAATTAACCCGCTCACAAACACTCGGGGGACACGGTCACGAGCAAGACGCGCCACCACAGGATCCCTTACCTTCAAGCGCACGTGGCATGTGTATCAGCAAGGGACGCGCTGCAGGGCCGCAGAACCAAATCTCAACAGAACACCCAAGGGGACGCCACGACAATAGTACAGAGAAACAATCACCAAACATTTGGAAACGTAAAACCGTAAAATAACATGTGACTGATGGTTCGGGGAACGAATCAGAGTGGGGCCTTAAGACAGGGAGAACCCGGCCACGAAGCCAGACCACGTGCAAGCCTTTTCAGGGCGCAGCTCCCCTCGACCTCGGAGGCAGTCCCTAACCGGAAAGCGTGGGCACGAGGAAGCAAAGGCGGAGAAGGGCTAGAGGGAGACCCGGGGAGCACGGCGAACGATAAAGCAGTGACCTGTGGGATTGAGAACCGGAAACAAGAGCCGACGTGAGGCGGATCGAACAGAGTCCCAGCTGGCTCCCTGCAATGACCGTGCGGCAGGAAGCGTCTAAGCCCGCCTGCGGGCGCCCGCTCGCCAGGACGGCCCTTCCAGAGCCAGCGCGGGGCTGGCCGGCCCTTCCAAAGAACAAGACACAGCAGAAGTGACGGGACGCCCCTGCCGAGAGTGGGCGACAAGAAGGTCACTGTGGCTTCTGTGTCCCCCCTGCTCTGGGGACACCGGCTGGCACGCGGTAAGCTGTCCCGTGCAGAAGCCCGCGTGGCTGAACCAGGGAGGGGGGGGCGGCTGGCCGTGTGAATGAGCTTGGAGGCGGACCCCGCCCCGGCCGGCCCGACGCCGCATCCCAGCCACCGCTGCACGGCCTCTAAGACCCAAGAAAGGGACACCGGATCAGGCTGCACAGAAAGTGCCAGCTAACACGTGTTCGCCGTTCGGGCCGCTGGGCTGTGATGTCCTGTGCTGCACAGCAGCAGGAAATCGTCACAAATAAACTAGGAGGGTCACGATGTGGCAAGACTGAAGGAGACACGGGGGAAGAATTCGCCACTGAACAGTATCGGTGACACAACCACAGATGGAACAGAGATTTTAAATTAAAAAAAGAGATTATAACCAATATTTGTCCATAAATTCAAAGCTTAAGTAAAATAAGCAATATTTTATTAAAAATTAAACTTATCGGGGCGCCTCGGTGGCTCCATCGGTGAAGTGTCGGACTTCGGCTCTGGTCATGACCTCGCGGTTCGTGAGTTCGAGCTCCGCATCGGGCTCTGTGCTGACAGCTTGGAGCCTGGAGCCCGCTTCGGATTCTGTGTCTTCCTCTCTCTCTGCCCCTCCCCTGCTTGTGCTCTCTCTCTCTCTCTCTCTCCCCCCCCCCTCTTTCAAAAATAAACATTAAAAAGAATTTTTAGAAATTAAACTTATCAAAATCACTCAAGAAAAAAATAGAATACCCAAACAGCTCGATAACCACGAAGAAAATGAATCAGTAGTTTACAGAAGTACCCTACCCCCAAAACAGATGCAGATGGTTTAAAGAAAAGTTCCACCAACTATTTAAAGAACAGGAAATCCAAATCTAATAAAAAGTGTTTTATATGAGTAAGAAGTAGGAAAGCTACCTAGGTAATCTTGAGAGATCAAACCCAGAGAATGCCAAAATGAAATTTAAAAAAATGTATAGCCTAGGGGCGCCTGGGTGGCTCAGTCGGTTAAGCGGCCGACTTCGGCTCAGGTCACGATCTCGCGGTCCGTGAGTTCGAGCGCCGCGTAGGGCTCTGTGCTGACAGCTCAGAGCCTGGAGCCTGTTTCAGATTCTGTGTCTCCCTCTCTCTGACCTTCCCCCATTCATGCTCTGTCTCTGTCTCAAAAATAAATAAACTTTAAAAAAACATTTAAAAAAATGTATAGCCTAATACATTTAGAAACAGAAATACAAAGTTATAAAATACGAGCAATGGAATCCATCAACATGCACAAAAATAGTAATTATGCCAAATTAGGTTTATTCCAGGAATCATCAGAAAACCCATTATTCGGGGCACCTGGGGGGCTCAGCCGGTTGAGCGTCTGATTTTAGCTCAGGTTATGATCGCACGGTTCGTGAGTTCAAGCCCCGTGGTGGGCTCACTGCTGTCCACACAGAGCCTGCTTGAGATCGTCCTCCTCTCTCTCTGCCCCTTTCTGCTCATGCGCTCTCTCTCTCTCTCTCTCTCTCTCTCTCTCTCTCAAGAATAATAAACATTTAAAAGAAGAAAAAAGGAAGACAAATGAACATTTAACACATTATCGGCGGAACTTGTCCACGGAATCATCACCACATATACAAGAAACATTACTTGATAAAATTTAGTGCACGCTATTTTTTTAAATTTTAAATTAGGGTTATACTTGTATTTGTTTACTAAGGCCACTGTAAACAAAGTACCACAGACTAGATGGCTCGAAGCAACAGAATGGGTCCTCGCTCGTTTGGAGGCTAGAAGTCTAAATGAAGGTATGCGCGGGGCTATGGTCTCCCCTCCTCTTCTTGCTGGAAATTCTCACTTTTCCTTGGCACGCTGTTTTTTCATTGAGGTAAAATGGACATAACATCAAATTTAACCATTTTAAAGCGTACAATTCGGTGGCTTCCGGCGATGGGCGGGGGGGGGGTGCCCATGGCTGGAGGGACGGCTGCCTGGACAGAGAGAGGCTCAGGCCTTTGTCGGAGGATGAGAACCAGCCACCCAAGGTGACCCAGCGGGACCCAGCAGCAAGGGCAGGGCACTGGATGCCTTCACCTCACCCGGTGCCTGTGGGGGTCCTCTGGGTCCAGCTCCCCCAGGGTCCCCCGGGGCCGCGGGCAACATGGGGGAGGGGAGCACGGGGACCTCTGGCGGCACCCCTCAGTCATTGTGCATCGAATCTTGACCCACGAAGGGTCGCTGGAGTCCAGGACAGACAGCCCAGCAAGAAATGGATGGAGGCCAGAGCCAAGCCCCCCGGGTCGCCGCTCCCCCGCCCCCCGCCCGTCCCCCACCCCTTCCTCCTCTTCCTCCTCCCCCCACTGCACCGTGGCAGGAGTTTCGGAGGTAAGAGCTCCCCAGCACGGTCTCTGGAAACACAATTTGGCGGGCACCTGCAGGGTGGGGGTCAAAGTGTGGCAGACCCTGGGGGGCAGACAGACTGTGACCGTGAACCGTGAACCACGACAACGATTTGCTGTCTCCCCCAGCAGGACAAATCGAAACAGCTCAGCGGAGATGTTTGGGGCAGTCTACACAAGGAAAACCACACACAGGACACCGGGCCACGGCAGCCCGAGGTGGGGAGGACCTCTTCCCAGAGCCTGGCGAGTCCCTGGTGCTCTGCCTTTCAAAGCGTGCCCCCCCCAGTCCCCGCCCCACCGCAAGCACCCAAGGGTCCCCTCACACCCCGCTGGAGGCAGAGTGCCCCCCGGGCCCGGATCGGAAGCCCAGGGCCGGGCCTCCTGCGTCTCACCTTCTCATAAGGACGCCAGCCACGCTGGGTCACGGCCCACCCTGTACCAGCGGGACCCTACCTTAACTGATTACAGCTGCGATGACCCTGTCTCCGATAAGGTCGCTGAGACCCCGGGAGTTATAATGTCCACAGACTGTGGGACAGACTCCAGTCCCGCACCCTCGGCTTGAGGTGAGACGTGCCAGGCGCTTCTAGCTTCCACAGCTCGCCTGTCTCCCCCCAGAGCTCCCGTCAGAACTGGCGGACAGGCCGCAGGCCCCCGGCCTGCGAACAGGGGTGTGGAGAGGTCTAGGGGGCACGCTGGTGGGCATCCCGACCTCCGGGCACCTCGCCACCGCAGGGGTCAAGAGAGGGCTCCGCCTCCGCCGCCGTTGGGCCCCTTCTGTGTGGGATCCCTCAGGATAGTGGTTAAACCAAAATCGTGACTGTTAAAGTTATAGATGGCTGTTGGAAAACCTTACTTTTAAAACCCTCCAAGTCACCCACGTGCCCTAAACTCGACCGCAAACTTCAGTGACTTCTCTGCTCAGCACGGTTTTGTGGGCCCGGATTCGGTTTCCTTCTGTCCGACTGCCCCTTTCTCGACCTTTCAGAGAGCATGTGGATAATCTGCCAGAATCCGTGCGTGCGGGGACCAGGTGTCCCCTGGATGGCCACGTGGCCGGCCACAGCGGTCCGGCCCCCAGCACGTGGGAACACCGCTCTCACGTCACGGCCAGCATCGGTCGGAAGCCTGTGGTCGGCGGGATCGGCGTTCATTTGCGGGCCGTGAAACTCCGGTCTCTAGCAGCTTCTTAGGCTGAACATGAAGCGACCATTCATTCATTAAAAATTACTTTTTGGGGGCGCCTGGGTGGCACAGTCGGTGAAGCGTCCGACTTCAGCCAGGTCACGATCTCGCGGTCCGTGAGTTCGAGCCCCGCGTCAGGCTCTGGGCTGATGGCTCGGAGCCTGGAGCCTGTTTCCGGTTCTGTGTCTCCCTCTCTCTCTGCCCCTCCCCCGTTCATGCTCTGTCTCTCTCTGTCCCAAAAATAAATAAAAACGTTGAAGAAAAAAAAAATTAAAAAAAAAAATAAAAATTACTTTTTGGCATCCATCATATGGACGGCTCCAGGCGCTGAGCACGTAGCTGTGAACAGGGCGGGCAAAGCCCTGCTCCCCGACCTGACCAGCCAGGGGCACAGACAAAGGAGCCAAACCAACTACCGAGCAGCGCCAGGCGGTGACCGCCACCCAGAGAGACACGAAGGGAAGGTGCTGGAAGGGACGCAGCGACAGGGGAAGGGCCCCGGATCACAGGAACATGGGGCCTGGCACCAGCAGAGGAAGAGGAAGGCCGGGGCTGTGGCACCGTGTGGGTGGGACCTGTTCCCACCCCCTTTCTTCAGGCAGAGGGTCCTTCCTTCACCTTGTCAACGCGGGGGGGGGGGGGGGGGGGCGGGGCACAGCCAGCAGATGACGTCAGCCGATGACACAGCCTCCCTCACCTAAGCCTGTGTCCAGATGGCATCCTCGGAGCGTTCTGTCCTCTGGGTGTCCCCATGCCACCGTGAGGTCCTTAGAAACAGGTCACCTCCCATTTCTGCTCCCGCCCCCAGCTCCAAGGTTTGCTCAGATAATTTCCCACCTTCTTCTCCGGATGATTATCGGGCATTTCTGGCAGCACATCCGCACCCATTCCTTGAGTGCCCCGCGCAGAACTCCCGGGAGGCTGTGGGGCAAGGGCCCCAGAGCCCGGTGCTGGGGGTCCCCACACCTGGCTCACCAGCTGGGTGCTCGAGGCCAGGGAGTGGCCCCCGTGAGAAAACGTGTTCTCGTCACCGTGCGAGGCCCTGAGGGGCGTCTGAACAGGGCAGTGACGCACCCGGAGTGTGCACGGCTGGGAGGGCTGCGGGGTCCCAAAGAGCAGCAGGCGTCCTCCGGGCCAGACACAGGAAGGCCTGTAATGCCAAGGAGGACCCCGCCTGCACCCTCACGTGGCTGGGCCCGGGGCGGGGGGGGGGGCCCTCTTCTGCCTTCTGGTCAGTCCCGGCTGTGCCCCAGGGCTCCCGCTCTGCACCTCCAGTCTTCCCAGTGACCCCGTGTCTCTCTCGGGGTCTACCCACACCAGCAGCATCTGGGAACCACCTACCAACCCCTGACGTCCGTCCCCCTTGCTGAGGAAAAGACCTCTGGGGCCGGGCTCAGACCCCTGAGGTACATCTCAGACTGTGCCCACAGTCCGTCCACTGAGCCACCCTGACCACCGCCCCCTCCCCCTGCGGCCTTCCGGACAACCTCACCGGTGGGCTCCAGCCGCACAGGACCCCCACCCCTTCCTCTCCGGGGGGAAGGCCTTCTCCAGCCAGCGGCCAGGGAGGGGGGCGGCCAGGGGGGCGCGTCCCGAGCCCCCGCTCGGGACACCGGACGGGCTGGGGCACCACCCGCAAGCTCTGTCACCCGCCACCTCCGAGAACGTCCCAAGCGGGAGAACGTCCTCCAGCCGCCGGCGAGGACAGAGGCGGAGAGAGTCCGGTGTTACTGGTGTACCCGCCTCGGGGCTGTGACAATGAGGAGGCCACGCGCCGGCAGGGGCCCGAGCGTTCTCCGTGCTCTTCAGGAGGGTCCCCTGCGGCTCTGCCAGCTGCATGTCCCGTCTCCCCTGCTTTGGTGGTGGCCGCGGCGCCCGCCTGAGATCACACGGCGGAAAGGGCCTCTGCTGGGCGCTGCCGGTGGCGGGAGCACGAACGCGGCCGCTCGCTTCGGGCAGCTCAGCGTCATGGGGAAGGGCGACCGGGCCCAGACGCGACGGCAACCGTGGGGGACAGTGAAGTCAGGGGGTCTCGGCTAGCGGGCGGGAGGGCACTCCGGAGGAAGCGACGCCCGGCAGCCGACACTCCGGGACGGAGGGGCACGGGCAGAGGCCCCGGGGCCTGAGGACACTGACCAGCTCTGGGAACTGGGGAGTCTGCGCAGTCGAAGCGAAGGGAGCCGGAGAAGGGGTCGGCGTGGGCAGGTGAGGGGCCCCACTCCTAGGTCGGCAGCTGTGGGGGGCGGGGGGTACAAGTGTCCGGGACCCCTTCCCAGGGCAGCTGTGCAGCCGGCGTGTACCCCCGATCAGGTGGGGATCGGTGAATCCGCTAGGAACAAAATGCCACCGTAGGGACTGGGAAAAAGGAAAATGAAATTCTCTCATGTAAACAAGCCCGGATTCTCCACAAGATTAGGGCTTCGTGTCCCCCTTTCTGCTCCCTGGCCTTCCAGAGGTTTCCATCCTGGAGGTGCCGCGGGGGGGATCCGGCCATCACATGTGGCCTCCACATCGGCCAAGGCGCTGCTGCATCACCTCCCGACCCCTTCAGAAATCCCACGAGGCCCTTCTTCCCAGCCCGGAGTCACAGGAACACAGCGGCCGCGGAAGCCAAAAACCGGTCCCCGTGGGACAGGTGCGTGGCTCCACGGGAGGGGAGGCACGGGACATACTCGGGTGAGATATTTAGGTTGTTCCGAAACGGACCCGCGAGGGTGACTTCGGCTTCCTGTGACGGAATCTCTGCCCGAAGTGGCTTCAGTGCAGGTGCCTCGCCCACAGGGGTCGGAGGTCACAAGGCTGCAGGGGTGCGGAGCGCATCCGGTCACAGGGCAGGCCTTTGCAGCAGCTCCTCTGGGAAGGCATCACGAAATCACCCAGCCGGGGCAAGAGCTTGGACCGCCTCCTACCGGCCGCCTTCCCTGGGTGGAGAAGACTTCCGCGGACACCACCTGCCCCCACCAGCAGGTGTCCTTCAGGTCCCCTTGGCCAGAACTGGGAGGACCTCAGCCCAGCCCCTTCTCACGCACTCCCGAGCTGCCCCGCCTGGGCGTTAAGTTCAAAAATAAAACTGCCAGTTATTTCCCCAGCAAGACTGGCTTTACTCGGGAACAGCAGAGGCCAACACAGGCCAAGCAACTCTAGGAGCGAAAACCCTACACGGGCCACGACCATACGGTTCAGGAGGCTCATTTATAAGGAAGGGAGGGTGGAGTGGGCGGGAGGGCTGTTGTAAACAGAAAGTTCATTGGAGCAAACTCTGAGCTGGAAGTGTGGTGCCTTCTCATTGGCTGGGCTGTGGCAGTCTCTCATTGGCTGAGCTGTGATGATCTCTCACTGGCTGGGCTGTGGCTGTCTCTCATTGGCTGGGCTGTGGCAGTCTCTCATTGGCTGGATTGTTGCTGGGGGAGGAGGAAACCTTCCATCCTCCTGCTGAGCTTGTAAAGTGGTGGCTACAGTGGAATCCACCCGCAAGGTGCGTCCCTTCCTGTTGGGTCTGCAATTGACCGGGAGCGGTAGGGCTGAGAGCTCCCCCTGCTGGCCACCCGACTCCATTCTAAATGAGGTTTCCTCTCACTAATTTTCACGTGGGCAAGTCCCTGCTACACCCCGTACCCGGGGGTGGTGCTGCCCGGAGAAAAGGCCAGCGTGGGCGCTGGTCCAGCTGGTAGGGGACCCAGGATGGCGTCCAGGTGATGAGGGAAGGAGGGCCTGGGTGAAAGCTGCCTGGCAATTGGGCCTCCCAGACAAGGCCCAGTGAGAGACCCCTGGTGATTGTGGAGGGTGCTGTGGCGACATCAGGAGGAGGCGTTGTGAAACCCTGGCTGTTAGAAAAGCCAGTCACCTGCAAAGCCGCACTGAATAGAGAGATGGCACGTTTCCTGCAGCTTCTCTTAGCTCCTCCTTGCTTCTCCGTTCCTGTCCCTGCTGATGGCGAGGCCCCGCCCACTCGTCCTGCCCCCGGCTTCTCGGGGACTCTGTGCTCCACCTCAAGGCTGGTGCCCACCTTCATGCCGCCTTGCAGTCCCACATACCTACACCTGGCACCTCCTGGACCCAAGCCCAACAAGGGGCTGGCCAGATTGCTCAGTTACATGTTGTCATTCAGCAGTTGGGAGTAGGGCACTGAAAATCAGAGTACAAGGGACCCTCACCCATCCAGGGAGAGCCCTTCTTGACTTCCAAGGCCACAACCTGGCTCAGCACAGGGTGAACGAGTCCCCTAGGGGACTCGACACCTACCACCCAGATCAGCACAGGGTGAAGAGTCCCACTGACGTCCAGCTAATCAGGAATCCTCCGGCTGGGAGCCCTCTGACCCAGCCCAGCCCAAGAAGAACAAGTCTCCAGGACCCCCAGCTGGCCAGGAGCCTCCAACACAGCTCAGTTCAGGGAAAATGAGTCTCAAGGACTCCCAGACCAGGCATCCTGCAACCCAGCTCAGCACAGGGTGAACGAGTCCCTGGAAACGCAGCCCAGGGGGTGGACCCAGCCCAGCACAGGTAGAATGCATCCACAGGACACCTGGCCAGCCTGAGCCCTCTGACCCAGCTCAGTACAGGTTGAACGAGTGCCCAGGAAACATGGCTGACAGGGAACCCTCCGACCCAACTCAGCACAGGGCGAATGCATGCACAGGACACGTGGCTGTCTGAGAGCCCTCTGAGGCAGCTCAACATGGAGTGAATGTGTCTGCCAGACCCTCTACTGATCAGGAATTTGACCCAGCATAGCGCAGGGCCAAAGATTCTGCTGGACACCTGGCCAACCAGGAGCCCTTCAACACAGCTTAGTGCAGGGCATAGGAGTCCCGTGAACATCTGTGTTCCCGTGGAGGAGCCAGGTCAGGCGCTGTCTATGAAGGCAGAGGTTCCTTCCTCTGTTGGAGGCTGGCTCCCATGTGTCACTCAGTCATGGCCAAGGCCTGGCTGTTGGAGCCCTTTCAAGCGCAGTCCTGTTGGGTTGCTGTGTGGACTTGCTGGTGAGCACATGGCCAGTAGTCCTCGGCCTGGGACCGACTTCAACCTGGTGTCCCGGTGCCATGCCATTTCGGGAGCCTTTATCTTTTGGGGAGTTGTCTTCAGAGGAAGCAAAGGGTACCAGCCATAAACTAAGAGACAGAGCAGAAGTTGGAAGAGCCATCCACGGGAATGAAACTCGTTGATACATCTCTGACCAATTTTGACAGAAAGCTTGAATTTATGAAAACAGCTTTTTAAAAAATTTTTTTAATGTTCGTTTATTTTGAAAGACAGAGACAGAGACAGAGAGTGGGCCAGGGAGCCAGGGCAGAGAGAGAGGGAGACGCAGGATCCGAAGCAGGCTCCAGGCTCCGAGCTGTCAGCATGGAGCCAGATGTGGGGCTTGAACTCACGAACCGTGAGATCATGACCTGAGCCAAAGTCGGACGCTTCACCGACTGAGCCACCCAGGCGCCCCAGAAAGCGGCTTTTAATACAAGCAGGGAAAGGAATTGATGTCTCTTTCAGAAGGAGTCTAAGCTAGAGGTTTCACTTCTCATGTGTGAAGAAGAAAATCAAGTTGAGAAATCTGCTTTGTCACTTGGTGTCACAAGGGGGACACAGTTTAAAGGCCTTGCCAGAGACCCAGGCCTCCCCGGACACAGCACGAGATGAGGAAAGGGACTGGGAGCGAGCTGTGGAGACCCAGGCCCTGAGCTTGGGGGAGGAGTCCTGGCTAAGCTCCTCCTGGAGGAGAGGATGAGGTCTTAGAAGAACGGGCCCGGCAGCGAGGGCAGAGGCAGGCCCCGTGCCGGGAGCTGGACAGCTTCCTTGGCAACACACGGGCCTTTCCTGGAAGTCTGCCTTCCAGGGAAAGTTCTCAGAGGGGTGAGACCTGCACACCCCCAACCAGGAGGGCGTAGAGGGGGAGCCGGGGCTGGGTGAGGGCCACCTCTGGGATGTATATGACTTTTAAATAAAGAATTTCACATAATCATTTCAAAATAATTTAAGATAAACGGTCCCGGGGTAGCCCAGGACTGTGGTCACCACCACGCCTCATGCGTCCCCACCTCCTCCAGATGGGGGACAGGGGCCTCCGTGGCTCTGAGAAAGTGTGGGGAGCTGACACTGAGCACGACCTGTCTGTCCCGTCAGCCCTTTCACACCCATTGACTCCTGTAGAACACAGGCCACTGCTGAGGTCAGCACCATCCTGATAGGAAAGGAAAGGAAAGGAAAGCAGGTGTTTCTGCACGAACCATTTCTTGCCCGAGACCTCCCAGCTGGATCGTGGTAAAACTTGGGTTTGGACCCAGACGTTACAGTTCCAAACTCTGGCCACAAGAGTAGGAGCATCTCAGCTGCAGGCCTGGGGCCCTCCCTGCCTCTGGGCCAGGGGTTGTGGGCTCAGGGCAGCAGGCAGACATGGGAGTGAGGGGCTGGAGGGTGGCTCTGCCCTGACAAGGAAGCACTGTGGGATTGGAGGAGACACGTGGGATTTATGCCAGCTGCTCTAGGTGCAGGGGTGGGTGGGCGGAGTAAGGCAGAACAGGGGACAGGTGGGAATGGGTGCATCTCAGAGACTGTAGGGTGCCTGTAGGGTGTCCTCTTAGCTCCAGGGATGTGCGGTGGGAGCTGAGAGGACGTGCGGGTCCCTGAGAGCCGGGGCCGCCTGTGGCTGCAGCCGAGGAGGAGGAGGACAGCCCAGCGCTGGGGCCCCTAGGCAGAGCTGGAGGCAGCACGCTCGGGGGACCTGGGCACGAACTGGTGGGAGCCGTGAGGAAGCTGGCTTTTTGGGGTGAGGCGAACTCGAGACGGACGTGGGACGAGGGAGGCTTGCCTCCAGGATGGATGGTGTCTGAGCTGATTCGAGGGCGGCTGGTCTCGGGAGCCGGTGGGGAGGCTGGTGGAGTCCAGATCACTCCAGCCTGAGAGGACAGTGGAAAGTTTGTGTGATCCCAGGGCTGGGGGTCTCCTCTGCTCAGCTGATCTGACCCTGCTCACCGTACCCCGGGTCCTGGGGCGGGGGCCGGCACCTCACCTTGGGGGTGTGATCCAGAGCTGTTCACCCCGTGAGTCCCCAGTTCCTTCATCTGTAAAACGCAAACAACTCTGGATGGGGTGGGCGGGAGGCAGGAGATGGCAGAGGTGGGAGGGGATTGGCAGGGGCAGGACACAGATGGAGACCCGAGGAAGGAGACACGGAGGGAGGGTCCCGGCCCTTCCTTGCTGAAGCCGGAGCAACAGCTCTGGGAGGAGAGCACCCCGGGTGCTGCCTTTGTCTCACACGGCTGGTGTCTCACTCCACCAGCCTCCCCACCGGCTCCCGGGGGCCTCCTCTGCCTTCTTGGTTATGGCTCGCGGGTCACGGGCCACAGCACCAGACCTCTCCTGCTTCCTCCACTGTTGCTTGGCACCAGCAGGTCAGAGTCCTTGGACCCGTGGGGAAGCTTTGAGCTCCAGGGAGCAGCGATGGGACCTCTCGCTTCAGGGAACTCTTCTGGGCTGTGTTGACGGGCATGCAAGTAGTGTGTATATTGTGATGTATTTATAGAGTCACAGGAAGCTGCAGCAAGTACAGGGAGTTCCCTTCAGAAAGGCATCCTTCATTCATTTTGCCACAGCGTCACATCTCACATTACTGCAGAACGTCATTAATGCAAGGAAACCAACACTGGCTCATTGGGCGCGGCCAGCTGTTTATCGAGTACACTCAGGTAGCCAACGACACGATCCAGCTGTGGACTGTTCCATCAGCACAGAGATCTCCCTCAGGCCACCCACTCCTGCCCCTGTGATCCCTGCCAGTGGCAGTCGCCAATGCGTTCTCCACCTCGGAAGCTTTGCCCTTTGGAGAGTGTCCCCTGAGCGGGGTCCTGTAGCTGGGACCTTGAGGTTGGCTGTCCTTTTCACTCAACACTTGCCCCTGAAATCTATCCAAGTTGTATGTGTTGTATGCTTCAGCAACGTGCAGTGGCTTCTTTATCACTGAGGAGGGTGCCCTTGTGTGGATGGGCCACAGTTTGTTCATCCGGTCACCTTTCAAGTTTCCGGTCTTTGCCATTACCAATAGGCCCACAGTGAACATCTGCACACAGTGTTTTGTGTGATATCATTTTCATTCTCTGGGCTAAAGGTTCATGAGTGTGATTGCTGGGCCGTAGGGTTCGCGTTTAGCTTTTGAAGAGCCTATCAAACTGTCTGACCAGGGGGGCTGTGCCGTGTACTTTCCCACCAGCAGTATACGAGAGAGCTGCATTTTCCCCAACATTTGGCATTTTCCCTTATTTTACCCAGCTGACAGGTGGGTGGTGATATCTCATTCAGGTTTTCGTCTGCATTTTCCTAATGGCTTGTGATGTTGAACACTTTCGTGTGTGTGCTTAATTGCCATCTGTATATTGTCTTTGGTGAAAAGTCTGTCTTTTGAAGATTTTCTATTTGGCCAGTTTGCAGTTTTCCTGTTGACTTTTGAGAGTTCTTTATATATTCTATTTAAAATTTTTTTTTCAACGTTTATATATTTTTGGGACAGAGAGAGACAGAGCATGACCGGGGAGGGGCAGAGAGAGAGGGAGACACAGAATCGGAAACAGGCTCCAGGCTCTGAGCCATCAGCCCAGAGCCCGACTCGGGGCTCGAACTCCCGGACCGCGAGATCGTGACCTGGCTGAAGTCGGACGCTTAACCGACTGCACCACCCAGGCGCCCCAAGAGTTCTTTATATATTCTTGATACAAGTCCTCTTTTCAGATATGTGGTTTGCAAACAATGTTTTCCTAGTCTGTAGCTTGTCTTTTCATCCTCCTAACAGGATCTTTACCAGAGCGACACTTTTTAACTTTGGTAAATTCCAGTTTATCAAGTGTTTTCTGTTGTAGGTTGGGCTTTTAGTACCATGTTTAGAAGCCACCAGTCTCCAGGTCCTGAAGATTTTCTCCTGCACTTCCCTTTGAAAGCATTACAGTTTCACATTTTACTTTGAATCTGTACTGTGATCAGTTTGAGTTCACGTTTGTATAAGGAATGAAGTTTAGGTCAAGGCATTTTTGTTTATTTGCTTTGATGTTGTTTCTTTGCCAATGGATGTCCAATGGCTCTGGCGCCATTTGTTGAAAAGCTTATCCTTCTCATGAAGTGCATTATTCACCTTTGTCAAAATTCAGTGAGTCACACTGGCAGAGGCCTGCTTCTGGGTCCTCCCTTCTCTTCCGCTCATCTGTATCTTTTCCTCCACCACCAGCACATGGTCTCGAGATGCAGCATACTGATTCCTCCCATTTTGTTCCCTTTCAAAACTGTTTTAGCTCTCCTAGTTCCTTTGCATTTCGGTATAGACTTTAGAATAATCTTGTCTATATCTATAAAATAAATACTGCTGGAGTTTCTTTAGGAAATGTGTGAAGCCAGTATATCGATCTGGGGAGACCTGACATCTTTACGGTGTTGTGTCTTCCAACCCACGAGCATGGTGTCTCTCCTTCACTTAGATGTTTGATTTCTTTCATCGGTGCTGTGTAAATTTCAGCAGGTAAGTCTTGTACATGTTTTTTAGATTTGTACCTAAGTGTTTTAATGATTATAAATTTTTAAAGATTGTGATTTTGGTTTCCATGTGTTCATTGCTAGTAGATAGAAATAAGGTTGATGTTTGTATGTTTATCTTGTTTCCTGAAACCTTGCTGAACTCATGTACTCTAAAGAGGATTTTTTCCCCCAGTCTGTATGACTCCCTGACCCCCTTCCTTGCCTTACTGCACTGGCTGGAACTTCAAGCACTATGTTGAATAAGAGTGGTGAGTTCAGAAGACTTCTGTGCCTTGTTCCTGATCTTAGAGAAAAAGTATCAGTCTCTCATCATTCTGTATAACGGTACCTGGGGGTTTATAGAGGGTTTTCATCAAGGTCGGGAATTCCCCTCTATTCTGATGTGTTCTAAGTTTTTATCCTAAATGACTGCTGAATTTAGAATTGCAAGAAATGCTTTTTCTGCATCAACTGATGTGCATTTGTGATTTTTCCTTTTTAGCCTGTTGATAGAGTGGATTAATATTGATTGATTTTCAAGTATGAAAACTTTCTCACATCTGGAATAAGCCCCATGTGGTCATGGTACCTGATTGTTTTTATACAGTGTTGAGTTCTATTTGATAACGTTCTGGTGGGGATTTTGGCATCTCTATTAACAAAGGATATTCATCTGAGGTCTCCTTTTCTATACTATCTGACAAGTTGAGTTTCAGGGTGATACCAGCTTCATCAAACAAATTAGGAATTTCTCCCTTGTTTTCCTTCCATTTCCTGGAAAATATTATGTAAAACTAATGGTAATTCTTCCTCAAATGTTTAGAAGAATTCTCCAGTGAAACAACCTAAGCCTGGAGATATCTTTTTGTTTGTTTGAGCTTAAAAATTATTTATTGAATTTCTTTGTTATAGGGGTATTCACAATACCTATTTCAAATGGAGAACATGTAGTAGTTTGTGCTTTTTTGAGAACTTGGTCCATGTCACCTAAGGTGTAAAATTTGTGTAGGCGGAATATTTCCTCCTCATTCTTTTGATGTTTGCAGAGTCTGAGCCGATACCCCTGGTTCAACCCTGATATCGATCATTTGTTTCTTCTCTTTTTCTGTATCAATTTTGCTAGAGGTTTGTCCACTTTATTGCCTGCTGTTTCATTGATTCTCTCTGTTTCTTTTTTCAATTTTATTGATTTCTGCTTATTTTTATTGTTTCCTTCTGCTGGTCTTGGGTTTATTTTGCTCTTCTTTTTCCTATTACTTTAGGTGCAACTTTAGAGGATTGATTTAAGACTTTTCCTCTTTTTGAAAGTAAGCATTTAATGCTGTAACTATCCCTCATAACACCGCTTTAACTGTGTCCCACAAATTTTAAAAACATATTTTATTATAATTTAATTCATCAATTTTAATTTCCCTGGAGACTTGCTTTATTTTAATGTTTATTCAGTTTTGAGAGAGAGACAGACAGAGTGTGAGCAGGGGAGGGACAGAGAGAGAGAGGGAGACACAGAATCGGAAGCAGGCTCCAGGTGTTGAGCTGTTAGTACAGAGCCCGATGCGGGGCTTGAATTCATGAACTGTGAGATCGTGGCCTGAGCCTAAGTTGGATGTTTAATCGACTGAGCCACCCAGGAGCCCCTGGGGACTTGCTTTTTGACCCATGTATCATACATAAGTGTGTTGTTCAGTTCCCAAGTTCTTGGAGATCATTTTGTAATCTTTCTATTATTTCTTAGCATGATTCCATTGTAGATGGAGAACATACTCTGTATGATTTCAATTATTTTAAATTTGTTGAGATTTGTTTTATGACCCAAGATATGTCCCATATTGTTACATGTTCTGTGGGCACTTGAAAACAGTATGAACTTTGCTGTTGTTGAGTGCAGTGTTCTATAAATACCTATGTCAATAAGCTAAACTTGTACTTTCCACTAATCTACTTTCTGTCTCTATGGATCTGCCGATGTGGACAGATGTTTCACACCAATGGAACCATACAGTATGTGACCTTTTGCGTCTGGCCCCTTCCACTCGGCATGTTTCCAAGGTGCATCATGCTGTGTGTGTATAGCAGGTGTCAGTACTTGGTTCCTTTGCGCGGCTGAATAATTTTCCGTTGTAGGGATGGGCCACATTTTGTTTACCCATCAGCTGATACTTGGATTGTTTCCACCTTCTGGCTACCGTGGAATTGCTGGATCATGTAATTCTATGTTTGAATCTTTGAGGAACCTCCACAGTTTTCCACAAAACAGCGCACCATTTTACATATCCGCCAGCAAAGTAGGAGAGTCCTGCTTTCCACTCTGTCACTAACACTTGTTGTTTTCTGGCTTGGGATTATTTTGTTATTTGCCCTTTGGGGATTATGGATGTCCTAGTGGGTGTGAAGTGACATTCTATTATGGCTTTGATTTGCATTTCCCCAGTGACTAAGGTATGGGAGGTAGAATGTATCCATCACCCTCTTAGGGTTTGTGACTAGGACTGACCTGAGCCAGAGTAGCAGAAGAAAAGCATATATGTTTGATTTAATTAAAATTTACATGTCCATGGGAGTCCTCACAGGAAAATAAAGATCCAAAGAAGTGATGAGGCCTAGGTGTTTATAAAGCAGGTAAACAAAGAGAAGCGACTGTGGGAACGTAGCTAAAAGGTATGCGGAGGGTGAAGGCAGAGGAAAGCTTTTAACAAGGTCTATCCACACAGAATCCCCTCACCTTGACTCCTCGTCTCTGGTGACAAGAACGCTTCTTTCCGTTTGGTGCGGGGGGGGGGGGGGTGGGGGGTGGGGGTGGGGGGGGCTGCCTTCCACCTGGAGTCCCTGCTCCTGCTTTCAGGAGGAAATGTTTGGGGGAAGGTCAGAGCCTTGTTGGGGGGTCAGAGTCTTGTTTGGGGGAGGTTAGAGCCTTGTTAGGGGGTCAGAGCCTTGTTTGGGGGAGGTTAGAGCCTTATTGGGGGGTGTGAGAGCCTTGTTTGAGGGGGTCAGAGCCTTGTTTGGGGGAGGTCAGAGCCTTGTTGGGGGGTCACAGCCTTATTGGGGGGTCACAGCCTTGTTTAGGGGGTCACAGCCTTGTTGGGGGGTCATAGCCTTGTTGGGTGGGTCAGAGCCTTGTTTTGGGGAGGTCACAGCCTTGTTTGGGGGGTCAGAGCCTTATTGGGGGGGGTCACAGCCTTTCTTGCACCTGCTGTTTTTCAAGTGCCTTTGGTGCAAATGACCAATATGCGGAAGTGACATCTTTTGGAGCAGCTGTCCTGAGCAGCTTCACTGATGACGTTGAGCATCTTGCCATGTACTTACCAGCCACCTGTGAATCTTTGGAGAAACATCTGTCCAAGTGCTTTGTCCACTTCTTAATGAGGTTGTCTGTCCTTTTGTCACTGAGTTGTAGGAGTTCCTTATCTATCTGTGTCAGATGTATGATCTGCAAACATTTCCTCCCCTCTGTAGCTTGCCTTCTCTTGATAATGTCCTTTGATGCACAAAAGTTTTTAATTTTAGTGAAGTACAATCTTTCTATTTTTTTTTCACTTTGTTACTAGTGCTTTTGGTGTCACAGCTAAGAATCCAACACCGAACTGAGGCCTAGATTTCTTGAGTGCAGTCTTGCCCTGGCATCTCTGTCCTCAGCTGTCACTGGCGCTGCTGCACCTTCCATCTCCACGCGCTCTGCCCGCCTGGTGGCCTCCATAATGACGTCCAGGACCTGTCCATTCTTTCCCGGTTGGCTCTGCTTAACAGGGCCACCCCTGTGCTTCTCCAATTCCTTAGCCAGCTCTAAAATTTAGGAGTGGGCCCACTCACTGTGCCGTCCACCCTCAGGTGAGCGGTCAGGGTCAGCCCTCATGGGCCCCAGGAGCAGCCTCCAGACTGGTTAAGTGGGGCTCTACAGCCACAGGCGTCTGGAGCAGGTTCTAGAAAAGGAGAGGGCATGTGGATGGGCATGGCCCCTTGGCCTTGGAGACTCCTTTTTCACGGAGACAAGCGTAACCCCGGACGGACACCGAGGGAAGTACTGGGTCTGGTGTCCACAGACACGTGCACATTGCAAGGCAGTGCCACGCGGCTTTGATCCCCCGTGAGGAAGAGGGCTCCACGCACGAACACGCCAACCGTAAATGTGGGAGTGTCCACAGCTCCACCGGGGAGAGGGTCCTCGCAGGCTGTCTCGTCAACCTGCTCGAAAGGGGCTATGTAACTACTACTCCGCCTGTGAACTGAAGTGAGCGAAAGAAACCCGTCAAGGTGCATTAGCGGTTTAGCATGGAAATAAAATCAGAATTCAAAGAGCGACCATGTGAAACGTGGAAAATCTAGAAGGAGTCATTACCCTTAGAAAGCAAAAGGGGCTCTCGGCTAGCGACAGTGACACAGCCACTTTTATTGTAGTAAAAAGCCAGTAAATCCCAATGAGCTGAAGGAACCGGAGTATCATCCCCACTAAATGTGTCGGACGGGATCACAGCACGCAGCAGGCGCGATCACAGGTTTGGCCACGTTACCCATCTCTCCTTGGGCATTGACACTGACCTTCAGAGAGGACTTCCGCCTCCGCATAAGGTGTAGACGGTTGCAGCGACCGTTGCTCCAACCCTGCCACTGAGATTTCGCCAGATTTGGCACAACGGTGTCACATCAATGTCCTTTGTTTGTTTGTTCTGAACTTCGCCAAAGAGCTAAGGATGTGACGATAAAGTAGATTCCGGAGAGGAACGTGGCTGTTGTGGGAGAGAAGAGACCCGCGGCTGCTTCTCACTTCCGCAGGGTGGCGGTGAGACCGCCGCGGTCAGGAGCAGGACGGCGCCGGCAGAACTTGGAGCTCACAGGTGAGGACGGCACGTGGCTGGTGCGGGCATTAGCGCGCGGGGAGCCCGCTCACCCAGGTGGGGCCTGCACCCCTCGGGCTCCCCCTCAGGGCCTGCGGAGCCGAGGCCGGAGAGCACCCTCCCGGACAAGGGCTGTGCCGAGCGCTTGCAAAGTTGGGGGCAGCACAAAGGGCGCAGAGGGACATCCTGATGGGAAGAGCTGGGGGCGGGACAGGTGTGCCGCCTGGCAGGGAGAGAGATCCCACGGCCCAGAAAGCTGGCGTCCAGCTGGAAAGCCCAGAGACCCGCACGGTCTCACCGGAGCTCAGACCCCAGGGCCTGCCGCCAGAGCCTGTCCCTTTGACTGCTCTCATTAAAAAGCGAAGTACAGCCGACGCCCACGTGGCATTAGGTGCAGGTGCATGACGGTGACCCACCACCCGCCTCGGTCCCGCCGTGCTCACAGGCGTGGCCACCAGCCGTCACCACACCACGCCATCACAGCACCGCCGACCGTATCCTCTACGCGGCACCCTTCATCCCCTCCGCCGGTTCCTTCCATACCCAGGAGCCTCCACCTCCCACCCTCCCCCGTTTTGCCTGCCTCCCCTCCCCCCTCAATTTTTTATTATAATACGATACAAATCCCATGAAACTTACCGTCTTAACCATTGTTAACTACATGGTTCAGTAGCAGTTAATACATTCCTAGTGTTCCCTCCTCCACGTCCAGAGCTCTTTTCCACCTGTAAAACGGACACTCTGTCCCCGTCGAACGCTGACTCCAACCCCCTCTCCCAGCCCCTGGTACTCGGCATTCTGCTTTCTGTCCCTACGATCTGACTTCCCCAGCGGCCTCATACCAGTGGAGTCGTACGTGGTTCGTCTTTTTGCGACTGGCTCATTCCATGGAGCATTGCGTCCTCCAGGCTCATCCGTGTTGCAGCAGGTGTCAGGACGTTTCTCATTTTGAGGCTGAATGCCATGCCGTTTCTCGTAACACGTTCCCCTGTCCAGGCGCGCTTGGGTTGCTTCTGCCTCTTAGCTGTCGTGAATGACGCCGCAGTGAACAGCGGGCGCAGACGTCTCCTCCAGACCCTGCTCGGAATTCTTTCAGGCAAATGCCTGTAGTGGAACTGCTGGAACATGCGACAAACATCTTTCTTTAATTCTCCGAGTAACCCCAACACCGTTTTCCACACGGCCGCACCATTTATAGCCCCGCCAACCGTGTGCAGGGTTCCAGCCCCCCACCCATCCACAATGGCTATTTCCGGGTAGCAGCCACTCCACCAGGTGTGAGGTGGGACCTCATTGTGGTTTTCCTCATTGCGTTTCCCTGACGTTTGTCGCTGTTAAGCATCTTTTCGTGGCCTGTTGGCCATTTGCATAACTTCTGCGAGGAAGGTCTGTTCAAGTTCTTTACCCATTTTTGAGTCAACTTCCTTGTTGTTGGGTTTTAGGGGTTCTCTACATATTCCGCATCTTCACCCCTTATGAGAAATGTGATCTGCAAATATTTTCTCCCATTCTGTGGGGTGCCTTTTTACTCTGTTGACAGTGTCTTTTGATGCACATAAAGCTTTTCGTGAAATGTAATTTGTTTTGTTTTGTTTTGTTTTTGCCTGTGCCTTTGCTATTCTACCCAAGAAATCATTGTCGGGGCGCCTGGGTGGCTCGGTCGGTTAAGCCAACTTCGGCTCAGGTCACGATCTCGCGGTCCGTGAGTTCGAGCCCCACATCGGGCTCGGTGCTGACCGCTCAGAGCCAGGAGCCCACTTCGGATTCTGTGTCTCGCTCGCTCTCTATCCCTCTCCTGCTCATGCTCTGTCTCTCTCAGAAATAAACATTAAAAAAAATTTTTTTTAAATAACAATCATTGCCAAATGTTGGGAAGCCTTAGTCCTATGTTTTCCGCTAAGAGTTTTGTGTTATTAGGTCTTACATTTAGGTCTCTGATCCGTATTGAGTTAATCTTTTCGTATGAGGTAAGGCTCCAATGTCATTCTTCTGCTTGTGAATGTGCAGTTTCCCCGGAACCTTAGAATGAGTTAGGAAATGTTCCCTCATTTTCAATGTTTTGAGAGTTTGAAAATAGTTGGTATCAGTTCTTTCTTCATTTGATTTTTTAAAATATTTTATTGTGTTTCTTTACGACTTTATTTATTATTTACAGCACATAAGCAGGGGAGAGGCAGAGAGAGACGGAGAGAGAATTCCAAGCAGGCTCCGTGCTGTCAGCTTGGAGCCTGACATGGCCTTGATCCCATGAACCATGAGATTGTGACCTGAGCTGAAATCAACAGTTGGAAGCTTAACTGACTGAACCACCCAGGTGCTCCTTATGATTTTATTTTCAAAGAATCTCGACACCCAATGTGGGACTAAAATTCACAACCCCAAGATCAAGAGTCCCGTGTTCTACTGAGTGAGCCACCCAGGCACCCCAGTGTTAGCTCTTTAGATGTTTGGTAGAATTCACCAGTGAAGCCATCAGTTCTAGGGCTTTTGTCAAGAGACTTTTTACTATTCATTCAACTTACTTACTAATTATGTCAATCAGATTTTCTGTCTCTTCATGATTTATTCTTGGTGGGTTTTGTATTTCTAAGAATCTGTCCATTTCATTTAGGTTATCCAGTTTCTTAGTGTACAATTATTCATAGTACTGTCTTATAATCCTTTTTATTTCTGCCACATGTGTTTGAATGTTTCCACTTTCATTTCTGATATTAGTAACTTGTCTTTTTTGATTAGTCCATCCAGCTGCAGTTTGTCAGTTAGGTTGGTCTTTCCAAAGAACCAAATTTTGTCTTATTGATTTTCTCTATTGTTTTTCTATCCTCTATTTCGTTTTTCTCTGCTTCTCATCCTTACTATTTCCTTTCTTCTGCTAGCTTCGTGCTTAGTCTGTTCTTTCTCGAATTCCTTAAGTTGTGAAGTTAGGTCATTGACTTGAGATCACTCATTTTTTTAATGTGCTTAGAATTATGAATTTTCCCTAAGCACCACTGTCAATGAATTCATTAGTTTGGGTAAGTTGTGTTTTCTTTTCCATTCATCTTTGATTATTTTCTAATTTTCTTCATAATTTATTCTTTGATTCACTGGTTGTTTAAAAATGTGCTGTTTGGACAACAAATTGAGCCTCTAGTGTTTAAAGTAGGTCCAAAGTTGTTGACCATATTTATAGTCTCTACAAACTTATAGCTTATAAACGTAAAATGAAGAATTCATCCATAAGCATTCCTTTTATTCCAGAAATACCTGCGAGAACCAGAATAGCTTCAAGACTTAAACCAGTTGAGTTTTGAGACGAGAGAACATGGAAGAAATCATAAATCCCCTGCAAGTTGCGCAGATGGTGATGGGCATATCTGGTCCTCATCAGTAAATGTAAACATTTTAAGTCGGTACAGTAAAAGGAGATATTAAATATCAAAACTAATCATAAATATGTGAAATGTTTTTAGCTTTCTTTGTACAATTTCTAAAATCTGAGTTTGTATTTAAGTTATATATATATAATACATATGTATATGTAAAGATATATAAAAAATAAAAGTGGATTGTTTAATTTCCATAATTTTGTGAAGTTTCTAGTTTTCCTTCCATTACTGATTTCAATCTTCATCTGTTGTGGTCGGAAAGATACCTGGTATTATATCTATCTTCTAAAATCCACTAAGACTTGGGGCACCTGGGTGGATCCGTCAGTTAAGCATTCGACTTTGGCTCAGGTCGTGATCTCATGGTTTGTGGGTTTAAGCCCCTTGTCGGGCTCTGTGCTGACGGCTCTGAGCCTGGAGCCTGCTTTGGATTCTGTGTCTCCCTCTCTGCCCCTCCCCAGCTCACACTCTCTTTTTCTCTCTCAAAAATAAATATTTAAAAATTAAAAAAAAAAAAAAAGAACTTGGGAGCCTTGAATAGCAGTTCAGAGTTTTCTGATACACCTCCATTACCCTGCTTTTTGCCAGCTATTATGACCAGTGCATTTTGGAGGCCACGCGTCACAACTGAGACTTAAAGATCCTTTTATGGAGAGTTCTCTAGTTGAGTAGAAATCCTTCTATAAAAGTTGGCTGGGATTTGAAGCTATACTACAAAGCTACAGTAGTTAAAATAGCGTAGTCGTGGCATAAAAATAGGCGCATCGACCAACGGAACAGAATAGAGACCAGAAATAAACCTCACGTATATAGTCAACTAATATTTGATAAGGAGCCAAGAACATACAGTAAGGGAAGGGCAGTCTACTCAGAACATGGGAAAACTGGATGTGCA
This sequence comes from Acinonyx jubatus, assembly GCF_027475565.1. Lineage (NCBI taxonomy): Eukaryota > Metazoa > Chordata > Mammalia > Carnivora > Felidae > Acinonyx > Acinonyx jubatus. Next base: position 201,061,433 of record NC_069382.1, on the reverse strand, counting down.
CAGGCAGCAGCATGAAATTGGGCCTCCTCCTGACACCACTCACAAATACTAACTCAAAATGCCTCAGACTTAAACATAAGACCTGATACTCTAAAATTCCTAAAAGGAAACAGGGAAGAAGTCGCTCAACATTGGTTCGGCAACGATTTTGTTTTATGACACCAAAAGCACAAACAACAAAAGGAAAAAAAATCAACAGGTGGGACAACACCAAACCGAAAAGCTTCTGCACAGCAAAAAAGCCATCAACGAAATGAAAAGACAATGTGCAGAATGGAAGACAATTTTTGTAAACCATACATTTGCGGTTAATATCCAAAATATGTAAAGAAATCATAAACTCAACAACAACAAAAAACCCCAAACCATCCAACTTAAAAATGGACAGAGGAGGGCACCGGGGTGGCGAAGTCACTTGGGCGTCTGACTCTTGGTTTCGACTCAGGTCATGATCTCACAGTTTTGTGGGTTCGAGCCCCACATCGAGCCCCGCGCTGACAGCACAGAGCCTGCTTGGGATTCTCTCTCTCCCTCCCTCTTTGCTCTTCCCCCACTCGCACTGACTCTATGTCTCTCGAAATAAATAAACTTAAAAAAAAAAATGGACAGAGAAACTAAATGGACTATAACTGAATTTTCCAAAGAAGACTTCCAAACAACTGACAGGCACATCACCAGAGAAACGCAAATCAAAAGCATGATATTTCCTCATACCTGTCAGAATGGCCATCATCAAAAAGACAAGAGATAACAAGCGATGGTGGGGACGTGCACTGTTGGTGGGACTGTAAACTGGTTCAGCCACCATTGAGAACAGTATGAGGTGGCTCCAAAAATGAAAAACAGAGCTATTACATCATTCAGCAATCCAACTTATGGGTATACATCCAAAGAAATGAAAACAGGATACCCAAGAGAAACACACACGCCCTTGTGGAGGGACAGTTGAGTCACAATAGTCAGGATATGAAATAACCTAAGTGTCCGTCAATGGATGATGAGAAGATGTTGTGTGTGTGTGTGTGCGCACGCACACACACACACACACACACACAGTGGACTACTATTTGGCCATGAGAGAAGAGGAAACTCTGCCATTGTCAACAATGGATGGACCTTGAGGACATTATGCTAAATGAAATAAGTCAAACACGTCATGATTCGTGTCTTTTATGTGCGGAAACTAAAAAAGCTGAAATCATGAAAGCAGAGAGTAAAATGGTTACCAGGGGTTGCAGGGCGGGGGAATGGGAGAGAGATTGTTTAAAGGTACATACTTGGGGCTTGGAAGTAAGTCAGTCCCAGAGACCTACTGCACAGTGCTGTGATTATAGACAACAAAAATGTATCATGAGCATTAAACCTGCTAGGTGATTGGACCTGAATCGCTCCCAACACTAGAAGAAATGATAGTTATGTGACCCATAGAGGTGTTCCTAATTCTAAAATGGCAATCATATTACAATATAAGTGTGTCAAATCAATACATTGTACACCTTAAACTTACACACAATGTTGTTTGTCAAGTATCTCTACAAAAAAACGTCGGGGGGTTCTGTTACTCTAGGAAAGACTTACTGTCTCTCTGAATGTTTAAAAGGCATTTCCTGTTGGGAAAAAGCACAAAGATAATGGGGACTTATTTCACTGACAACTTAGAATGCAATGCATTAACCTTAAAACCAAAACCACCAGCTACTTTACTAGCAAAACTGGGTTTATTCAGGAATAGCAGAAATCTACAACCCAGGACAAGTGATCCAAGGAAAAACCATAGACAAGTGAGAATAAGGTACGGGAGACTCTTTTCTAGTTTTTTTTTTTAATTTTTAAATGTCTATTTATTTTGAGAAAGAAAGTGTGAGCAGGGAAGGGGCAGAGAGAGAGAGAGAGGGAGACACAGAATCAGAAGCAGGCTCCAGGCTCTGAGCTGTAGCACAGAGTCTCATGCGGGGCTCGAGCCCACTAGCCCCAAGATCATGACCTGAGCCAAAGTGGGACACTGAACCGACTGAGCTACCCAGATGCCCCCAGGAGGCTCTCTTATAGAGAAAAGGAGGGCTGTTGTAAACAGAAAGTCCACTGGAGGAAACTGGGACCTGGAAGTGTAATGGCTTTTCATTGGCTGATCCACGGCAGTCTCTCACTGGCTGGGCTGTGGCTGGCTCTCATTGCCTGGGTTGTTGCTGGGGGAGGAAGAAACCTTCCTTCCTCCCACTGGGTTAGTAAAGCGGTAGCTGCCGTGGAATCCACCTGCAAGGTGCGTCCCTTCCTGTTGGGGCTGCAACTGACCGGAGTGGTAGGGCTGAGAGCTCCCCCTGCTGGCCACCCGACTCCATTCTAAACCACGTTTCCTTTCAACTTTAACAGTATTTTATTTTTAAACTTCTGAAACTTGAGAACAAGACAACCTAGTTAAATAATACAGTTTTCCAAAGCTGCGCATGCTCATTTCAAGCTCAATTTTTTTTGCCCTGAAATACAGAAACAACTTCCTAAAACTCCTAGACGGGGGCACTACTACTCTGATGATCTGTGATTAGGTCTGTGATCAATCACAGTTGGTAACATCCCTGTTTCTCCTTGGTAAGGGTTTTTAAAAATTCTAGAATAGTGCATTCTTCTAGTCTTACACCAATTTCACTCCAAATGTCTCCTAGAGGCATATGCCATGCACAGGAATCTATCTTCCTCCTTCTCACTTTCACAAGCTTCCAAAATCGGCATCAGACACACTCACCGTGCTACATCGATTCACAACGGTGGGAAGGCTTGATTAGTATTGAGCTGACAGCCCCTTCTGATGATCCTGATGAACTCACTCACGCGGATGGCCTCAGGTACAAGGAACTTGGTGTGAGCCTGGACAGGAAGCTGCTTCTCCCCGCGGCTCCCACTCCCACAGTATCGGCCTCCCCTGTGTCGAACCTTAGGTGTTTTTTTCAACGCTAAGCTTAAGTTTCAAAAAAATCGTTTCAGGAATAAGTGTGCAACACGAGAAACGGTTTAATTGGGAAGTCTTCTAATTAATGAAAACTAATCTCATTTCTATTTAAAAAGGGGAATGAAAGGACTAGTTATTTTGAAAGGATAGAATGTGGAATGGTTGAAAGGGAACTGGAGTACCTTGCTAGGTGCCAGGGCCGTGTGACATTGGTGAGGACACAAAGGCACACAGGCCTTTGTTCGACTTTGGGGGCTTCTTTCCTGAAAATCAGTTAACAAAAATTTCCTTTCCTTTTCCGATAGGAAACGTCAGGACTCCGGCAGCTGCCACTCTGCGGAAATGCAGCCCAATGGAAAGTAGTTGCCTGACATGCATGGTGGCCTGCAGACCTCTCGGCTACTACCGTAAGGGGTCACGACGGCGAGGGTCACCGTCCCATGCAGAGGGTCACTGTTTCGGGGGCCAGCCCCCGCGGGAGCCCAGTCGCTCCCACGGCTGCGCCACTCGACGAGCCTCAGCCTCCCGACCCCAGGGAGCGCCCCGGACCGCCAGCGCCCAGAGGCTGGGATCGGCGGGAGCATCCCCGGCCGCGAGTTCAAGGAGGAACCCGCCCAGACAGGCTTCCCGCTGATTGGCCGAACGCGAGGAGGGCCAGAGGTGATTGGTCCGGCCGGACGCCTCTCCGCGCGCACGCCGCGGTCGCGCCTCCTTCCGCCGCCACAGTCTGGTGGGCGGACGCGATTGGAGCAGGCGCGTCGGCCCGCCCGGGCGCGCCCCGCCCCCGCCGGAGAGCGCGACGTCACTACCCGGCGTGCCGCGCGCGGCGCTTCCCCCACCCGCTAATGTTTTGGCCGATTCAAGATGGCGGTGCAGGAGTCAGCTGCTCAGCTTTCCATGACCCTGAAGGTGCAGGAGTACCCGACCCTCAAGGTGGGGTCTGCGGGCCGGGGTAGCGGCAGCGCTTGGCCGGGGCCCGCGGGCCGCAGGGGTTCCTTGGAGAGGGAGGTGGGGCAGGGTGGGGGCCGGGGCGCGGCCTGGGGCACCGGGCGGGGTCTGGGGGTCTGCGCGTCCGGGCTTCCGAGGTCTCGGGGTCTGCGGAGCTGGTCTTCCGGGCTCCCCGGGGCCTGGGGGTCTGCAGGGCCGGCCTCCCCGGGGCCTGGGGGTGGTCTGCGGGGCTGGGCTCCCCCGGGTGTGGGGGTCTGCAGGGCCGGCCTCCCCCGGGTCTGGGGACCCGCGAGACCGGCCTCCCGGGCTCCCTAGGGCCGGTGGGGTCTGAGGTCCTGCAGGCCCGGCGGGTGTGGCTGCCCATGCCCCTGCCCCTGCCCGGCCTTAGAGGACTTCGTGGCAGGGCGTGGAGCGCGTCTGTCTGGCGCCCCGCTTCGCCCTCTGGAGTCCGATTGTGGCCCCTTCATCCTAAAGAAAAAAACACACACACAAAAAAACCCACAAAAAAACCGTGAACTGCCCCAGTGACATTTCCGGCGGTAGGCAGGCTGGTGACTTTGAGGGCCGGGGTGGAGGCCGGCGTTTCCAGGGTCTGGGGTCGCGGGCGCAAGAGTGCCCGATGTGGCTCGCGGTGGGTGTCCAGCTGTCCTCCCGGAAGCTTAACGTCAGAGGGTGTTGATATGTTGGCTTCCAGTCACTAATTAGGAGCCTACAGGGAGAGACCTGACGACCTAATGGGAACCCATCTTGTGGGGCGTCACCAAACCTGAAATACAGCCCTTGCCACTCGGTTGCCGGTTGTGTGACCTTGGATGGCCACTTAGCCAAGTCGCCTTCCTTGAGGCTGAAGCCCGCGTCTCTCATAGGAGGGGCTGCACTGGCTCCTTACCTAGTTCGCAGAGGAGTTGATGAGAACAAAGCATCAGGAAACAAGTTCCTTAGGAGACGAAGGCCGCAACATTCCCAGGAGAACTGTGGCTAGGCATTTGTGATTCCAAATTCCTTTCCCGAGAGGCCGGGTAGCTTTTTCCTCCTCGTGGCAGAGCCCAGCGTCCCCCTCCACCTCAGTGGTGACAGGTGGCGGCGATGGGTGCGGTGAGCGCTGAGCCCCGGGAGGGGGGCGGGGGGCTGGGGTTTGAATACTGCCCCGCCTTGCTCGTCACTTACTGAGAGACCACTCTGAGATCGTTGACTCCTGTCAGACCGAGGCGTGATCGCAGCAGCGTCACCTTGGGTGAATTGAGGGACCCGGTAATGCTTGGAGTGGTGCTGGCACTCTTTGGAAGGTACATGGGATAGCTGTCGCAGTTCGTCAGAGAGTCACTGTCCTCACCAGAAAGCAGAAGTGAGGCTTTGTTGCTTTTCTTTAACTGGCTGTGGAGCGGTGGTGTTTCTCGGCGCCTTGTCTGATCCAGGAGGACATGAGAGCGCTGTTGACATGAACCAGCTGCCTGTTCGCCAGGCGCTTTCGAGATTAGGTGCTGGGTGGTGGTAACTCCAACTCCTTGAAGGCCCTGTGGCTCACATCGTGCCACCTGAGGCCCCGACCAGGCATCATTTGGGTTGATGTTTATCTCCCTCCACCTTCTCCCTCCACCAAAAAAAAAAGGCTTTATTTGGGGAGCTGTGGATTGCTGGCCTGTTGTCTCACTCGGTCCACCACCAGGCCTGTCGTGGGGCTGACAGAATTGTGGCAGAGTTCATCATTTGTGGTGCTGGCTGGTGAGTGTGGGCAACAGGCAGGAAGGGATTTCCCTTTCGAGTTCTTTCTGTTGTTTCACAGCCCTGAATGTGATTTGATTTCTAGAATTATTAAGTAGTCTTTGATTAAAAATAGTCCTGCAGGTATTCATACAGGTGAAGAAATATTGTAGTGTCACTTTGAGTGAGCTCACCAGATTGAAAAGAGTTTTACTTCTGCTTTAGAAGGATTTTTTTCGGGTGCGCTTGTGGGGCTCGGTCAATTAAGCCTCTGAATCTTGAGTTAGGCTCGGGCATGACCTCATGGTTTGTGAGTTTGAGCCCCCATGGGGCTCTGTGCTGGCAGCACAGAACCTGCTTGGGATTCCCTCTCTCCCTGTCTCTGCCCCACCCATGTTTTTTCTTTCTCTCAAAATAAATAAACTTAAAAAAAAAAGGATTTTTCAAATGTTTTTGAGAGCACGCACACGCATGCAAAAGAGAGCATGTGGGCAAGCGAGAGGGGGAGGGGCAGAGAGAGAGAGAGAGAGAGAGAGAGAGAGAGAGAGAATCCCAAGCAGGATTCTGCGCTGACAGCACAGAGTCCCACACCTGGCTCGGTCTCACCAGCCACGAGATCACGACCTGAGTTGAAATCCGGAGTCGGACATGTAACCGACTGAGCCACCCGGGCACCCAGCTTTTAGAAAGCTTTAAACATTTTTTTTTAACGTTTATTTATTATTGAGAAACCGAGAGAGACAGAGCATGAGCGGGGGAGGGACAGAGAGAGGAGGAGACACAGAATCCGAAGCGGGCTCCGGGCTCCAAGCTGCAGCACAGAGCCTAATGCGGGACTCGAACCCACAAACCGCGAGATCGTGACCTGAGCTGAAGTTGGATGCTTAACCGACTGAGCCGCCCAGGCGCCCCTAGAAAGCTTTTAGATGAATTTTTGCGATCAGAGAAGCTATTTCCACCATATCCTCTCACAGATTTAGATCACCTATGACAAATTTTCTGTTGACACATGTGTCCCTGTTGAGAGTTAACATTTTTTTCTAGAAGTTTTCGGGAGTGATTCCTAGTGCACGATGAGGAAGTTTCACCGGGAAGCTAGGGACCCTTGCCTTAGGAACGCACGCTAATACAGAATTCTACAGAATTCCACAGAACGTTGGGAGGCCTGACGCTTAGGAGCTGTGCCGGTCACAGATGCAGGTGCCATGGGCGGGAGGGACACCAAATCCACATCAGGGCGAGGGGAGTGAGGGCTGAGGGGTTGGTGTCCTGAGAGGCCAGTGCTCGCTTCTCCGGTTCAAGGGTGCGTTGTGCAGCAGGGTGGTGGGAGCAGGGCCGAGCCCCCATTGCTGTCCCGACGGCCATTCCTCCTCACACGTGATGGGACAGGGGTCTTCGCGATTCAGAACATCGGCCAATCGGGGCAGGTTCCTCACAGCCTCGGGGCCGGGAGGGGGCTCGTGGGCCCTGGTGGGCACCGCTCTCATCCGCTGGCGAAGCGGGACGAGAATGGCATGGCCGTGAGGCGCTGTTGCCCACACGTGCCACCCGGGCACCCGCTCCTTCGGGAGCCTTCCAGTGTGCGGCGGGCGACGTGGCCAGCACAGGCGCGTTCGGGCTGGGCGACTGCATGGCGGGGGCCCGGCAGCGCCTCTAGCTTCTGCCCACCAGATGCCAGCGGCATGCCCGCAGGATGCCTCCAGATACTGCCAGACGTCCCCGGGGGGGGGCAGAAGCGTCCCGGTGAGAGCCACCGGCCGGGAGTTTGCTCTGCGGAACCTGTTTTTATGTTCTGACCACAGCAGGGAGAGGGGGGTCGGTGGGACACGAGCCCTGTGTCCTGGGCCTGGTCGAGGCTTTTCCTGTCAGCGCCCTGAACCAGAGGCCCTGCTGTAATTACATTTTATTTTTTTTTTAATTTTTTTTTTAACGTTTTATTTATTTTTGAGACAGAGAGAGACAGAGCATGAACGGGGGAGGGGCAGAGAGAGAGGAAGACACAGAATCGGAAGCAGGCTCCAGGCTCTGAGCCATCAGCCCAGAGTCCGACCCGGGGCTCGAACTCACGGACCGCGAGATCGTGACCTGAGCCGAAGTCAGACGCTCAACCGACTGAGCCACCCAGGCGCCCCATGTAATTACATTTTAAAAAGCGTTCTCTCATAAGAGGACCTTATGTTTATTTTCCAAATCATTCTGATCATCCTGTTAATATTTGGGCGCATTCTATTTTTTTTTTCCCTCAGAGAGCTGAACTACGATAATTTTTTAGAGACCTTTACTGCTACCCAAGTTAGGCGGGGTTTTCATCACAGCCCAGGAGAAGTGGTCTAGAATCGGTCCTTGGGAGACCTGGCTCCGGACCCTGATTCCTCATCTGGAGTCTCGCCCAGGACCTCGTCCGGGCCCTCCCAGCCGGAGGAGGGAGGTTCAGTGCCCCCTCCCAGCTGGCCCCTCTCCCTAACTCGTGACAGGCTGGGGCCTGGGGCAGTGCTCGCAGCGGGGTCTGTGGGCCTACCTCCTGGGTCCCGGCGTCCTGTACGGCAGTGTTTCAGCGTCCCAGGCTTGTGCCAGCGCGAGGCCCAGAGTTCCAGCTTTCGGTGAACTTTCCCAGACTCAGCTGGGGATTTAGGGACTGCGGGTTCTCAAGTTTGAGGAAGGGTGGTCGGCACGAGCGTTTGGTCTTAAGGGACAGATATCCTGATTGTGCTGAGCCCTAGAGAGTGGCAGTCGGCTGGGTCTTTACTTCCTTTCCCTTGAGATCGTTTGGTTGACCGAGTGAGCCCTTCCCTCCCCCAGAAGGTGGTTGTATTACTTGAATCCGGCCTGGGGCCTGGTTCCCTTCCTCTGGTGGGACCTCCAGAGCCTTCCGGAGTCCCATCTGCTCTTCCCTGCAAGAGCCCCGTGTTGCCTTCGCCTTCCAGAACCCCCCAGAGCTAGAGCGTGGTCGAAATCCTCCCGGCCTTCCGCTCTGGTCTCTGCACCGCTGCTCAGATCCTTGACCACAGACAAGACACTTGGGGGCACAGGTCGATGTGCCCGCTCTGCTCATGATGCTTGGAAGCAGCCTCGTGCCGGGAGAGGAAGGGCTGTGGCAGCTGGAGGCATGGGAAGCCCGGCGCCAGGCAGGCAGCAGCCAGAGGTCCTGGGCGTGAGGTCCGAAGGCGGGGCTTGCTGGTACCGCCCCCCTCTCGGAGCCCCCCCGCAAGGCACCCCAGGGTAGAGGTGCCAGCTCCTTCGGCCCGCACTCCTTGCTGCTCCCGGAGAACTCTGTCCCCATCCTGGTGCCACCGGGCTTGGCGGGAGGGAGCTGTTAAACAAGTAGGTGCCAGCCTTTCAGATCCCGGAACCGCGCGTGGAGTCAGGCGAGCGTGGGGCAGTGGGGGGTGCGATGGCCCTCCGGGGGCGGCCAGGGCACGCGCACTTGGGGGAAAAGCTCCGCGGGCTGTGTTGGAGCCTAGGCGGACCCTGGCACCATTGGCATCCAGTCCCACCGGAACCGTAGGGCCCAGGATGTCCCCAGAGCCTCACGGAGGTTGTGACAGCGGGGCCCCGAGGGCCCAGACCTCCCCCCGGACCGCGTGTGCGGCTCAGCAGGAGTGGGGAGCAAGCTGGGAAGACCCCCGAGCACTAGAGGAAGGAGGAGGCCGGCCGGTGTGTGCAGCGCGGCACCCCCTTGGGGCTTTGGATGAGTGGGGCCGCTTGGTGCTGACCTAATCAGGGCAGGGCACGGTCTCCAGAGGTAGCTGCTGCTTTTCACGGCTGTGCGTTGTTTTTCCTTACACTTGGGGGCCACTCTTGAAAGCTTTCTGAGGAAACCGATTTGTTCGCTGTTTGGGTAACAACTAAGTAATAGTAACTAAGTGTTGTTAAGTAGTTTAATAACTGAAGTGTGGCCGAATGTGGCTAAGGGAGGAACACACCCAGCTGTGCAGATGGCCTCGCTGACTGTCCCCTCCTCGTTGTGCCCCCCCCCCTTCCCGCACGTTCCTCCCAGCTCCTCCCACACGACGGTTGCCGCCCTCCCCTCGTGGTCCGCTCGCCCTGCCTGGCCCGTGGCTCCCGCACTCTCGTCTCTTCCCTCCTGCCTCTGTTTCCCCTTTTCCCTGGCTCGCTCCACCAGCGCGCACACGGCTCTGGTCGCCCCGTGCCCTCCAGCTGCTGCTTCCTCTCTCTGCCCCCTCCTCCCGCATGTCTCTCGGTCTGAGTCAGAAGTGCCCCTAGGTCACAGTCCCCTCGCCTTCGGTATAAGTGCCAGTCGCCAGGCGGTTGCCTCCTCCTCTCGGCCCCCGGGGCGCCATTCCCTCGCTTCCTCTCATGGTTTGTTTTCTGCAGATGCCTTTGCTCTTCCCTCGGCTTCCTCCGGCCCGGGGTGACCGTGGCAGCCGCCAGCCCTGGGGAGGTCTCTGTGCCGCGGCCTGCCACTCCCGCCTGGCCTCCCCTGGCCTCCCGCCTGCTGGGTCTCTCCGTACATCTGGGCAAGGCCTGGAGGACACGGCCCGCAAAACCATGCCCTGCCCTGCTCCTTGGCCCCCGGCCGGCCCATCCCATGTGGAGCCCGCACTCTCCTGCCGCTTGTTCAGGGTCCCTTCAAAACCTGGGGGTGTTCCTGATGCCTGTGTTTCCCACGATCCTTGTGATCCCCTGCTGTTCTGCCCTGGCCGTGGGACCGCGGCCGCCGTGTCGCGGGCAGCACGGAGAGGGAGAGGAGGGGAGAAGGTGCCAGCTCCCTCCATGGGGCCTCCCAGAAGTGCTGTTCAGCGTTTGTGCTTAAGCTCGGAGGCCAGGGCTTGGGCTTGGCTGTATCTAGCTTCAAAGGGACCTTAAAAAAAACAGCCTGGCTGTGGGCTTGTTGCTGCCCTGGGCCTGAATGAAATTGGGGTTTGTGGCTCCTGCTGTGATCTGTCCCTTCCTCTGTTCTGCTTTCTTTATGGCTTTAATCACAGCCTGACCCAACTACCTCTGTCTGCTTGCTTTCGTCGGAGGCCCCATTAGAAGCCATGCTGCCCGCCGGCGCTCTGGCCGGGCCTCCCGTGATCCTGATGGTGTCTCCCAGGGAGCACCCACTGATGGCCCCTCCTCCCTGCACAGGGTCCTGTCGGGCCCCCAGGACTCCCCCCTGGCCAGGTTCCTCCCCAGCTCACAGCTGCCCCCTCCTCCCGGCTGTGACCATGCGCCGTCTTGGTGACCGTGTGTGGTCTCATGCGCTCCAAGGACGCGCTCTGCGTACCAGTCACTGCCAAAAGGTCATCTCCCCCACCCCGGAGCCCAGGGCCCAGGGTCACCTGGATCTCTGTGACGTAGCTCAGCATGAGTAGATCTGAACTTTTAACTTGTCTGCCTCCTCCCTGTCTTCCCGGTCTCAGGCTAGGGCCGTGGCCTCTCTGTCCTCACAGCTTGACGTCTGTATGTCGTTCTGTAGCTCTCCAGCGTCTCGGAATCTCGCGCGGCTCACTGCCTTCCTCCTGCCACCGCGGCCGCAGCCCCCATGTGTCTGTGTGTTGAGGCGGCCTCCTAGCCAGTCCCTGCTCTGCCCGAGCCCGGCACAGCTACCACAAGGCTGCCCCAGACAGCACCTTCCCTGCTCTCCGTGGGTCCAGAGTGGGTTTGGGCCCTGACCCCTGCCTCTGCCCCCACCTCCTCCTCCTCACCCACCTCTGCTCCCTGGGCACTTGCCACGGTGGCCTCCCTGCTGCTAGAGGGTGTGCTGGCGGCTCCTCAGAGCCTCTGTACCTGTTTACTCTGCCCGGAACCCTCTTCCTCCAGGGGGTCATCTGTCTTACTCCCTCACGGTCTCGGATCTTTGCTTAGGGATCTCCCTCAAGGTGGGATCACCTTATTTAAACTGGGAGCCTCATCATCTTCCTCTCTGTTTCTCTTCTTCGCCATTACTGTCATCTGAGACATTCTGTATCTTGCTTCTGTCTGTTTCTGACCCCTGGGATTGTAAACTCTGTGGAGGGCAGAGAAGAAATAATTCATTTAACAAGTGAACCATTAGGGGCACCTGCGTGGCTCAGTCACTTAAGCATCCAACTTTGGCTTGGGTCATGGTTTCGTGGTTCATGAGTTTGAGCCCCGTGTCAGGTGGAGCTTGAATCCCTCTTCAGGATTCACTGTCTCTTCCTCTCTCTGCCCCTTGTGGGACGGTCTTTCTCTCTCCCTCCCTCTCTCTCTCTCTCTCCCTCCCCCTCTCCCTCCCCCTCTCCCTCCCTCCCTCTCTCCCCCTCTCCCTCCCTCCCTCCCTCTCTCTCTGTCTCCTTCCCTCCTTCCCCCACCCTCTCTCTGCCCCCATGGGATGCTCTCTCTCTTTCCCCCTCTCTCTGCCCCTCGCTCACTTGCACTGTCTCAAAAATAAAAACAAACAGGGGCGCCTGGGTGGCTCAGTCGGTTAAGCATCTGACTTCGGCTCAGGTCATGGTATCACGGCTCGTGGGTTCGAGTCCCACGTTGGGCTCTGTGCTCATGGCTCAGAGCCTGGAGCCTGTTTCGGATGCTGTGTGTGTGTGTCTGCTCTTCCCCCACTCGTGCTCCTTGTCAAAAATAAATAAACATTATGAACGTTTTTTAAAAAGATAAGTAAGACATTAAAAAAATGTTTTTAAATAAAAACAGACAAAAAAGGAAATGAACTATTAAACATTACTTTGGCATTTCTGTCCAAAGAAGTAAAAACCGAAACACGAGTAAATGTAACTTCGAATGGATGAGACGTGTTTATATACTCAGAAAACACAAGCAAACTAACTGGAAAATTACTACTCCAGTTAATGAGAATGTTTCACACAGTAACGGGCACACGAAAAATACCCCCAGATCAGTCACTTTTCTGTGTCAGCAATAACCCGTGAAAGCACCTCGTGGAGAAGCACCTGGTGGGGAATGTTGTTCACGGTAACAAAACGGCAACGGAGATACAGTCTCACAGTGAGCTTTGCCGGTGATGGACACTGAGGAGACGCCACGTGGTTTCTCAGGAAAGGCCTAGAGGTCGACCTTGGCAACGGCAGGGAACGTCGTGTCTGTCGGAAGGACGCTGACGGCCGAAGATGCCCCCGATCGCATACTTCTCACTTGTAATCGGAGGCGCCCGTGGGGCCGGGCCTGCCCGACGCCGAGGCACGTGCGGGCCTCGTGCAGAGCTGCTTCCGGGTACCCGTCGCAGCTAACCAGCCCGGACGCCCGCGCTGCTGGAGCCACCGAGGCGAGCGGATGGCGGGGCCTGCCGGCGGTTGGCGTCGCCTTGGGTCGGCGAGCCCGTCCTGAGGGCCGCGGGCGCTCGACCACGTGGAGCGCGGCCCCGGTGCTCCCACCGCGGTGGTGCTGCTCGGCTGCGCCGTGGGCGCTGGCTGACTCGGGCTGACTCGATCTGGAGCTCGCGCCGCTTTCCTCGTACCTCCCTTTCTAAAACGGGCCAGCGCGGGAAGAGATCTCTGCGAGTGCCCAGCGGGCGGCAGGTGAGACGGTCGCACACCCGGAGAAGAGGTCATGGGGGCGCTGGCTGTGCTCTTCCCCCTTCCCCGCGATGGCCCCCGGAAGCTGATGGCCAACGTCTTTTTTCAAGAAACCCACTGGAAACCGGACGAGCTTCCCCCGGGTGTGTGCTGCGCTCGGGAGGTCAGCCCAGGGAAGCAGGGAGCTGCTGTGATTGGGGAGACGTCTCATGCCACACGCAGGAACGTGAGACAGAGATCTCTGGGATGTAGAGAGATGTCTCCCGCCATTCAGGGCTCAGTCGAACACTTTAGAAGATGTCACTAGCTTTGGAATAAATACGTCGAGACCCCTCGTGAGGTTTCTTCATTGTGAAAGATAAGTCCTGTGGCGTTGGGGAAATGCTTCCTTCCTGTGCTGGTAAAAATGGCTGCAGACATTATGATGACAAACTAAAGTGCGGTTCTTTGTCAGCAAATACTGTCAGCAATCCCAGAGCAAACACCGGAGAAGGTTTGAACACACACACACTCAGGCAGATGACATGGTGTAGGAGGATCGCTATAGAGCTGGAGGAAAGTACAGATGTTTTCTACAAAACTTAACTTGCGGCGTTTGCCAGATTCTGTTTCAATCATGAAAACAGGAAGGATTACTTTTTATGAGTCACTGAAGGGGAAAAATGTACTGGAGGAAGTATTTAACATCAGCTAACTAAACAAATCCTGTGATCTTAGAAGTTGTCATGCAACATATGAGCAAGGAAAGACGGAGTACACTTGATTAATACAAATTTAAATCCTGCGGATACCCAGATAAAAATAGAACCAGAATTTAAAAGCAAATAACAATTTTATTTGGGTGCTGCGTGGCTCGGTGGGTTGAGCATCCGACTTCGGCTCAGGTCTTGATCTCGCGGTTCGTGGGTTTGAGCCCTGCATTGGGGTCTGTGCTGACAGCTCAGAGCCCGGAGCCTGCTTCCGATTGTGTCTCCCTCTCCGCCCCTCCCCCCCCTCAAAAAATGAATAAACACTAAATAAAAAAGCTTAAAAAAATAAAAGCAAATAACAATTTTTTAAAAATTTACGAAATATGAACCATAAAGAACTGATTCACGTTGCTGAGAAAGATCCAGAACCTCTTTTTCTTGTTGAATGTTGGGCAAGGAGCACAAAGGGAAAATGTATCGGGTTGAACCATGTAAAATTGCTATTTTGCAGGTTAAAAAACAATGGCCGAACAGGCTATGATATGAAAAGAGGTTAAAAAAAACAAACAAAAAACTTTCCATAAAGAAAAAAGCCCAGGATCAGATGGCTTCACTAGTGAATTCTAGTAAATGTTTAAAAAAGAATTAACACTGATCCTTAAACTCTTTCTAAAAAAATAAAAACGAACTTTTCCCAACTCATTCTGTGAGGTCAGTATTACCCTGATAGCAAAATCAGACATAGATATCCAAGAAAACTGTAAAGCAATATTTCTTATGAATGAATATAGGTGTTAAAATCCACAACCACATGCTAGCAAACTATATTTGACAACATACAAAAAGGTTTGTGTACCATGACTAAATGGGATTTACCCCAGGAATGCAAGGTTGGTTCAACATGCAAAAATCAACGTAACATACCATGTTAATAGATAAAGGGCACAAGCCATGCGATCATCTCCATAGACACAGGGGAAAAAGCACATGACAGAATCCAACACTTTTTCACGATAAAAACCCTCCATTTATAGGAAAAGGAGAGAACTTCCTCAACTTAATGAAGAGCATCTATGCAAAAACCACAGCTAATGTCATGCTCAGTGGTAAAAGACTGAAAACTTTCCCCCTAAGACAGAGGTAAGGATGTCCATTCTGGCCACTTCCCATTCAAATTTGTCCTGGAGGTTGTAAGCAGGGCAGTTGGGCAAGAAAAAGAAATAACAGGCATTCACATTGGAAAGGAAGAAACAAAACTTTATTTGCAGATGAAATGATCTCGTATACGAAAAGTCATGAGGAATGCACATACATACCCACACGACTCAATAGAACTGATAAACTAGAGCAAGAGCCGGGTTGCAGGACACAAGATAAGTATACAAAGACAAGTTATACTTCTGCACCCTGGAAACGAACAATCAAAAAGGGATGGAAAACATTTTTATAAGAGCATGAAAGACAATAAAGTACTTAGGAATAAGACTTCACCGTTAAGATAGCAGTAGATTCATCTACAGATTCGACCCAATCCGTATCAAATATCAAAATACTAGCTGGCTCTTTTGCAGAAATTGAGAAGCCAATCCAAAAATTCATATGGAAATGCAAGGAATCCAGAATAGCCAAGACAGTTAATTATCTGAGTCCACTCAAGCTGCTATAACAAGAGATCATAGACTGGAGTGGCTTAAACAACAGACATTTATTTCTTACAGTTCTGGAGGCTGGGAGGTCTCAGATCAAGGTGCCAGTACATTCAGGTTCCCGGTGACCCTCTTTGGTTTGCAGGTGGTTGTCTTGTCACTGTGCTCACATGAGAGAAGATGCATGCTGGTCTTTTCCTTTCATGAGGACATTGATCTCATTATAGAGGCCTCACACTTGTGACCTCGTCTAAAGCTAATTATGTCTAAAGGCCCCAACGCCAAATACCATCACATTGGGGATTAGGGCTTCAACATAGGAATTGGGTGGAGACCCAAACATTCAGCCAATAATGATCTTGAAAAAGAACAAAGTTGTAGGGCTCACATTTCCTGGGTTCAAAACTTAGTACAAATTCCACTTAAAAAAAATTTTTTTTTTTGATGTTTATTTCTGAGAGAGAGGGAGCAAGTGTGAGTGGGGGAGGGGCAGAGAGAGCGGGA
Source organism: Acinonyx jubatus (assembly GCF_027475565.1). Classification (NCBI taxonomy): domain Eukaryota; kingdom Metazoa; phylum Chordata; class Mammalia; order Carnivora; family Felidae; genus Acinonyx; species Acinonyx jubatus. The sequence goes on along the minus strand of NC_069382.1, from coordinate 201,045,547 downwards.
GACACAGGATCCAAAGCAGGCTGCAGGCTCTAAGCTGAACTCACGAACCATGAGACCATGACCTGAGCTGAAGTTGGACACTTGACTGACTGAGCTACCCAGGTGCCCCCAAATTACACTTCTTGCTTATGGCTAAATGGCTAAAAATAGATTCGTGGGCTACAACTGAAAGTCCAGACATAAGTCCATACATAATTCTCGATAAGGTTCCATAGGGAAGGGAGAGGGTTTTCAACAAATGGTTCTAAGACAACTGGAGATCCACTTGCAAAAGAATGAAGTTGAATTCTTCCTTCACACCATATGCAAGCACTAACTCCAAATGGATCAGAAAGCCAAATGTAAGAGTAAGAACATCCAGAGCATAAGAAACCAAAACAATTCTTGGTTGTTGAAGGTTGGACTTCAAAAGTGAAAAGCTTGGGGGCGTCTGGGTGACTCAGTCAGTTGAGCATCCAACTTCAGCTCAGGTCATAATCTCACAGTCCAGAAGTTTGAGCCCCATGTTGGGCTCTGTGCTGACAGCTCAGAGCCTGGAGCCTGCTTCCGATTCTGTGTCTCCCTCTATCTCTGCCCCTGCCCCACTTGTGCTCTGTCTCTCTCTCTTTCTCTCAAAAATAAAAAGATTTTTTTAAGTGATAAGCTTGTGCCTCCAAGGACAGAATGATGAGAAATGTTTTCATATCACATCTAATAAGAATCTAGTAGTGGGGTGCCTGGGTGGCTCAGTCGGTTAAGCGTCCGACTTCGGCTCAGGTCATGATCTCACGGTCCGTGAGTTCGAGCCCCGCGTCGGGCTCTGTGCTGACCGCTCAGAGCCTGGAGCCTGTTTCAGATTCTGTGTCTCCCTCTCTCTCTGATCCTCCCCTGTTCATGCTCTGTCTCTCTCCGTCTCAAAAATAAATGTTAAAAAGAAAAAAAAGAATCTAGTAGTATCCAGAATCTACAAAGAACTCTTATAGTTCAATAACATAAAGAACCCAGTTTTAAAATGAACAAATGATTTGAATAGACTTCTCCAGAGAAGATATACAAATGGCTAATAAGTATGTGAGAAAATGCTTTATATTATTAGTCATTAATGAAATACAAATTGGAAACCACAGTGAGATTCCACTTTATGCACACTGAAATGACTGTAATTGGCAAGATGGACGGTAGCAAGTGTTGGATGATGATGTGAGCGAACCGGAACTCTTCACGGACTTCTGGGGACCATAAAAGACACTTTGGAAAGCAGTCTGGCAGTTCTTTAAAAAGTTAAACATAGAGTTACCAGCAATTCCACTCCTAGATATCGCCCCCGAAGAAATGAAGAGATGCCCACACAAAAACCTGTATGGGAATCTTTGTAGCCATATTATCCATAATAGCCAAAATGTGGAAGCCATCGAGATGTCCATCAATTTATGAGTGTGTAAATAAATGTGGTAAACTCGTGTGGTGGAATACTATTCGGCCATAAAAAGGATCGAAGTACTTACATCATGGTGTGGAGCCTTGGGAACATGCTAAATAAAGGAAAAAAAGCCAGGGGTGCCTGAGTGGCCCAGTCGGTTAAGCGTCCGACTTCAGCTCAGGTCATGATCTCACGGTCCGTGAGTTCGAGCCCCGTGTCGGGCTCTGTGCTGACAGCTCCGAGCCTGGAGCCTGCATCGGATTCTGTGTCTCTCCCTCTCTCTGCCCCTACCCTGCTCATGCTCTGTCTCTCTCTGTCTCAAAAATAAATAAAAACATTAAAAAAAAGAAAAAGCCAGACAAAAGGCCATAGAATGTATGATTCCATTTATGTGACGTATCTAGGGCGGGCAGATCCGTGTAGGTAGGAAGCTGGCTACTGGTGCTTGGTCGCCTCGCTAAGGGGAGGACTTCAGTAGGTAAGGGATTTCTCTCTGGCTTGATGAGATGTTCTGGAAGTGTTTGTGGTGATAGTTGTACAACCTTGTGATAACATTAAAAGCTAAGTTGTACACTGTCAGAGGGTGAGTTTTATGATATCTGAGTTGTATTTCAACTTAGAATTGGGAAGTTAACGGCAGCCTGTCAGCATTTTGTACAGCCCATCTCAACAGATGATTAGGGAGCCCTCCTGCACAGCACCACCAGGCTCAGGCCGGTGCCGGTGGCCCGTGGGTCCGCGTACGTGTGCTGGTCGGCCTTTCGGATGGACCCACAGAATTAGAACGGCCGGGTCAAAGGTTCGGCATGGTTTGGGTGGCGACTGTCAAGTCCCCCCGCCGTCCATCTGCACTCCCCGCCAGCCGCGAATGGGGTCCGAGTTTCCCCAGACCTCACCCCGGGTTTTCCGTGGTGGCACAATCCAGCGCAGCCGCCCTGAGCCCCGCGTGGCAGTGAGTGCTTGCAGGGCTGCTGGTCCAAATACATGCTCTAAGTGTGAAATAGAACGTACACTCACTCGTAAAGATTTAGCACAAAGAGAAAAGGTAATGCAAAATGTCTGTAAATATTTGGGGGGTGTTGGATTAAATAAGATCCACTAAAAATCCGTTCAATCCCGCTCTTTTCAGCAGGTGACTGGGTGGGCTCTGTCTAGCAGTCTGGGTGGGCTACTAGAAAACTTGAAATTGCATGCATGTGCGACTCAGAGTTGCGTTGGGCGGCCCCGCTCTGTGGCTTTCTCCTTGCCATTTGTCTTTTGTCTGTCTACTTACTCTGTTTCTGAGAGGTGTTTTAAAAAGAAAAAAGCCTTGCTCTGGTGTTTCTTCCCACGGCCATCCAATTCACAGTGATCACTAATACTGTGGGCGTATCCTCACCCCTTACTCTGTTTTCTGTCTCCTGTGCTTTTGTGTGTCTTCTGTTTCCTTTTTGTAAATTGATAAGGTTTTCTTTGTTCCATTTAATTTCCTCTTGTGGTTTGGCAGGCTCACAACCACACCCCAGTCGTGACAGATCAAAAAAAGTCTCCGGACACTGTTGCCGAGGGGGGGGGGGGGGGGGGAGGGGGTAGTCGACCTGGTGGAGAAGCGCCCCTCCCACTGGTCCCGGTGTCAGAACATCACCTTCTGGGTCTCGCTTGTCCCTCACCTGCGTCTGAGCTTCAGTGTGCTGCACCCCACATCAGCGGGCACCAGGTTACCATCCCCGTGGGTGGGCGTCCAAGTTGGTTCCGGTCTCGGGCTTAAGAATAAAACTACTAAGCGTTTGTGCACAACTGTCATTGTGAATACCGTGTGTTCGTTTCTCTTGGGATTGCAGTTGCTGAGCGACACGCGTGTGTTTAGTCGTACTAAACAGCCAGACTGTCTTCCCAGGTGCCAGCGATGGCATCCAGGTGTCCTCAGCCTGGCCAGCAGGTGGTGTGAAGTCTTAGGGCTCTCCAGAGAGACAGAGCCAGTAAGGGAGGGAGAAACGGAGAGGGGAGGTGAAGAGAGATTGAGACTGACCGGAAGGAATTGGCTCGTGGGATTACGGAGGCTGAGGTCTGCAGTGCGCAAGCTGGAGCCCCTGGAGAGCAGACGGAGCAGCCGGGGTCAGAAAGTCGAAAGCGCCTGGGGGCCCGGAAGAGCTGACGTCCTGGCTCTGCCGTTGAGTGGGGAGAGTCCCTCCTCCCAGCCTCTTACTCCCTCCAGGTCTGGGTGGATTGGAGGAGGCCCACCCCTGCTGGGGAGTCCGCCTGCTCTACTCAGCCCGTCACCCAATTGCTGATGGCCATTCATACCGAGAGCCGTGTCTCCCCCAGTGTCTGCGCACCTCGTAGCCCAGTCAGGTCGGCAACACATAAAATTAACCCTCCCAGGGGCGCCTGGGTGACTCAGTCAGTTGTGCATCCGGTTGAGTGTCTGGTTCTTGACTTCAGCTCACATCATGATCTCACGGTTGTGAGTTCAAGCCCCGAGTGGAGCTCTGCCCTGGTGGCACAGAGCCTGCTTGGGGTTCACTCTCTCTGCTCCTCCTCTGCATGTGCGCGCGCACGCTCTCTCTCTCTCTCTCTCTCTCTGTCTCAAAATAAATATTTTTTAAAATGGGATTGTCTTGGTCTTGAGTCGTAAGAGTCTAAGTATGTTCTAGGTACAGGTCCTTTGTCAGATTTCCATATGGTAAATGTTCTCTCCTAGTCTTGCCATAGTTGTCTTTATTCTTAAGTTGTCTTTCAAAGAGCAGAATTTTGTTCTGATAAGGTGTAACTGATCAATTTTTCTTTTATAGTTAGTGCATTCTATATCTCTTTAGAAAACTTTGCTTGTCTTAGGGTTATGAAGATTTTCTTCTGTGTGCCCATCTAGAAGTTCTGTAGTTGTAGCTTTTCTGTTTGGGTCCCTGAGTCCATGATCTTCTAAGGGGGGGTTTATGGACCACCTGAGCTATAGACTGAAGCCTTCCCCCTCCCGTGTCACTGTCTAGATGGTCCTCTCCGCCCTGGATTGCTTGTCTCCTTGGACAGAACATGATGAGGGTCCATTTCGGGGTTCTCCACACTCCGCCGGTCCCTGTGTTGCTGCACGAAGGCCACACTGTCTTGATCGCTATAGCTTCACGGTTAAGTCTTGAAATCAGATACCATTGTCATGTAACATCAGTAGCGGGAATATCGTTTTCGTTGTAGTGAAACGTTATGCGAACCAGCCATCTCAGGCCTTTTTAAGCGTGCGGCAGGTGTCCAGACCTTTTCGCCTTGCGCAACTGGAACTATGTACCCGTTTGTCTCAGTCAATCCAAAGTGCTGTGGACCGCGTGCTTATAAGCCCCAGGAAGGTATTCTCCAAGCTCTGGAGGCTAGGGCGTTGGGCCGGTGTGGTTCTGGTGAGGGCCTCCTCCGGGTTGCCGATGGCCACTGTCCGTCTGCATTGCGTGTGGTGAAGAGTGAATGGTCCCTGTTGTAAGGACGCTGATTCCAGTCTTCAGGACCCCACCCGGGTAACCCAGTCACCTCCCAGAGCTCCCATCTCCATACGCCATCCCAGTGGGGGTGGTATTTCAATGCACAAACTATGGGGGACACATTCAGTCCCGGTTGCACATTAAACAGTTCCCCCTGCCCCCCAGCCCCTGGCAGCCGCTCTTCTGTGTTGTGCTTCTGATCACACGGCTCCTCTGTCTCATGTAGGAAGAATCACACGGCTTAGTCTTTCTGTGCCTGGCTATGCCACTTGGCACAGTGTCCTGCAAGGTCACCCGTGTCACACCAGTTGTCAGGACTTCCTCTCGTCGGGTGGACCACGTTTTCTTACCGGTGCGTCTGTCAACGGACTCTGGGTTCTTGTTCGTTTTAGCTGATGTGAACGCTTCTGCTGTGAACGTGGGGTGCACACACCTCTTGGAGACCCTGCTCTCAGTTCTTCTGGGCTCACACCTGGGCCAGACGTGGGCTTACTGGATGGCAGGGGGAGGAGGGTGTGGGCTTACTGGATGGCAGGGGAAGGCAGGTGTGGGCTTACTGGATGGCAGGGGGAGGCAGGCGTGGGCTTGCCGGATGGCAGGGGGAGGCAGGCGTGGGCTTGCCGGATGGGAGGGGGAGGCGGGCGTGGGCTTGCTGGGTCGCAGGGGGAGGCGGGCGTGGGCTTAGTGGATGGCAGGCGGAGGCAGGCGTGGGCTTGCTGGGTCACAGGGGGCGGCAGGTGTGGGCTTACTGGGTCGCAGGGGGAGGCGGGCGTGGGCTTACCGGATCACAGGGGCTCCCTGTTTGATTTTGGGGGGACCCGCCACATTGTTTCTGCAGCGGCGGCACCAGTTTACGTCCCCACCGACAGAGCGCGGGCTCCCAGTTTCCCCACACCCTCACCAAGGCCCGTGGACCCGCTTTTCTGAGGGCCGTCTTCCCCCGGGGTGTGACGTGGGGTCTCCTGGTTCCGCTCTGCATTTCCCTGAGGCTCGGTGACGCCGAGCACCTTTTCGTTCATGGGTCGGCCACGGCGTCTTCTTTGGAGAAATGTCTGCTCCAGCCCTTTCCCTTGGGTGCTTTCAGCCTGGTGTCCCCATTTGTCTACTTCTGTTTTGTTGCCTATACATTTAAGCGTATGTTTTTAGTGTCTGCCTCTTATTTTGGGATTCTTTCAAAATCTCTGAAACTTATCGTCCCCATATCCACATTACTTAGGCCATGGATTTTCTTTTTCCTTTTAAACTAACAGCCTGTTTTTTTCCCCTCTTGGTTTGATTGTATTTTTTACTCGTTTCTTTCCTCTCAGCTCTTTCTTGTATCTTGTTGTTTCTTCTCATTCATGTGGTTATTCTTGCTTCGTGGAGGACTCTCTGAGTCGTTTTTCCTCCCAGAAAAGGCTGTGGGTGCTCAACTTGGCAGTGTCTCCGTGTTTGGAAGTGTCTTAATTTTGCCCTCCTTGAATGATGGTTGCCTGGTTCAGAATCTTCAGCATTTCTGAAATTCCATTCCTTCATTTGGTAAAGGCCTTTTGGAAGGAGCCCGTGAAGGAGCCGTCGGTGACGGAGCGGCAGGGGGCAGCTGGGGAAAGGCAGGGACCCCAGGCTGCGGGCCCTGCGGGCAGAGGCTGAGGAGCTTTCCGGGGTCAGCTGCCCTGTGTCCTCGGGCCGGAAGTTGGCCCAGGAGGCGGCTCCGTGCTCTGGGAGCTCCTGCTGCGTGTTTGCGGAGGGGCGGTGGCGGGCGCTCCCATCCCTGGCCTCGGTCCCACGCCGACCTCCGGGTGCGGCCCAGGCTGGTGGGGGGCGTGGGCAGCAGAAGGTGAGGCCCTCACAGGGGCCGGAGCCCGGAGGGCAGGAGGCCAGTCCTTGGGTGGGAGGAGTGGCACAGGAGGCACGCGGCCGGGCCATCCGGAGGTCAGAGCCAGGAGCGGCGGCTGAGGGGCGGGCTCGGGTCGCGTCACACGGCGGGCAGGAGAGGAGCACGGCCGGGCTCGGCGCCACCAGCAGTGCTGTCACGTGGTCTTGTTAGCTGCACCCAGAAGCGCATCAGGTCGTCGAGAGAGAGAGTAATTCACTTCGTAACCTCACAACTTGCGCTGTCGGGCCTGGATGTTGATGACGCACTGAAGGTGAACGTCAGGGCGTTGCCGGCTTCCTTTTTGGATACAGGTTACAAGTGGAGGGCTCAAGCCTGTGGCACCTGCTTGGGACCCTCCTCTTGTGTCCCCTTTGGCCCCGTGGGACGAGCCTCGGGCCGGGTGTCCCGAGCAGAAGGCGGGATGCTGAGACACGTCACTCCTGTGAGTCCCGTGCTGTCACCCGCCGAGCGCGGGTATGTCGACCACGCAGAGTCTTGCTGGCACTTAGGAGCACGACCGTGTCCAGCGTGGGTGACAGAGCACAGCGGTGCTCACCTGCCTTACAGCCGCGTGGAGCGGGGACGCTACCGTCACCTGGCGCGTGCTCGGACTGACCGTGTGTGCGGACGTGTGACTTTTCCTCTTTTCCTTTTGACCGCGTTTATTGAAGTGTAGTTTTAACGTCTGAATCTCAGAGTAAAACTTTGAAGCTTTTGTTATTGTGCATCACGGGATTTGTCTCCGTACATTTTGCAGTAATCCTGTTTATCGTGTCTTACGAAAGCGCCGGCCGGGTCAGGTTAGACACACACCTGTCCTCACACGGTCGGTTTGCGGGGCTGCTGGGGTGGGTGGAGGCTCTGAGAACAGCCCGGGATTCTGAAAGGGAGTCTGCTCGCGGCAGCATCCCACCAGCACCCGGCTTCGGCGCCTCCTCTGAGGTTGACCGGAGTCGAGCGAGCGCGAGCACCCAGGTCTCTGTGCTGCGCTTTGTTACTCTCTTGCGAGGTACGCGTGACAGAACTGAGGCTCGGCGCAGGGTGTCTCTTCCCCTGGGTGCGGGGACAGGTGCGTGTCTGCGGCCGGCCGTCTGCCTGCAGCTTCCCCCTCGTCCACGCCCGTCAGGGACCGTGAGATCAGGACAGACCTGGTTGGCCGTCGACCTCACGCAGCCGAAGAGGCGCAGGTGCCGTGGGTGGTCGTGTGTCACCCCACGTTGGGGACGGCCCTGCTCTGTTTCCTCTCAGAGACTCTCGTGTCTTGCTCATGCCGGACCCAGCGTGGAGGCTGAAGGGGACGAGACCTCCCCGTGTGGCGCCCGTGGCTTGTCCAGTGGTGTTGCGCCTCTTGGGCCGATAAGACCCAAGGTGTGGACAGGAGTGTTTGCCCACTGCCACTGTGTGCCCAACAGAGGCGAGGTGGGAGTGGCAGCCGGGACAGGACGGCGGTGGCCTCGCCGGGTCCCAGGGAAGAGTCCTGTTGCCGTGGCCCTTCTTGGCCGGGTCCGGCCCTTCTGATTTATGCTGTCACCTTGGCGTCTCCACCCCTGGGAATCCCGGCTCCTCCCCACCGAACGCGGTGCCCCTTGGGAGCGGATCCTTCCCCGTGGTCGGCACCACTGTAGGCAAGGTGTGCACTTGGTGCGGCTTGTCACAGACTTCTGCAGTGACTGCTGGCCCTCGGTGGGTGGGAGGTGCTGGGCCCGCAGCCGGGAGGAGGGCTGGGAGGGGTGTTCTCTCTGGAAGGACACGCCATCCTTGGTGGGTATTAGGGGAAGGCGGTTCACGTAGTAGTTAAATGCGCGCTCACGATTTCCCGTAGGTGCTGGCGCGCCCTCCCCCTCGTCCTGCGTGACCCCCCGCTGTTACGTCCCCGCTGCCCCCACCGGGCCCATCATGGGCCCTCTGCAGCCCCCAGCACTACGCGTTTCCGGTCGTTTCCTTAACTGTTTGTCATTCTGGATGAACTTGGGGATTACTTCGTCACAATGTACCCGTAAATGTTCTCCAGAAAGAGTGCAGCTGCACTACCTCTGTGGATTTGGGGACAGGACACATCCTCACATTAGTGTCCTTGTCCAGGAACACGAATGGTCCTCGGTTCACACAGGCCCTTTGTGGGTAGTAGACATGTGTTTAGACCGCTGGAAGCCTAGGACTTCTGCCTGACGAAGTACCAGGAAGGAGGTCTGGGGTCCCGCACGTAGGACGGCGGGTGCTCACACGCCAGCTGCCTCTCTTCCCTAGGTGCCCTATGAAACACTGAATAAACGCTTCCGGGCTGCTCAGAAAAACATTGACCGAGAGACGAGCCACGTCACCATGGTGGTGGCCGAGCTGGAGAAGACGTTGAGCGGCTGCCCCGCCGTGGACTCTGTGGTCAGCCTTCTGGATGGCGTGGTGGAGAAGCTCAGCGTCCTCAAGAGGAAGGTGAGTGTTGCTTCCGGACCGTCCCATCTGCCCCCCAGTGCTCGGGCTGCGGCGTGGGTCCGTGGCCCCGGCCTCACCGTGTGCCCGGGCTGTCCCAAAAAGGGGCCGTCTTCTGTGGGATCGGGGCCACGGCAG